>NW_027361728.1:18097500-18490000 GCF_039654945.1 Dendrobates tinctorius | reverse complement strand
CTATGAGGCCTCAGGACTCGATCCATCAGTCTCTGGAAGGTCGCCGGTGCCCCGTGCAGTCAAAACGGCATATACACATACTGAAATAAACCTTCCGGCGTAGCAAATGCCGTCTTTTCTCTGGCAGCCTCCGCCAGAGGGATCTGCCAATACCCCTTTGTTAGATCTAGGGTCGTAATATACCGGGCTTTTCCTAACCGATCTATTAACTCGCCAACCCGGGGCATAGGGTAGGCATCAAATTTTGAGACCGCATTCAGTTTCCTGAAGTCATTGCAGAACTGGATGGTGCCGTCCGGTTTAGGAATTAACACAATCGGGCTGGACCAAGCACTGTGCGATTCCTCAATGACACCTAACTCTAACATTGCCTTCACTTCTCGGGAAACAGCTGCACGGCGCGCTTCCGGAATTCTGTAGGGTTTCACGTGAACTGTGACACCAGGTTCCGTTACGATGTTATGTTTCATTAGTGTAGTCTGCCCAGGTTTTTCTGAGAAAAACTTTTGGTTGTGAAGTAGAAACTGCCTGACCTCAGTCTTTTGCCGCTCCGAGAGAGTCTCTGCAACCTGTACCTCCGGTACGGTGTGCAAGCAGACGAGACGGGCCAGCTCCGCTGACAAGGCAGACCGATCTTTCCTGGGTTTTATCAGATTTACATGATAAACCTGTTCAGGTTTCCGTTTACCTGCCTGGTATACTTTGTAGTTTACTTCACCAATTCTTTCCTTAATCTCAAAGGGGCCTTGCCACTTTGCTAGGAACTTACTGTCCACCGTGGGAACCAGGATCAACACCCTATCTCCGGGTGCGAACGTACGGATCTTGGCGCCCCTATCATAGATTCTTTTTTGGGCTCCTTGAGCCTGCATCATGTGTTCTTTGATGATAGGCATAACAGCCGCAATACGGTCCTGCATTTGGGATACGTGATCTATCACCGTTTTAAACTGAGTGACCTAACCCTCCCAGGTTTCTTTGGCGACATCTAACAGTCCGCGAGGACGTCGGGCGTACAATAACTCGAAAGGCGAGAATCCCGTGGAAGACTGGGATACTTCCCTGATGGCAAAAAGCAAATACGGAAGTAAATAGTCCCAGTTCTTCCCATCCTTGTCTTTCACCTTTCTCAGCATCTGCTTCAGAGTTTTATTGAACCGTTCAACCAACCCGTCTGTTTGAGGGTGATACACGGATGTGCGTAACGGTTCGATTTGTAACAACCGGCAGAGCTCCTTCATTTCCCTGGACATGAAGGGGGTCCCCTGTTCGGTGAGTATCTGTTTTGGTATACCATCCCAACTAAACACATGCACCAGTTCCTTGGCAATCATCTTGGTAGCCGTGTTACGCAAAGGGATGGCCTCCGGGTAACGAGTGGCATAATCCAAGATGACCAGGATATGTTGATGTCCACATGCAGACCATGGAAGGGGCACAACTAAATCCATCCCAATCCTCTCAAACGGGACTTTAATAATAGGTAGGGGTACCAAAGGGCTACAGAACCGGGGCTTAGGTGCAGAGGCCAAACAAAAGTGTAATATCCTTTCGGTGGTTTTCTGGACTTCCAGGTGACCTCCCATCACATGTCCGTGGGCGAGGTCAAGCACTTGCCGCCGGTAGGGTTTTGGCACGACTAACAGTTGCACCGTGTCTTTCCCCTTTTTCTCTATCTGATATAGCAAATCATTCTCCAGGACCATGTAAGGATATGCCAGCCTAGAGCCAGGTTCTACAGGTACCCCATTTATTTACTTTTACATTTGTCCTAGCCTGAGAAAGGGTAGGATCCTTTATTTGCTTGCTTTGGAAGTCATCTTTCTGGACTTCCAAATCCGGCAAACGGGGAGGTGGACGCCTGTCGGCCTCCTCCTCTTCCCTGGTCTCCTCCGTATCACCCGCCAAGACTGAAAACGGGAACTGCAGGTCATTTCCAGCAGACTCTTCCCCCCGAGTCTTCCTGGGGGACCTCTTCCAGGGGCTGGGACCCACACGCGCCCTGGGAGAAGAATCATGTACACTATTACCCGGGGGCATCAACTGATTCTCCCACAATTGCCAGAAGTGGGGAAAATCCCGGCCCAAGATAACATCATGCAATAACGCAGGGACGAGTCCCACTTTATGTTGCACAGACCCATAGGAAGTAGTAATGCATATAACCGTGGTGAGGTACGAACAGGTGTCTCCATGCACACACGTTACAGAAAATTTGTCTGATGGTCCAGTCGGGGCTGACACCAGACTGGCCTTCACCAGAGTCATCACACTTCCCGAGTCTAACAATGCCACCACATTTTTGCCATCAACAGTTAAATCACACAAGTGTTTTTCCACATCCTTTTGACCGGCATTCACACTCACTACCCGTGCAACCATAGACATGCGGTTTTTAGAGTCTGTGACGTCACACTGCATGGGTTCAGTAGTGACCGGACAGGTCGCAGCAATGTGTCTCATCTCTTGGCAGCGGAAACACCTAACGGGCCCCTTGCTTAGACCATAGTTCGTTACTCTCGGCCTCGCAGTGTGGGCAGTCCCGTTTTCCTCCCCCACTGTCTTAGGGATTTTTCCTTCTCCCCTACTCCCTGGAACAGTCTTACCAGTTCCACGTGGAGATGAGGAAGAACGAGGTGGGGTAGCGTCATCTCGGAGTCCTTCTGCCACGGAGTAACGTTCAACCAGATCCACCAGTTGATCTGCCGTCGTAGGATTTCCATGGCTTACCCACTTCCTCAGGGCTGGCGGTAGAGCTCTCAGGTACTTGTCCATGACGACTCTCTGGACTATTTCTGGCGCTGTCAACACCTCGGGTTGTAGCCACTTCTTCGTCACGTGGATCAGGTCGAACATCTGTGACCGCGGAGGTTTATCAGGCTGATAAGTCCATTGATGCACTCTCTGTGCACGGACAGCGGTCGTCACTCCCAGCCGGGCCAAGATCTCTGCTTTCAGTTTGTCAAAGTCCTGTGCTGCTTCAGGTTCTAAGTCATAATAAGCCTTTTGGGCCTCACCGGAAAGAAACGGGGCAATCAGGCCGGCCCATCGTGCCTTCGGCCATTTTCTCGCACCGCCGTCCGTTCAAACGTGGTCAGGTATGCCTCGACGTCATCTTCCGTCATCATCTTCTGCCAGTACCGACTCACGTGAAACACTCTCGACTCGGCTTCCAGGTTAACCTCAGGTACGCTTGCCAGGCGCTGCGCCACCTGCTGGAGAAGCGAACAATCGGTAGCTGTCATGTCCACCAACTCCTTCAGCTGGGCCATCATCACCCGATTAGCTTCTTGGTGGACTGTACCAGCGCTTTCACCACGTCCTCCATGTTCATGCTTCCAACGTGATGCCCGCATTCTCCACCACAATGTGATAAAACACTCCGGGATCGCCTTTGCTGGGGTCAAAGGTCATGTGCGTTCAGCATGAAACTCAGGCGCACAGCCGGGGTCCGGGTATAACTGACACTGGGTCAGGTTTATTAAAGGTGAAAGCAACGCATAAAGAAAAAAAAATAAAACAAATCCTCGCCTGTCCGGCACTAACTAAACAAAGTGCAACCTAACTACCAACTGGCGGGCTTCTCCCGTCCAGCCAAACCACAGTTGCAGTGGGCACTGCTTTCACTCACGTGTGTCTCTCACACAGACAGGCTCTCTGTGTTCCCAGGCTGAGACACTCACACAACCACCTGGCATCCTTTTATATCCGCCCTCCCATTATTCATTAGAAACCAGGTGAGATACTGACCAGACTATGCCACATAGGAAAGGTATCTGGGCGAGATATACCTGCCCTCATCCACTATTCCCACATGATTCTCACATAGACTAATATTAGTCTGAGTACGATCCAATGTTTTGTTAGATCGCATTTGAATTGAAAATATGGCCAATAGGTAGATAGATAGATATGAGATAGATAGATAGATAGATAGAAGTGGGATAGATAGATAGATAGATAGATAGATAGATAGATAGATAGATAGATAGATGTTTACCAAAATGCTGTCAAAATGTACAAAATCAGACAACCGTAATGGAAGAACAGTCACGTCTATTATGGGAAATGACTAATGACCTTTTAAACTGTAAGGCAAATTATAAGAAAAGCCAGGAAGATTGCTGCCCAGTTCAAGCCTTTGTGCAGTAGAGCCAGAACATTATTTTGATATAAACTACCAAGGGTTTGACATGAATTATTTAGAGGTATAAGTTAGCTCAGCGACAGGTGTTCCATTTATGCAGATGGCAAGATAAATTATTCAGAACTGGAGACAGGTAAAACAGACGGGAAAGGGAGCCAAAGCAAGACAGCCAAAGGGCGGCTCTTATACAATTACCAAACAGAATAAATGCCCCTTTCTGTGAGCTTCAGAGAGAGAAGAAACATGGAGCCATACTTGTAACACATGTTGCTTCATGATAATCTTTTCTAGAAGGGATCATCAGCTTTCCACCACAATCTGATCCTTTTGGAGGCAGTGTACTCTTATTTTCACACTATAACAACCTGAATACTTGCATGATGTATACCTGTGATCTTGATTGACCTTACGTTTTATTTTTTTCCTGTACTTTTTATTATCAAAACCTGATATAAATCATCATAATTTCTGCTGAAATTCAATAGAGAGGGGATGTTTACTAGATTCTCTTTACAATATTATATTCAGAATTTAAAAAAATCAGCTTCCAATATTAAATATATTTTGCCACTAAATACATGAATCACTTGTATAGAGGAGAATAGAAGTAGAACAGCAGGCGGGAAAATAGTATACATTAGCCAAGAATTGTTGATAAAGGTATATTTTGCAGCAATGAAATTGAAGAGTAAAGTTATGACAAAACTGTATAATTTTCTAAAAGGTACATACATCCCAATAAATCTGGTGCATTTGGAAATTGAATTTTCTTTGAACCGTTTCTAACAGCCTTTTTTTTTACTTTGCTTTCGAAAAACTAAAGGTATATTCACATATAGGAGATTTGCTTAAGCAAAATCTACATCTGGTGCACCTATATCTTGCGGCACATTTTGTTGCTGATTTGCCCCAGAGTTTAATCGCAAATAATGAAATCAGCATTGATTTATACAAAAGAATTAACTGAGTATTTTCAACAAATTTATTAGAATTTCTTTTATGCTTTTTTCCATATGTACATGTGATATCCCACAAAGTGGCCTTTTCTATGGGATACTGGATATATAGTGTGTTTTTGTATAAAAGCTGTGAATTTTTATGTGGACTGTGCATTTTAAATTCATTGTGAGACCTTCTGACAGGCAGCACAAAAAGGGTTAATCTTTCACTCACAGGTTAGATCAGGTGACCCAGCTCTGTTTTAATATGCAGAAGGTTCTGGAAAAATGCCTCAGGGCTGTCAGCCAATGACTTCGGCTCTACAGTCACATAGAAGGGGGAAGAGCCAAGTCCTGTGAGATAGTTTTAATTTGAAGTGGCAGTTGGTGGTCAGACATCTTGAGAAGAGGAAGCCATTTTGTAGGTGAAGGAATTACCTATCTTCTCCCTGCCTGCTTTGCTTAAAAAGGGGACTGAAACGATAAGGGGAGTTAATAGTTTTCATATGGGTAAGACTACCATTGCACCTCTAGGAGAAAGAATTACCTCGGGGAAGAAACAGAGCACAGTGCTGAAGAAGAAATATTGAGACTTAATAAGACCAGAGGTTACTAAGATCTGCCTGTGTGCAGGTACACAGAAATCATCAACCGTGAGTGTAATCCTGTAATTCAGTTTCTTGCTGTTTGTAAATAATAATTTGCCCCATTACCTTCAGTAAAAAGACTTCTGTTTTAAATTCTTATGGCTGCTTCATGACTGGGGTTCAAATGCACCAACTACTACCACCATCATAATGCACTGCCTAGAGGCAGTTACTGTGCAAACATTGTATTGTGGAAAGAAATTTTGGCGAGTCCCAAAAATAGATAAAATCCTCAAATTAATTTCAAATATTTTAAAAGATCATATAGGTTGGGGATACATCTGTTAGGGCTGGCGGAACGCACCAAATTATAAAATAATAGTAGGTGCGTTCGCAGCCCGGGGTCCACCGTGCAGAGGTGGTACACTGCTGCTAAATATTGGCGGGAGAATCTAGCAGTGTGAAACCAGTCACACGTGGGTTACGTCACCCAATGTGAACAGGGGCGAACTCTGTTAATGCACAGAGCCGCACAACCGCTGAACGTAGATGCTGGAGCCTGTTAAGCTCACAGAGCCCGGCCAAAAGAGCGCACAGTGTACGGCCACAGAACTCTATCCCAAGGACATGGGGTTAGAGTCCTTCTAGGCCCAGTGAGCGCGCGGTGTCGCTGCCGCGAACGCCGCTATAGACGCTGGCTATGGAGCACGTGCACTGAGGCGTGCCGAGTCCCTGGTGAGGACAGATGCCTGACTCAACCTCTGGCCTACCTACACCTAAGCCTGGGCGCTAGCAGGCTAGGCTGCACAACACATGCATACCAAGGGTAGGGGTTTCTTAATGAGTCATTCAGCAGAGTCAATCATATCATACGTGCATACATCACTCACTCCACATAATCTGTAAATACAGTCGTATCCTAGCGCATGGCCGAGCGGCCATGCAAACCTTTTATAGCCGCTAGCATCCGGGACCTGCCTGGCTTCTCGGATGGGCCAATCCAAACAGGAGCAGGACCTGAGCATGTGACTTCGATCTCCAATGGGAGATCACTCCACGGGCATGCTTAGTGGCCCGACATGGGGACTTAGTCCCCGGAGAATCTCGCTGCTGAGCAGCATGTATTGCCATAGCTGTGCCAGAGGTGGCAGCAGCAAGCAAACCCATGGAGCTGGTCTGGGCAGGCGCCTGGACCGATGAGTTTGCTGAGCAACCTCCTCTGCGGCTGGAGAGGAATGGGAGACCGCTGGAAGTAAGGCTCGGGATTCTCGCTGTGCAACGACAGAAATCCGACGCCTAACATTACCCCCCTCCTAGGGCCCCCCCTCTCTGAGCCTCACTCCGCAATGAGAAGAGGAGTGTGGATGTTCTCCACCGGCTCCCAGGTCCAAGCCTCTGGACCATGACTGTTCCAATTCACCAAGAAAAACTTTTTGCCCCGCATCACCTTGCATCCCACCATGGCATTGACCTCAAGCTCGTCAGACGACAGGTCTGATGTCCCGGCAGATGGCTCAGAAAAGCGGGACATGTGAACCGGCTTAAGGAGAGACACATGAAACGTGTCCGAGATAGCCAAGTGTGGTGGAAGGGCCATATGGTAGACCACAGGGTTAATCTGCTCGAGGACCTTGAAAGGGCCAATATAGAACGGTGCGAACTTAGCGAATTCTGCCCGCAGCCTGATGTTTTGAGCAGAGAGCCACACTAAGTCACCAGGGGTGAAGGTCAGAGCAGGGCGCCGGCGAGTATCAGCGGAGGACCTCATTCTCTCCTTGGAGGCCCGGATAGCATCCTGTGTGCGATCCCAAATGTCACGTGCCTCCACCACCCAGTCTGCCACCCTAGAGTCGATGGAAGACACGGGCATGGGCACGGGGACGCTCGGATGCTGACCATAATTTAGGAGGAATGGGGTCTGATCGGTGGAGTCGGCCACAGCGTCGTTCAAGGCGAACTCCACCCATGGCAGCAAAGATGCCCAATCATCCTGCCTAGCCGAGACAAAATGTCGCAGGTATGTCACCAGGGTCTGGTTGGTTCTCTCAACCATCCCATTCGTCTCGGGATGATAGGCCGAGGAGAGATTTAGCTCAATGCTGAGCAGAGAACAGAGCTCTCTCCAGAACCGAGACGCAAACTGAGGACCCCGGTCGCTGACACTCTTGTCCGGCATGCCGTGTAGGAGGAAAACATGTTTAATAAACAACGCTACCAGCCCCCGTGCCGAAGGTAGCCGAGAGAGTGGTACCAGATGTACCATCTTGGAGAAATGATCGGTGACCACCCAAATGACGGTGCTGCCACTGGACTTGAGCAGACCCACCACAAAGTCCATACCGACAATCTCCCAGGACCTGTCCGCAACCGGCAGGGGATAGAGTAACCCAGCGGGCCACTGCCGAGAGGACCGATTCTGGGTGCAAGAGACACACGCCTGAATATAGTCCCTGACGTCACGAGCCATATGCGGCCACCAGTACGTCCTCAGCAGGAGATCAGAGGTTCGTTTGGTCCCAAAATGTCCCCCCACCCTGGACGAATGAGCCCAAGAGAGGATCTCCGGTCGCAGATGGGCAGGGACAAAAGTCTTGCCCGGAGGTTCCAACTCGAGAGCAACCGGAGCCATGGTCCTCAGACTCTCCGATGGAACTATCAGCCGAGGCTCCTCCTCCTCCTCTGATGACACCACGGAGCGAGAAAGAGCGTCGGCCCGGACGTTCTTCTCCCCGGAGAGAAAATGCAGGGTGAAATGGAATCAGGAGAAGAACAAGGACCATCTGGCCTGGCGAGAATTCAGCCGCTGGGAAGTCTGTAGATAGACCAAATTTTTGTGGTCGGTGAACACCTGGAAAGGATGGCGAGCCCCTTCCAGGGGGTGTCTCCACTCTGAGAAGGCCAGCTTCATTGCTAGCAACTCCCTGTCTCCGATGGAATAATTCCTCTCCGCCGGTGTGATGGTCTTAGAGAAGAAGCATGGGTGCTTCCGACCTTGCGAGTCCTTCTGGAACAGGACTGCTCCAGCACCGACAGAAGAGGCATCCACCTCCAGAATGAAGGGCTCATCTACATCGAGGCGATGTAGAATGGGAGCGCTAGCGAAGTGGGATTTAATGGCGGCGAAGGCCTTGGAGACAGTTTCCGACCACAGTTTGGGGTTTGCACCCTTCTTGGTGAGGGCTACCAAGGGCGCTACCAAAATTGAGAAATGGGGGATGAATTGGCGATAGTAATTTATGAACCCCATAAAGAGCGGCACCACTTTGAGAGAATGGGGCTCCTGCCAATCCATCACCACCTTTAGTTCGGCAGGATGATATAGCCCAGGAAAGGCAAGGACTCCTGCTCAAACACACATTTCTCCAACCTGGCGTAAAGGGAGTTTGCCCGCAGGAGATCGAAAAAACTTTGCGAACATCTCGCCGGTGGGAGTCGATATCTGGAGAGTAAATGAGAATATCGTCCAGATAGACTACTACCGAGGTGGTAAGCATATACCAGAAGATATCGTTCACAAAGTCTTGGAAGATGGCTGGCGCATTACATACAGTAGCCCGAAGGGCATCACCAGGTATTCATAGTACCCATCTCTGGTGTTAAATGCCGTATTCCATTCGTCCCCCTCTCGGATGCGAATCAGGTTATAGGCTCCTCGCAGATCAAGCTTAGTAAGCACTCTCACTCCCCATAGCCTATCGAACAGTTCCGATATCAGGGGTAGAGGATACTTGTTCTTAACGGTTATGGCGTTAAGACCCCTGTAATCGATGCATGGACATAATTCACCATTCTTCTTTTGGACAAAGAAGAATCCCGCTCCCGCCGGAGACACCGACTTCCTAATGAATCCTCTTGCCAAATTCTCCCTGATATACTGAGACATGGCTTCTGTCTCTGGGAGAGGCTCAGCACCGGGCAAGAGGTCAATAGGACAGTCATAAGGGTGGTGCGGCAGAAGGGTCTCTGCCGCCTTCTTGGAGAAAACGTCTGCATACTGTCTCAACCTCTGGCCTACCTACGCCTAAGCCTGGGTGCTAGCAGGCTAGGCTGCACAATACATGCGTACCAAGGGTAGGGGTTTCTTAATGAGTCATTCACCAGAGACAACCATACGTGCCTACATCACTCACTCCACATAGTCTGTAAATACAGTCTTATACTAGCGCATGGCCGAGTGGCCATGCGAACCTTTTATAGCCGCAAGCGTCCGGGACCTGCCTGGCTTCTCGGATGGGCCAATCCGAACAGGAGCAGGACCTGAGCACGTGACCTTCGATCTCCAATGGGAGATCACTCCACGGGCATGCTCAGTGGCCCGACATGGGGACTTAGTTCCTGGAGAATCTCGCTGCTGACCAGCATGTATTGCCATAGCTGTGCCAGAGGTGGCAGCAGCAAGCAAACCCACGGAGCAGGTCTGGGCAGAGCGCCTGGACTGACAAGTTTGCTGAACAACCTCCTCTGCGGCTGGATTGGAATAGGAGACCACTGGAAGTAAGGCTCGGGATTCTTGCTGTGCAGCGACAGAAATCCGACGCCTAACAACATCTCAACGTGTTTCTGGCAAAAGCCCTTATTCACTGAGATACAGATTCCTTATGATACTTGGTATAAAAACAAATGGTAACTGTCACATGGACCAGTCCTGTGTGACACGACCTGCAGGCCGGTAACTAAGACAACAGGACACAGCATGTGTTGTGACATGACCCGCAGGCCGGTAACTAAAACAACAAGACACGGGAGAAGGGGAAACAGTTACAACAGTGGGCCCTGAGATAGGGAATGGGGACGTGGAGACCTCCTGCACTCCCCTGAGTCAGTGTCCCTAACACTCCTAACATTCCCTATGCTGGTTCCGCACCGGGTGCCGATCAGGATACCTGTCACCCTAGCACACCCTACACTTATCCCTTGCTAGGGAGCTGGGTGGTGCAGGCACTGGCCCCACCACTGTCCTAATACACATCAGGGAAAAATACAAACAGGGAAACACCACTTAGCTTTGCTCTGTTGCTCTTGCTCCCAGCAACAGAGTCCACCACCAGAATGCAGCTTTCCTCCTGAATAGCTGCCACCGAGCTCTGTCAGAGCTGCAAGGAAATCACCTCTGACTCCTTTCACACCAGGACTCTGACTGTGCTGCAAGGAACTCTCTCTAGCTCCTTTCTTACACCAAGAATGGTTGGAAATGACCACTATCACCAACACTGATTGCAACACCTGACACTCTTTTTTAGGAGAGCCAGAGCAATCACACCTGCTATAATCACGTGAACTAAACTAAAGTAACCAGTGTGTAATGACCCTAATGGCCACCGGGGGTACAACGAAAACTGAAGCCACCACAGTGCAATGACCCTAATGGCCACCAGGGCAAAACTATCTTTAAGCACCACAGCTTAAGAGAAAAAAAAAGGATACTAGTGCATTTTATCTGTCATGATCCAGCATGGATCTTGACAGTAACCAACCATTGATCAATGAACATACATATTAGCAATCAATCACATTTTGAGAATAATTTGCATAATCAGCAAGCTAGATCTCAAGAAAAAAAAAAACCTCCATAATCAATCCACCGGAATTGAATATAGATAAAAGGTGTCATTTCTATAATTCATACCATTGGGGCATTTTGTGTCAAGTTTGATGATCCAAAATAGTTCTCTTAGGAGAGGTTTTTTCTTCCCCTCACTGCCTCTAATAGGATTATCCACTCTTTCTATCCCTTAGAATGAAAAATAGGTTAATTCCCCCTTATGTCTCTCTACAAAGTATTTACATGCTCCTGAATAGGGTGCATTTTTATTTTTGATGTTAGTAACATGTTCTGCCATCTTTTTCTTTAATTTACGTATTGTGCAGCCAATGTATTTCATTTTACATTCTTTGCAAAATATGCAGTATACAACATGGTTTGTGTTACAATTAATGAATCTTTTGATATCATTGGCTACATCAATCTTTTGTGTTTGCAATGTGTATTGACACATAGTGCATTTGGGACATGCACATTTAAAAAAACCTTTGCAGCTTAGCCAAGTTTTTTTTATCACTTTTTGGAGGCCTGTATAGACTTGGGGAAAGAGTAGCACCTATTGATCTCCCTTCTCTCGGCACACATTCTAATCCATTTTCCAGGATTTCATATAAGTCCCGATCTTGGAATAATATAGGGACATATCTATGTACAATATTTTTTATTTCGTGAAATTGGCAACTATATGGTGTACTAAAAATGGTTTTATTTTTCATTTTATTAAATTTTGTTGTTGTTAGTTTGTTATTACTATTTATACCATCATCTCGAGTTTTTTTTACAAGAACTTTTTTTTATTGCTGTATCAATTTGTTTTTTCCTGTATCCCTTTTCCATTAGTCTCGATGTCGCTATCTCTGCTTGTTCATGGAATAGTGTGATATCAGAGCTGTTTCTATAGATTCTATTTAGTTCACCATAAGGGTTTGAATTTACAGTATGTGCAGGGTGGCAGCTGTCTGCCCTAAGTGTGGTGTTCCCACTGATAGGTATTCTAAAGTTACGATATCTGACTTTTTGTTGTTTTACATCTCCCATAAGAAACAAATCCAAGAAACTGATTTTATCCTGTGGTTTGGTATACGTAAATTTTAAATTTACATCATTGGCATTAATATAGGATAAAATATGTGGGATTTTCTCCACTTGCCCTACCCATATTAATAGAACATCATCTAAATATCTCACATTTATTGTATTGTGGAGTTTCCTGTGTGTGTCTAGTTTGAGAAGGAAAGTCTCTTCTCCTGACAGAAAGCTTTGCCACCGTAAGAGACATCATACCCTGTCAGGAGTACAACCCTCTGCCATACACCACATGAGAATGCCACATACCTATTTTAGTCTTTAGGCCTGAAAATTGTCTGGATTTTATTTTTATTTTTTGCTGACCAAACTAGGTCATTCAATGGAATGGGTTGTTGAAAGCCACTTCTGCATTTTTCACCACTCCTGGTTTCGGCTTACAAATACTGAGGTAAAATACTGACCAAATACTAAACATATGAACGTGGCCTTATACTGAGGATTTTCTGCCTGTAAATTCAATCAAAAATCTCACAGCTAATACACATGTAAACATACCATTAAAGGAAGTTTAAAGCTTTACCATGCCCACAGATATCTGAGTTACTTTGGTGCAATTTTTTTGCTCAATTTATGACGCAAATATCTAAACTGTGTACTATTCTACACAATATGTCTGCTCTAATATTTGTTTTCACATGATAAGACAACATATAAATTACTATTGGCTGTATCAAGCATAGTGGAGTCCACCAGAAGTTCCATGTGTAGATTCTGTAGGATATTATATTACATTCACCCAGATCTTCCCAATCTGTAGTCTTCAAATAACATATCAAACTGAGTATTTAGAAAAGAAGAACATGGTGGCAGTCACGTCATTAAAATTATTTTAAAAGATGTAAAATTTTATAACAAAATAAGGAAACAACACGGACATGTGAGGGCTTGTTTTTTGCGGGACGAGTTGTACTTTTGAACGACACCATTGATTTTATCATATTGTGTACTCAAAAAGTGTGGTGAAACTGCAAAAAAGAGTGCAATTTTACAACTGTTTTTTGGATTTCTTTTTTTAACCATGTTCACCAAATGCTAAACACTGACTTGCCATTATGATTCTCCAGGTCATTACGAGTTCATAGACACCAAATATGTCTAGGTTCTTTTTTATTTAAGTGGTGAAAAAAAAATCCAAAGTTTGTTAAAAGAAAAAGAATTGCATCATTTTCCGAGACCCGTAGCGTCTCCATCTTTTGTGATTTGGGCTGGGGTTTATTTTTTTGCATGCCGAACTGACATTTTTAATGGTACCATTTTAGTGTACATACAATCTTTTGATCGCCCGTTATTGCATTTTTATGCAATGTTGCAGCGACCAAAAAAGTAACTTTGGCATTTTGACTTTTTTTTCCGCTACGCCTTTTAGCGATCAGATTAATTCTTTTTTAATATTGATAGATCGGGCGATTCTGAATGCGGCAATACCAAATATGTGTATGTTTGATTTTTTTATTTTTTTTTATTTTGAATGGGGCGAAAGGGGGGTGATTTGAACTTTTATATTTTTTTTTTTTTATATTTTTTTAAAAAAAATTTTACTTTTGGCATGCTTCAATAGTCTCCATGGGCGAAGCTGCCATAATCCGATCGGCTGTGCTACACACAGGTGATGATCAGATTGCCTGTATGTAGCAGAAATGCTCACCTGCTATGAGCGTTGACCACCGGGTTGTGCTCACAGCACTGTGGCATTGACAACCATAGAGGTCTCCTGGAGAACTCTGGTTGTCATGCTGACCCATGAGTGACCCACGATCACATGACAGGGGTCACCGATGGGCGGATTTCCGCCGCCATTGCAGGAAGCCCGTGAAATGCAGCTGTCAGAGTTTGACAGCAGCATTTAAAGGGCTAATAGCCACAGGTGGATCACGATTCCACACGTGGCTGTTTTGGGCACATGTCAGCAGTTCAAAGGGGGAGACACTACATGCGCAGTACATGTATGGCACATGTCATGAATGGGATAAGCATAATCCATGGACAAGGTTGGTATATTTCTTTGTAAAATGAAGATCCTTCTTTCTTATCTAGCACAACTCCTCTGAGTTAAAATAATTGCTTTACTCTAGTTGGTTATATCAAGAATGGGGAACAATGGTAACTGATGTTTTAGTATTTTAGGAAAAGTTACTGTCATAACATCTTATTGAAGCTTAAGAGAGCCCAGACCAATTTTTGCGAGAAAAGGTCTTACGTCTCTACACTTTTGTAGACGCTATTTTTTTATTATTTTTTTACTGGATGGCTGTCTGTACGCATCCTTCAAACATATTTCTTACAGAAAAACTCCTAATAATGAACAGGACTGTGCACTGTGCAACATTACTTCCTACAGAAAATGTTTGAAATCTTACTACTGTCCACTGTATGTAAGTTTCAGTAACCCTACTGTGGAAACTGAGCTTAAAGAGGGCTCTTCCATCTTCACCAGCAGTTACTGTGGCAATCACCTGCTGTCTTCATGATGACTAACAACTTTGCCTCCAGTAAAAAGTGCTTCATGTCATTTTATCATGCCTCGCCATCAGGTAAATTAGACAGATAACAAGTTTCATTTGTGATGCCCCAGGGAGGTATCAGCAAGAACAAGCAAATCTTTTCCTATAAGCTTACCATATGTGTTCTGTAAAAACTGAAATATCATATACTAATATACAGTCTTCTAGGCATTTTTAAAAGTATCTGTGGCGTATTTTAAGCGACAGATGGTTATCCTTATAAGTGTCTACTGGTGGATGTGTTTGATAATTTGGTATTTTCTGTTCTTTATGTCACTGTGTTCACTATATATGCAGTTTTCCTACATATTTCTGGATTAAGCCATTTTGATCCTGAGCCATAGTATTGACACACAGGTAATAATTTTTTCTTGGCTATTTAGATTAACATCCATGCCTATTTTTACATCCGTATAAAACAATTTTCCTCTTGTGTCATGCGTATTGCTTCCTTGCTGCATCCACTTTTTTTCATCCGTTTTTAAAATTTGAAGGAGGAAGACCATCTAAGTGTTTATTACTCCAGTAACACTTAACAATGTATCAGGGATAAACAAATGAAACATGGACAGAATACTGAAGTGAAAAGAATATCTTCCACCATTCATCTGTGCTTAACGGATCACATTAGACTTTAATGACCAAGTCCGATTTGAAAGTTGTTCAGAATAGGACATAATCAGTGTCTCATCAACCGGATACAGGGATATGCTTGAAAAAAAAAAATAGCACAACGGTGTGTACCAAGGATACATCCTTAGGTCTCCTTCTCACGTCTGTGTGGTATCTGTTTTTTTCCTGCACTGATGACAATGGCCAATACAAGTCTCTGGGTCAGTGAAAAACACACACAGCACAAGGATGACATCCTTGTGCCATCCTTGTGCTGTTCTTGTTTAACATTGCAAAGTACAGGAGAAGCTTTGTAATTTCTATCTTTCTTTATCCATACTGGAAAAACACTGATTACACACTGATGGTAAAAATGGGCACATGGATGACACACTGATGGTAGAAATAGACACATTGATGTTTAAAAATGACGTCACACAGATGACGCACATGCAGATAATAATAATCTTTTTTTATATAGTGCCAACATATTCCGCAGCGCTTTACAGTTAAACAGTTTCAAACACAACAGTCATAAGCAAAGTTAACAATAATATAATGATTAAAGCAAAATAGAACAACCCTGCTCCTGAGAGCTTACAACCTACAATGAGGTGGGGAAGATACAAAGTACAGGTATGTATTTACAATGATGGTCCAGTCATCTTGAGGGAGGGGGGATAGATAAAGATAGTGAATGGGCTACACACACACTTACACATAAAATGACTTTGATTAGGGAACGTGATAGGCTGCTCTGAACAAATGTGTTTTGAGGGAGCGCCTAAAACTGTGCAAGTTGTGGCTGGTCCTAATTTCTTGGGGTAGAGCATTCCAGAGGATTGGTGCAATGCAGGAGAAGTCTTGGAGATGGGAGTGAGAGGTATGGATTAGTGCAGAGGTTAGTCGAAAGTTGTTTGCAGAGCGCAGCGATCGGCTAGACCGATAGACAGAAATGAGGGAGGAGATGTAAGGGGATGCAGCACTGTGGAGAGCTTTGTGGGTGAGAACAAGTACTTTGAATTGGATCCTGTAGTGAATGTGTGGCGCCCCTGAGGGTTCAGTCGCCACAGAGATACGGCACCTCCTCCTGAGGTGTGGTACCCCACTATCCAGGTAAGGTGGAGACACCTGACCACACTCCAACACCTGCACCCCACACCACAAAGTAGTGTAGCAAAGCACCTTCAGCAGCTCCCTGCTTGGAGTGTAGCATAGCACCCCTTGGTGGCTCCCTACTTGGAACACGAAACGTGCTGGGAGGTGGGTGGAGCTGGGTTTTGCACTAAAAGAGCGGGAAGAGTTTAGGAGTCAGTCAGTCTGACAGGGAGAGAGAGTTTGAGAGATGCCCAGGAGAGGGATGGATGGATGGAAGTGCTGCAGCAGACCTCAGTGACCTGGGTCTGCTGGCACAGGAAAGAGACATTTTAGAAAGCCTGATTCTCCATAAGAAGGAAGGGATTAGTACGGAACGTGAGGAGAATAAGAGAACAAGGACCAGGGTTAGAGGAGAACCCTTCCCAAGTTCTAAGCGCAAGGCTGGGGCCCGGTCCCCGAGGTTGTATGGATACTAATGGTCCTGCAGCAGACACCGGAGGATTAGAAGTAGTGACCACTTTATTCCTACACAAGACTTGGGGGCACAATAGCAATGATAGTGAGCCGGGACTATGTAGAAGGAGTCCCTGAAGTAGGCTACAGCTGTCTGCCATACAAGTAGAGTTCATAAGAACATCTGACAGGAGGAACTCCAGTGTAACTCAGTACTGTGAGTACTTCACTCAAAGGCGCTAAGAGGGAGACGTTCAGAAAAGGCACATATGTTGGCGGAGTGTTGGAAAGGAGTACTACATCCTGCCTGGAAGTTGGCTGAGCTCCCGACCCTGAGGACACGGCACGGATGTGGGCACCTGTACCACAACAGACTGTGAGTAAAGCTTTGGAACTACATGCCCTGGTGTCCTCCACTTATTCCGGCGCCAACCCGTCCAGCACTGCTACATCCCTTGAGCCCGACACTACACCATCTAAGTGTCACTTCACCTACTCTGCCCTGGGACTACAGCCCTGCCTGTGGAGGGCTATAACATCATTGCTGCACCACACCATCTGTCCCAGAGGATCTGTCTGCAGCATCGGCTTACATCTTCATTGCCGAACACCACAGGTGGCGTCACGAATCACTTATAGCCTTTCACCACCATAAGCACACTGAAACAACCCCCTTTGGTAATGGAGCCCCAGGGCCACGGACCGGGTCACTGCTGCCGTGACAATCCCCCGTTGAGAAGATCTACCGGCCCTGTACCGAGTACCCCACAGCCAGGGCGCTCCAACTGGGCAGCCAGTGTAATGACTGGTGAAGAGCGGACGTGTTCGAGTACCGATTGGCCAGGTGGATCACCCTGGCTGCTGCATTAAGGATGGACTGGAGAGGGGAAAGTCGAGTGAGGGGGAGGCAAATTAATAGAGCATTACAGTAGTCCAGGCGGAAGTGGATCAGGGCGACAGTGAGGGTTTTTGTTGTTTCCATGGTGAGAAAAGGACGGATTCTAGAGATGTTCTTTAGTTGTAAGACGCAAGAGATTGTATATGGGAGGTGAAGGAGAGATTGGTGTCAAACATAACACCCAGACAGCACGCCTATAGTACAGCGAGGGTAAGGTCAGGGGATTACATGAATAGTTGTGTGTTATCAGTATAAAGATGGTACTGAAAGCCAAATCTACTGATTGTCTGTCCAAGTGGGGCCTTGTAGAGAGAGAAGAGAAGGGGCCAAGGACTAAGCCCCGAGGCACCCCTACAGTGAGAGTAAGAGGAGATGAAGTGGAGCCAGCGAACAAAACATTGAAGGAGCGATCCGAAAGATAGGAAGAGAATCAGATGTGAGCAGTGTCCTAAATGCCTAGTGACTGGAGTCTAGAGAGTAGGAAGAGGTGGTCAAGTGTCAACAGCTGCAGAAAGGTTGAGAAGAAAGAGCAGAGAATGGTCACCATTACATTTTGCTGTCAGAAGGTCATTGGTCACTTTGATGAGTGCAGTTTCTGTCAAATGTAGGGGGCGGAAGCTGGAATGTGAAGGGTCTAGGAGGGAGTGAGTGGAGAGGTAATGGGTAAGGCGGGAGTGGACCAGGCGCTCCAAGAGTTTAGAGATGAAGGGGAGATTGGAGATTAGTCTGCAGGTGTTTGTGCATGATGGGTCGAGAGCGGGTTTATTAATAATGGAGTAGTGATAGTGCTTGAAGGAGGAGGGGAAAATGCCTGAGGACAGGGAGAGGTTAAAGATTGTAGTTAGGTGAGTTGTGACGACTGGCGAGAGAGACTGGAGGAGATGTGAGGGAATGGGGTCAGAAGTGCATGTAGTCAGATGAGAAGAGAGGAGCCTGGAGACTTCTTCTTCTGTGATGGGATCAAATGTGGAGAGTGAACCAGGGGAAATGCAGGGAGGGACGGGAGTCACTGCCCCTGGGGGCTGGGAGTGGATTTCCTGACAGATATTATCTATTTTCTCTATGAAGTGGGAGGCCAGGTCTTCAGCACAAATGTCTGTTATAGTGGCTTGTGCTTTTGGCCTGAGGAGCGAGTGAAAGATGTCAAAAAGTTTCTTGGGGTTGCTGAATAGTGAGGAGATCAGGGTGGTGAAGTAGCTCTGTTTGGCGAGGTGAAGGGCAGAATTATAGGTTCCTAACATAAATTTGAAGTGGATGAAGTCTTCTGGTGTGCTAGTTTTCTGTTGTGAACTCATTTTCTGGTTTACCTTTGGCTTCTGGTGAGGGTGGTGGAGCTGGCTGTGTTGACAGAGGAGTCATGAGTTCTCCATCCGGGATCCCTCTAGTGGTGACAGTAGGTAATGAAGCTGATCTAAATGGCAGAGACCTGCCACCTGAGGAAGAGGACTGTGAGTGGACATCAGGAGTCTCTGACTGGATTTAAGACAGCCAACTCCCTAATTTTGTGCTGGTGATTTCTTCCTGCCCTGAGGTTCTGGTTTCCAGCTCTGTTCCTGCCTTCTCAAGCTAAGTGTGCTCTGCTATTTTTTCACATGAGATTTGGTCTGGTTTACTCAGTTTTTGTGGTCTGCCAGCCCCTGCTGGGGCTGTGCTGAATTTCCATTCTTATGTCTCTGTTTATGCCAGTTTGCTTTTTGTCCCTGATCAGATTGGTTTCTTTTTGCTCTCTCTTCAGAATATACCAGAGTGCTGATATAGGGAATTGAAGTCTAGTGACTTCAGGGTTTTTGTTATCAGAAAGTGTTGGACATTTTTTGGCAGGGTTTTGTGCGTGATTGCAGACAGCATCTTTCCTTTCCTGTCCTTTCTAGTTAGTGTGGGCCCCATCGTTTGCTCAGCCTATTTTTCTATCTGTGTTTGTGCTTTCATCTTGTCTCACCGACAATAAATGTTTGGGGGCTGTCTATTGCTTTGGGGTCTGCTCTGGGGCAGTTTAGATTTCCCCTTTTCTTACTTTAGGTTTATTTAGTTCTCCGGCTGTGATGAGGTGTCTAGGATCATCGTAGGTACGCTCCACGGCTACTGCTAGTTGTGTGGATAGGATCAGGGGTCTGCAATCCGCTTAGTTACCAACCTCTCTGGTTTTCTGTGGCTTAGCTTGTTTTTGTTTTTCCTCCTCGGTGACTCAATCATAACAGTTTTCCTCCATAAGCATTCAGCACACCTAGAGCATCGCTGGAGAAATCAGGTTTGCGATGTGAGCCAGGGCTGTTTTACTCTGTGTTTGGCAGTTCTGAGGGTGGGGGAAGCTACTTGGTCAAGGGTGCTTCTAAAGGTACTGTCACACTTAGCGATGTACCAGCGATCCCGACCAGCGATATGACGTGGTCAGGATCGCTGGTACATCACTAAATGGTCGCTAGTGAGCTGCCACACAGGCAGATCTCACCAGCGACATCGCTGGGGATGGGGATCGCTACTTACCTGTCACACCAGGCGATCCTGCGTCCTCCCACCCGGCTCCACGCGTCGCTCGTCGTCACAGCAGGAAGCGCCGCAGGAAGCTGACGACGAGAAACAGTCCTGAACATTCTCGCGCGATCAGCGATAACCAGTGGGGGAGCGGTCGTAGGTAAGTATCAGACATAGCGATATCGCTAGCAATATCGCTATAACGTCACTAGTTATAGCGATATTGCTAGCGATATCTCTTAGTGTGACATGCCCTTTAGAGTGTCGTTGTAGTGATGTACAGCCAGATCAGGACAGGAAAAAGAGAAGATTGGGGACAATGTTGAGTGTAGGGAGTCTGCAAGTGTATGAAGGATAATGACTTGTAGATTTCTGTATATAAAGTAGGTAGGAGTGTGCTAGGGTGGGAGAGTTAAAATCCGTTGGCACTCAATGAAGTTGAAGTTCTTCAACAAGAACATGAGAGAGAAGGTTCAGGTCCGAAGTGGTTCTGCTGCAAGGTTCCGCAAATACAAGTACCTCCGGGACCTTGCCTTTCTGAGGCCTGCGCTTGCTCAGAGAATGTAAGTATAGATTTTTTTTCTCTTTTAACGGTTTAATTTTTTTCCACACACAGCACCAGGAGCAGCACAACACAACCTTCCTTGTTTTTCTCTTTTCCACATAGAACCTGGTTCAGCACCACACAACCCGGATCATCCTCTGTTGAAGTAGCCCCTCATCAATCAGCCACTGCACAGATGCAGTCCGAGTCATCCACCAGCAATGGAGCAACCTTGCAGGCTTCACAGGCTGGGAAAGAGGCAGCCGGTCCATCAGGTTTTCCCTTCTCCCAGCCCTCGGCCTCTGCTTTTGCTGGGTCTTCTCATCAGCGGCTGAGGGCCTGGCAGAGGTCAGGCATGCCCGAGATTATGCAATTAAGCTCAGTCTTCCAGGATGGGATTAGGTTGATTGCTGACAGAGTGAAGAGTGGGTTCAAGGAAGTCAACAAACGCCTTGATGGTCTGGAAGCCAACCTTGAGAGAGCGGCATGAAATTTTTTTTCAGCAATTGAGCAGAGAGTGTCGGAAAACCTTAGGCTAGGTTCACATTGCGTTTAACCAGCCGTTCAACGCATAGCATTGACGGGCTGGTTAACGGTATAGCATAATGAGATCGTGTTATGCTATACCTGCTAGCACAGATGATTCATCTTTACACATGCGTCATGATGCGCCCGACAATGGAGTCCAATGGCAGCGTTAACGGACTGCGTTACACCACGTTATGCTGCGGTATAACACAGTCCATCTAACAGACTGCCTGAACACAATGTGACCCCAGCCATACGCCTCAACTCCAGCTGAACATCATGCAGGCTTGCCAGGTTGCTTACAGCCACTCATTACAGCAGCAGCAGCAGTCCCAGCAGCAGTCACAATCCTGCAATCAACAGGCCAGAGGATATTACCAGCAGCCAATCTACTTTCCAGCTCCCACAGCACCGAACTATCCGCCACCACCACCATCTCCAGTTCACCGAGCGACCACGCTGCCAAGTCCTTCAACCCTGCAGCCAGCATCATCCACCATGCTCCAGAGTCCAGCGCCCATGCAGCCAGCAGTATCAATGATGCTGCCCAGTCCACCACCCCTACCTACTACAGCACCCCTGCCCAGTCCAGCACCCTTGACCAGTCCAGCACTCCAGCCCATTCCAGTACCCCTGACCAGTCCTGCACTCCTGCAGCCAGCAGTATCCACTTTGTGGCCCAGTCCAGCACCATGCCAGATTACTGTTACAGAGCCCACCACTCCCACTTGGCCAAGAAAAGCGAGGTCCCAAAATAAAAAAATCTTGTCTCAGGACCAAACCCAGGAGCCAAAAAACTATGCCCACATTGAACCCACTACCTCCACCCTCACCTACCAATTTGTCACTACCTTCCCTTGTGTCTCTGTCTGTTCTGGCCAGTTTGTCTATCGATTCCCATGATTTCACTTTGTCATCTATCCCCAATGTCTCCACTGCCATCCCTGATCCAATCCTTCAATTTGTTGCCTCTTCCCCTGTAGACCCTTCCCCTGTAACCCATTCCTCATCAACTAACACCCAATCCTCACAGCTCCACACCCCCAAGGTCCTCCCCATCTCACCCTCACCTAAACCCTGAAGAAAAAATAAATCACCCCAACCTTAACCATTTTTTTTGTAAAAGTGTTGAAAATAAAAGTTGTATTTTGTTAGCACTATATCAATAGTGTCAATTTTTAGATTAATGGATGTGCACAAAATGTGCTATTTCGGTACCAGCAATCCAAATTCACACTCCATGGTTCTTCGTGCCCTTGACAGTCTGTAGTTGAACTTTTTTTGCGTGATTTAAGTTCCGACTTGAGTATGGTTTAATGAGGTTGGCACACATTTGGAACACCTCATCACCACCAACAACAAAAGGCATTATTGGTCCGTCAGTGTTGGGAAGAGATCATGGCAGTGGAAAATTAAAATCATTCCCATACAGGCGTTGGCCCATGTCAGAGTTTTTGAATGTCTACGAGTCATTTTCTAGTCCAAATGAGCCAATGTCATGACAACAAATCTACAATCGGCATCCTCAATAGCCATTAGAACAAAGGAAAAATAATTTTTATAATTGAAATACTCTGTTCCACTTCCAGCTAGTTTCATAATCCTATTGTGTTTGCCATCCACAGCTCCCACACAGTTAGAAAAATTACAAATTTCCTGGAATTTGGAAGCATTTTCAATCCAGCGTTCACTTGTTGGTTGAGCCAGGATTTCTTGCTGCAGAAAGCCAACTAAAGCATGACAAGTGTCTACAATAATCCCAGAAAGGGTGGACACTCCAATCCAGAATTGGAAATGTAACGATGACAATGTCTCTCTAGTAGCCAGGAATCTGCAGAAAAGAAAATGAAAAACAAAAATCGGTACACTGCTTAGGGTTAGGAGTAGGGATAGGGTTAGGGATAGGGTAGGGTTAAGGTTATTTGTGACAGGAGTTTCTTTTTCAACACTTCATAACTCAGGGTGACCAAGAAACATTCCTCAGCAGGATTTGCTCGATAGAACTGTGTGTACTGCCTGGCGATGGATCCTTGGACACGTAGCAGCAAGTCATGGAATCTCTGTTGTGACATCCTCGTGTAGTCAAAAAACTTCTCCGGGTTTTGCTGCAGCTCGGTGTACAAAGAGTGGTAGGCTCCATGGCTCTCTCAGAGTTCAAGGATGGGGTGTTGCCAATAGCGACGACGACATCTTCTCCATCTTTCTCTTCTTCTTTGTTCTTGACAAGCAAAAGCAAAGGCAGCAGCCAACTTCAGTTGTATATCCAGATCTTCTAGGAAGCTGTCCAGGTCAAGATCCATCTTGCAGCTAGATACAGCAGCCAAAGACGAGGATTTCCTCAGTGCAGTGTATCGATAGATATAGAAAGCCCATGAGACACGCCTACTGGGTGTCTGATGCCAAGGAAAAGCTACTGGACAACATTGGAAATTTCTAACTCATGCGCATAAAAATCACAAACTCATGCAAAAATGCATACACACGCATGTAAGCCCTGCATTCATTTGGCGTCATGCGGAAGATGATGCAGATAAAAAATGCTGCATAAAAATGTGATTGCATGCATTTTTTCATGAATTTGGGAATTCGGATGATACACTGCGGATTCAAATGAAAATGTGAAATTAGCCTAATACAACTATTTTTTACATAAAGCATATTTACAAAAATCTACAGTACCAGTACATTAGTGTAAGACCTAAGTCTCATATATGAATGTCTAAATAGTTCAATTTCAGCTTTGGGATTGAAAAACTCCCTTTAATATTTAAAGCATCACAGGTAAAATCAGACCTGTTCAGAATTAATAGTATTACCATTTTAAAATAAGAAAGTAGTTTCTTGAGCAGCAAATAATGGATTAATATTTAACAAATGGATAGCTCATTATCCTATCTATATATTACCGTAACTTTTTAGTACACAATGCACAGCCTATGTTTTGTACCCAACACTTTTGCACACTCTGCAGAATTTATCTAAATCTTCCTTAGGGCAGATATTTCAATTAGAAATTAAACTTGCTTTAAGAGGCAATCAGAAAAACAGTATGATGCCTGTTCAGATTAGAACTAAGGCAGGGAGTAAGAATTGCCTCAGAAAAGTTAATGCGAGGTTATATTGGGTTATTTGATTACTAAAATGTATATTCAGACACATAAATTTGTTCTAGCTTACAGAAATATTCACATTAAGCCAATTGTTACTTACATTTTAAGGAACTGCATTTAAAGTAGTTCCCTAATAAATGGATATTACTTTCTACTTAGAAGTGGGATCGATTAAAGTAAGACTAGCCATCTGGAGATCCTAAAACACGAACTGCTGAAAAAGTTAATGTTGAAGATAGAAAAGTGTCGGCGTACACGAGGCATCATAGCTTGCTTGCTGACCCATTTGCACTGCCTAAAGCAGCATAAAAAGCGTGATAATCACCACAGGTCAATGTAACAATTGTTGAACTTGGGCTGGTATGGAGAATCTTGTTTCCTTTTACATCATGAGGACAGTTTGTATCCTCAGTGTGAGTTACTTACCTGGGGACAAAAGTGTACCAGGATACACTTTCAAAAGAAAATCTGGTGGAGGTTGTGTAATGCTTTGTGTAGTGTTCTGTAAGGCTGGTGGTTTTAATTTTATGACTGGTGATACTATATACAATTTTTATTAGGCGTTACCAACATTTGAATATTCGCTTATATTTCTATTCTGTTTTTTTAGTTTAGTTTTTTTTAAAGAATTTATTCATCACCCCATTGGCTGTCTCTCTGCTACAAGTTGTTTCCAGGTCCCAAATCTACTTTGTAAATCCACAATAAAATTAATTGTTCTAAAATAGATAATTTAGAAATATGACATTTCTATACAGTTCTGTTGTTTGCATGTGTTTCGACTTTAGGAAGGGCATGATATGGTTTCAGGCTGGCCCATCAGAGTACTAGAGGATCAGTGGGCCCATGCGCTGACACAATACTGGATTCTAAAGGATCCAAAAGACCCATAAGAATACAACCCCATAAGTAGCTGACTTTGGAGAAAAGCTCATACTAGAAGGGTTTAGGTTTATTTACACAATATACAAAATAAGAGTTAAGCAAAAAGATTCACAAGGATCCTGACCCAGTGTACTGCTTGACAGCTGAAACCGAGCATCAAAAAGTATATATGACCTGTCGACATCCTGGGCGCCTGATCTGACCAGAACATCATGTAATGACATTGCAAGGCTTACTAATCAGAAGAGGCACTCAGGATGCTGGCAGGCAGTAGGAAATTCACAAGACTCTGGTCCAGCTGCCTTGGTGTAACAACGTGGCTGTTGTAGCAGGATTCTGTGAATCATTTTGCTCAACTTTATAAATAACAATTCGGGAACACAATTTTTGTTTAATTAGATCTGACGCTTGTATTTGACTAACTTTTGGCTTTTGAATCCAAAGCTGCCCCAAGTTTTTTCTCTATTGTAACTTCTTAAGCTACATGATGCCCTCCCTGACTCTAAAACCATACAAAATGTACATACAATGGAAAATAATGCAAAAAATAACCTGAATGTAATATTTATTTAAAGCCATTTTGCTCATATAAAGGATTTATTGTTACTATAAGTCTAATTGTGTGCAAGTAGTAAAGTTAAGTAGCAGTTAAGGTAAAGATTTACACCTATAGCTTTTCCTGGTAAATTCAATCTGTGGATAATCTCGCCTGATGCTTCATCAATAGTCAGCCATCATATGTGCAGTCCATCTACCCTAATACCTTTTGTAACACTGACACACAGTGACTGTGTTACGCTGGTGGGTGTGGACCTAGTGAGCCACGTCTGAGCTTACCCTGGAGGGGAGAAAATAGGTGTCTACCAGGTTTTCCCTGGAGCCTCTGGTGATGAGGATAGACTGAGCTGCTGGTAGACAACAAGTACCATTCCAGGGCAGTTCCCGAGTTTGCAGGAGCTAATCAGACGGTCAGAGGAGCGGGTACGTGGTACAGGAGAGCAAGACAGAGGTGTAGTCAGATGCTACAAGGTAATGGGAGGAAGCACAGGATCAGTAAGCATAGCCGAGGTCTTTGTGTCAACAAATGGCTTATATGGAATGTTTGTCTCACTGGGTTTGAGGTAAGATCTTGGAGGTCAATTCCTCTTCACCCAATGCTTCTCACAAGCTCTTCTTTCCTGCAGAAAACAAGGATACCTGGTGCATCCGGGTTCCTTGCCATGAAGTAAGCATATCATTTTAAGGTCAATATAGATGATCCAATTGTGTCTGTGAAAGTGCAACAACTCAATGACTCTCTTTATGTCTCTGTATTCTTCACAAAAAAGAAACTGAATAGCCCATTAGGGTTGCACCAAATAAATTGCCATTGTGAGGAAGACTGTTTTGAGCTATCGATGAACTGTCGCCATTCATTTGAATTATAGATTGGAAGTCCCAATTCCTCAATTAAGCCGTGCATGTTATGGCAGAACACAAAGCCACTGTCACTTCTAAAGTATTGCAAAAATTAGCTTTCTCTGGATTGAAAGTAAAGAAACAAGAGAGAAAGAAGGTGTTCTGCCTGTGTAATACCACAGAATGATCTACAGGATGGAGGGATGTATGTTGCTCACCTGGATGAGTTGTGTGTGGGACAACTCTGATGCAGGTATAGAACCAAATGATAGAAAGCTGCAGTTCAGGCCACTGCACTACACCCAGCGGGTGTAAAGGAGAATCAAGGTGTGGGAGAATAATTGTGGTGATGGTGATGTTCAGGCATTGCCAAGTAGGAAGGGTAGTTCAAGTGAAGAGGAGAAGCTTAATTTTAAAAAACTATATAAAACAACGCATTTCAGAGTTGCATCAACTTCTTCTTTAGGTATAAATCTATTTTTTTTCTTTTCATATAGACTTATACCTGAAGAAGTAGTTGATCAAACTTTGAAATGTGTTTTTTTTATAGTTTTTTTCAAATTAATCCAATCCTTTACACTTGGTACTCAAGTCTTCCTTGGCAGAGTCCAGACACCACAGCCACAATTTTTCTCACACACCTGGATCAAAAATAGGATATCTTTGCTCATTTTTCAAGCAAGTTTTTTATGTAGTCTTGATTCTAGGAGTTCTGAAGCTTTGATAGTCATGATGATCAAATCCTTTGCAAACTAAGATATCTTCAATTTCAAAATCTTCATCATTGCTCTCACTTTCTTCTTCAACATAATGCAGCTCTTGAAAAGAGGGTAGTTCAAGGAAAACTGACACTGGACTATAGCTGATGGTAGACTAGGATACTCTGTTTTATATTTATTTTTATTGGTATATCCTGAAGTTTTGACTTTACAAAAGTAACAGTCACTGGAATGATCTCTTGGTTCTCGCCAAACCGTAAGTATACCAAATGGCATCTTATCACGTGTTTGTGGTCCCTTCATCTACATCAGTAAACTCTCAACACACTGCTTGGACACTTTGTGAGGGGCCCAATACTTATGCTGATCACCATATTTTTCTTTGAAATATGAATAATATGCTTGTTTGACAAATTAGCTGATATTCGTTCTTTGACTGGGAATGATGAAACTGACACAGATATAACAAAATAAACAAGGGCTGTTTAGGCACTTAAAACAAGATATAGTAGAATCATAGAATCATAGAATCGCAGAGTTGGAAGGGACCTCCTGGGCCATCTGGTCCAACCCCCTGCTCAAAACAGGATTCGCTAAATCATCCCAGTCAGATGTCTGTCCAGCCTCTGTTTGAAGACTTCCATTGAAGGAGAACTCACCACTTCTCGTGGCAGCCTGTTCCACTCATTGATCACTCTAACTGTCAAAAAGTTTTTTCTAATATCTAATCTGTGTCTCCTCCCATTCAGTTTCATCCCATTGCTTCTAGTCTTTCCTTGTGCAAATGAGAATAAAGTTGATCCTTCTACAATGTGACAGCCCTTTAGATATTTGTAGACAGCTTTTAAGTCTCCTCTCAGTCTTCTCTTTTGCAAACTAAACATTCCCAAATCCTGCAACCTTTCCTCATAAGACAGGGTTTGCAGACCGGTCACCATTCTGGTCGCTCTTTTCTGAACTTGCTCCAGTTTGTTGATGTCTTTTTTAAAATGTGGTGCCCAAAACTGGACACAATATTCCAGATGAGGTCTGACCAAAGAGGAGTAGAGGGAAATAATGACTTCACGTGATCTAGACTGTATGCTTCTGTTAATGCATCCTAGAATTGCATTTGCCTTTTTTGCTGCTGCATCACACTGTTGACTCATATTCAGTCTGTGATCTATTAGTATACCCAAGTCTTTTTCACATGTGCTGTCACTTAGCCCTATTCCTCCCATTCTATATATGCTTTTTTCATTTTTATTGCCCAGATGTAGTACTTTGCATTTCTCCCTGTTAAAAAAACATTCTGTTAGTTGCTGCCCACTTTTCCAGTTTATTTAAATCTTTTTGAATCCTCTCTCTCTTCTCTAGTATTAGCTATCCCTCCTAGCTTTGTGTCATCAGCAAATTTAATCAGTTTACCCTCAATTCCTTCATCTAAATCGTTGATAAAGATGTTGAACAATACAGGGCCCAGGACAGAGCCCTGTGGTACCCCACTTGAGACATTCTTCCAACTGGATGTGCAGCCATTTACGACCACTCTTTGGGTCCGATCACTAAGCCAGTTATGAATCCACCTAACAGTTGCCTTGTCCATTCAATACTTAGTCATTTTTTCAATAAGGATTGTATGAGAGACTTTGTCAAATGCTTTGCTGAAGTCAAGATATACTATATCTACAGCATTTCCTTGATCCACCCAACCCAATCAATGATACCGTCATAGAAGGAAATTAAGTTAGTCTGACATGACTTATTAGTTGCAAACCCATGCTGACTCTGTTTGATCACTTCATTCTTATCCAGGTATTGACATACATGTTGTTTAATAATTTGTTCAAAGATCTTTCCTGGTATAGAAGTCAGACTCACCGGCCTATAGTTGCCTGGGTCCACCTTCTTCCCCTTTTTGAAGATAGGAACAACATTTGCTCTTCTCCAGTCTTCTGGCACTTCTCCTGTTCTCCAAGAATTTTCAAAGATTATGGAGAGGGGTTCAAAAATTTCTTCTGCTATCTCCTTCAGTACTCTGGGGTGTAATTCATCTGGACCTGGAGACTTGAATTCATTTAGGTTAGCTAAGTGTTTCCTCACTATCTTTCTGTTTATAGATATCCTGGATTCTTCTATTCCCTTAATAGGACAGTGAATAACAGTTGATGTTACATTTCCTTTCTGAGAGAAAACAGATGCAAAATAGGAATTTAAAAGTTCAGCCTTCTCAACATCCTGTCTTACCATTTCATCATTTTCATCCTGTAAAAATCCTATAGCATCTTTGACTTTTCATTTACTTTTGACATATCCCCAAAATCCTTTATTATTGCTTTTGACATCTCTTGCAAGCCTCAATTCATTTTCAGCTTTAGATAATCTGATTTGTGCCCTGCAGGTTCTGCAGACAGCATTATATTTTTCTTTAGATATGCCTCCCTCTTTC
The DNA here is from genome assembly GCF_039654945.1 of Dendrobates tinctorius. Taxonomy (NCBI): domain Eukaryota; kingdom Metazoa; phylum Chordata; class Amphibia; order Anura; family Dendrobatidae; genus Dendrobates; species Dendrobates tinctorius. The sequence goes on along the minus strand of NW_027361728.1, from coordinate 18,460,051 downwards.
CATTTTATAAACATTTTTTTCTTCCTTTTTAGCATGTGCTTAAGTTCTGTATTCATCCATCTTGGTTTCCTTAAATGCTTCCTATTCTTCCCTCTTTTCGGAATTGTTAACAACTGTGCTTTGAGAATTTCATTTTTCAAGATTTCCCATCCTTCCTGGACATTTTTGTCTTTAAGGATATCCAGCCATTGGATCCCTCCAATTATCTTTATGAATCCGTTAAAATCTGCCTTTCTGAAATCTAACCTTGACGTCTGAGTCTTCACAGGTCTTCCACCTCTAGTTATCCAAAATTCTAAAATAGCATGGTCGCTACCTCCTAGGGTTCCAGCCACTTTTACCTCCTCAACCATTTCCTCCCTGTTTATAAGGATTAGATCCAAGGTAGCAGTTCCCCTTGTTTTCTCCCCTACCTTTTGGAAGATAAAGTTGTCAGCAAGAGAGGATAAGAATTTCCTTGACCTGTTAGTTTTGCCTGAGAGAGATTCCCAACAAATGTCTGGATAGTTGAAATCTCCCATGACAACTATGTCATATTTTTTGGAGAACTTGGCCATTTGATGCATAAAGAGTTCATCCATATCTTCAGCTTGCACAGGCGGCCTGTAGTAAATGCCTACAATGGTGTCCTTTCCATTGTTCTGTCCTTGTATTTTTACCCAAACAGTTTCCACAGAACTCCCAGTCTCTGAAGCTTCAATCTCTGTACAGATATACGCGTTTCTAACATACAATGCGACACCCCCTCCTAGTTTATCAAGTCTGTTTCTTGCAAATAAGTTGTATCCTTCTAGTCTTGTATTCCAATCATGTGTATTGTCCCACCAAGTTTCAGTGATTCCAATGACATCATATTTCTTTTCCTGTGTTAGTAGTTCCAATTCTCCTTGTTTGTTGCCCATGCTTTGTGCATTACTATAGAAACATTTTAGTTTGTGATTGGTTTCTCTTTCTCCAATATTTTTATTAATTAGATTCTTTCGTCTTTGTTCTTCCTTTCCACTTCTAATAGCAGAGTTCTCAATAGCATTTGTCAGGTGTATGGCTTTTTCTGGTCTTTTGCTTCCCTTCCCATGTTGTTCTAGTTTAAAGCTCTCCTTACAAGTGTAGCAAGGCGACATCCAAATACATGCTTTCCAGTCTTCGTAAGGTGCACGCCATCTCTAGCAAGTAGTCCATCGTATAAGTAGTTCACTCCGTGATCCAGAAATCCAAATTGTTGCTGACGGCACCATCGACGTAGCCAGTTGTTCACCTGCAGAATCTTATTCCACCTCCTTGTTCCATGGCCATCCACTGGGAGGATGGAAGAGAAGACCACCTGCGCTCCCAGTTCTTTCACTTTCTTGCCTAAGTCTTCAAAGTCTCTGCAGATGGTTTCCAGGTCGTTTCTTGCAGTGTCATTTGTCCCCACATGTAGTAGCAGGAATGGGTAGTCATCTGTAGGTCTGAAGAGTCCTGATATCCTGTCAGACACATCTTTAATTTTTGCACCTGGAAGACAGCATATTTCTCTTGAAGTTATATCCGGTCTGCAGATAGCGGCCTCTGTTCCTCTCAACAGGGAATCCCCCATGACCACCACTCTCCGTTTCTTCTTCACAACATTTTTCTTTCTCCATCCAGGAGGACTCTGAAGGCATACAAGGTTGCTGTTTGTTGGCAAAGTCTTATCCTGATGTATTACTTCATCGTTTTCCTGCGTGAGAGCCTGGTACTGGTTTCTGAGCAGTATGGGTGCTGACTGCCTCCTGATCCTCCTGCTTCTCTGGGTCACATGTCTCCATTCCTCTGTTTCTTCAGGTGCACTTCGAATTTCTTCTCTTTCTGTAACATGAAGAGATAATTCTGCTCTGTCCAAGAACTCTTCGCCTTCCTTAATGATCTTTAACGTAGCTAACCTCTCTTCGAGATTTTGCAACTTTTCCTCCAACAGGGACACAAGCTTGCATTTGTGGCATGTGAAGTTTGGCTTTTCCACTGGTAAATCTGTGAACATGTAGCAAGAAATGCAGCTCACCAAATGGCTCCTGGCCTCTTCCATCTTGAGATTTCTTAAAAACGATGAAAGATGAGCCAAAATTCGTGCGCGGTTTTTCCGATTTCTTCTTTTCAGCTGCAACGGCCAAAACCCAGTGATCGTTGAGCTCGCGGAGACTCTTCACTTATCCCAGAAGGCACTGGGAATATGCAAATGATCTCCTCAAGATTCTTCCCCTGGTTTTTAGTAGAGACAGACATGATCTCAAAGAAAGGAAATAAGTGTAAATAAAAAAAATAAATTCTGCTAGCCTTGTATACAGACTTTTGGAATATGTTTCAATATATAGAGCGGCATACAGCATCTTACTACATTATCTCACGTGAAACTGAATAGCCTAGATAAATATCAAGTTGTTGCCACTCACCAAGGTCGTCCTCCACCCCTCCTCACTCGAGGGAGGTTCCCTCTCTGCCATTAGAAGAGAAATAGTGCTACCCTCAATCCAGCCTAGAGTAAATGCATTAAGATAAGCTGTACAGTAGAGAAAAACCCTGAAGTGACAGACGAAAACTAAATGTAGTTTTAAAATCAGCATGCCTATTTTAGTCTAAAGCCCCCGTTACATACTGCGATATCGCTAGCAATATTGCTGTAAAGTCACCAATTTTGTGACGTTGCAGCGATATTGCTAGCGATATCGCTGCATGTGATACTTACCTCCGACCAGCTCCCCCGCTGGTTATCGCTGGTCACGCGAGAAGCTCCTGGACCATTCCTCGTCGGTCACTTCCTGCGGCGCTTCCTGCTGTGAAGACGAGCGACGCCTGGAGCCGGGCGGGAGGACGCAGGATCGCCGCGTCTGATAGGTAAGTAGCGATCCCCGTACACAGCGATGTCACTAGTGAGATCTGCCTGTGTGGCAGCTCACTAGCAACCACCTAGCGATGCACCAGCGATCCTGACCGCGTCATATCGCTGGTCGGGATCGCTGGTGCATCGCTAGGTGTAACGGTACCCTAAGTAAGCAGAAAAATCAAACTCAACAAAAGTGATGTTCAAAATCCCATAGCGGAACAAAGCAAAAAGTTAAGAAAAGTAATTAAAAAAAATTGTAAAAAGATTTTTTTTAAAAATCTGAAAATTTAAAAAAATAAATACAAATATGGTGAACTAGTAAATTTCTATTTTTATGCAAAAAAAAAAAAGAAAAAAGTAACAAAAAAGTACACATGGTTAGTATTGCCCCACTAGTTGACCCCTTCAGTGAACAGCAAAAAAAAGGCCAAAAAACTATGCTTTTTCACCATATTGCCGAACAAAAAGTGAAATAAAACGCAATCAAAAAGATGAATGTAAATAACAATGGTATCATTGAAAATGTCTAGTCCTGAAAAAACAATCCACCATACAGCTCGATCAGTGGAAAAATGAAAAAGTTATAGCTCTCAGAATAAAGCAATGCAAAAATAATTATTTTTTCTACAAAATCATTTTTACTGTGTAAAGGAGCCAAAACATAAAAAAATGATATAAATGTGTTATTGCTGTAATCGCACTGACCCGAAGAATACAGCTGCCTTATCAATTTTACCACACGCAAGATGGCATAAAAAAAACAATTCCTGAATTTCTGCTTTTTGCTCATTCTGCCTCCGAAAAGTCAAAATAGAAAGTGATCAAAAAACGTTATGTGATTGGAAATAGCACCATTAAAAACGTCAACTCGCCCCTAACAAAAAAAGCCCTTACATGACAGTTGACCAAAATATGGAAAAATTATTGCTCTCAAAATTTGGTAATATAAAAACTAGTCTTTGCAATAAAAAGCATTTTTTAGTGTATGACAGCTGCCAAATATAAAAAACTATATAAATCTGGTAAGGTTGTAGTCTCACCGACCCGAAGAATAAAGTTGTCTAATCACTTTTGCTGCACGAGTAAAAAATAAATAAAACTAATTTTTCACATGCTGTTGATTTTTTCATTCTGCCTCCAAAAGATCGCAGTACGCTTCAGCACATATTTATCCTGCGCCCTATGCTGAGCGCGTATGCCAGGGTTTCTGTGTAAATCTCTGAAATACGTGATTGTGACAGAACACCTGGCTGAAGATACCCTATAATGAGGCAGATGGAAGCACTGTAGACACTGTCTGACCTGTGATCCGGCGGTGTCCATCTTTTTAGGTGTGTATAAAAGAGCGGTCTGCTACAGTTTTATGCACCTCTGAAAAGAAGGACACTGCTGAACAGGGGTCAGACGACATCAACAGTAACTCTGTTGCCTCATTATAGTAAATGAATCCCTCGGGGGTTTCATCTGAATTACGTCACTCATAGATATAGATGGAAACCCAGATGTAAGTGCTCAGTGTAGAGCGCTGGATAATTTCTTCTAGCACTCAGGGGCTCTGTATATGGAATCTGCAAACTATTCTAGGAAAATCTGCACTTCATCCCTCCCAAGTCTTGCCGTACAGGCAAACAGTACTGTACTGCCACATATGGGGTATTTTTTCCATTCAGTTGTGAGTCAAATTTTGATGCCATTTTAACCCATTTGTCCTTTTGAAAATGTATAATCTAGGGCTAAAACTAAATTTTTGTAATAAAAATGTAAATTATTTTTTCTTCACTGTCCAATGGTGTCAAATTCTGTAACACATCTGTGGTGTCAATATTATTATTATTACTATTATTAATTTATATAGTACCACTGTATCCATGGGGTTACATACAAATTACAGGTATCACTTACAGTAAACAAACTAACAATAACAGACTGATACAGAGGGGGGAAGACCCTGCCCTTGCCGGCTTACATTCTACAGGATGGTGGAGAAGGAGACAGTAGTTTGTTGGGTTGCAGCAGCTCCAGTGTTGGTGAGGCAGTAGCTCCGGTAGTGGTGAGGAGGCAGCAGTCTCATTGCAGGCTGTAGACTTTCTTGAAGAGGTGGGTTTTCTGGTTCCGTCTGAAGGATCCGAATGTGGTTGATAGTTGGACATGTTGGGGCACAGAATTCCACAGGATGGGGGATATTCAGGAGAAGTCTTGGAGGCGATTAGGTGAGGATTGAATAAGTGTGGAGGAGAGAAGGAGGTCTTGGGATGACCGGAGATTACGTGAGGGAAGATATCGGGAGATTATTTCAGAGATATATGGAGGAGACAGGTTATGGATGGCTTTGTAGGTCAGTATTAGTAATTTGAATTGTCAATATTATTACTATACCCTTATAATAATTCATCAAGAGGTGTAGTTTGTAAAATGAGGTCACATATGAGGAGTTCTGCTGTTCTAGGACCTCAGGGGCTCACCCAACAGGTCATGGCACCCGCAAGCCATAACAGTAAAATCTGCAGTATGATATGGCGCTCTTTCCCTTTTGTGCTTTGCACTGTGCTTGAAAAGTATTTCATGCTTACATGTAGGGTATTGGCGTACTCAGGAGAAATTTATATAACAAACAAACTACATTTTTCCAATTAGCCCTTAAAAAAAATAAAAACTTGGGGCTAAAACAACAGTTTAGTGGTAAAAATGTGGTTAGTCCTTCTTCACCACCTAATAGTATAAAATTCTGTGAGGCACATGTGGTGTTAATAAGGTCACTGCACCCCTAGATGAATTCATTGGTTATTGTAGTTTATTACACCTTCTCAAATAAATGAATAACCCCAAATCCAAATCCAAATGAATGGAAATATTAAAATACTTTATTAAGTTCTCTTGTTAAAAAACAAAGAAAAAAGGAAAAAAACAGCAACAATAGACATATATAATACCATAACCATTTGGCGATACATAGTGGACATTGGGCAAAAATCTATACAGTTTGATGGCATATAATCCTCATAAGGCAAAACATAAAGTGCAATGACAGTGAACAGATAAATCTGAATTAAAGTGCATAGTATGTAAACAAGATTATATATACCAGTAATAAAGTGCCCAGTAACTCTCCAACTCCAACGTACGTTTCGCTTGATGTGGCTTTCTCATGTGATGTGATGTGATGTTGTATTATATATGTCTATTGTTGCTGTTTTTTTCCTTTTTTCTTTGTTTTTTAACAAGAGAACTTAATAAAGTATTTTAATATTTCCATTCATTTGGATTTGGGGTTATTCATTTACTGGTATATATAATCTTGTCATACTATGCACTTTAATTCAGATTTATCTGTTCACTGTCATTGCACTTTATGTTTTGCCTTATGAGGATTATATGCCATCAAACTGTATAGATTTTTGCCCAATGTCCACTATGTAACGCCAAATGTTTATGGTATTATATATGTCTATTGTTGCTGGTTTTTTCCTTTTTTCTTTGTTTTTTAACAAGAGAACTTAATAAAGTATTTTAATATTTCCATTCATTTGGATTTGTATTTGGGGTTATTCATTTATTTGAGAAGGTGTAATAAGTTGTATTATGAATATCCCCTCATGATATAGATTATCGGGTGGGTGATCTCACTAAGTTGTTGGTTATTGTAGTTTGTAAAATGAGGTCAAATTTGGAGGATTACTGCTGTTCTGGCACTTCAGGGGCTCTGCCAATGTGATATGGCACCTTCAAACCATTCCAGGAAATTCTGAACTCCAATTTGGTGCTTCTTCCCTTCTGAGCTTTGCACTGTGCTTCAAAAGTAGTTTTGACTACATATGGGGTATTGGTATACTCAGGAAAAAAAATATTTTTTTATTTTCACAATTCAACACTGTAAAATACTGTGAAGCACCTGGTGGTTCAAGATACTCACCATAGATAAATTCCTTGAGGGGTATAGTTTCCAAAATGAGGTCACTTGTAGGGGTTTTCCACTGTTGAGGCACGTTAGGGGCCCTCCAAACCCGACATGACACCAGAACACAATTCCATCAAAGTATCTTTTCCAAAATGTCACTCCTTCCTTTTTGAGCCCTAACGTCCGACCAAACAGTATTATTCCTCCACATATGGGGTATTAGTGTATTCAGTTGAAATTGCACAACAATTTGTATAGTGTGATTTTTCCTGTTACCCTTGTGAAAAAAAAAATGGGGCTAAAATAACTTTTTTGTGGGAAAAATATTATTTTGTTATTTTCAAAGCTCAACGTTATAAAATTCTATGAAGCATCTGGGGTTCAAGGTGCTCATCACACATCTAGATACATTCCTGAGGGGTCTAGTTTCCAAAATGGGGTCACTTATGGGGGATTTCTACTGTTTAGGCACATCAAGGGCTATCCAAGCGCAACATTTCATCCGCTAATCATTCCAGCCAATTACTGTATCTGTTCAAAAAGTCAAACTGCGCGCATTCCCTACTTCTAGATTAATCATAACCAAGAAAATAGAAATGAAACCTTCTTATATGCATCTCTTCTTACTCCTGACGTTTCTTCTTCCCAAGGCTCTGCCTGATGCATTAGATTTTGCTGGCAGTGACCATCAAGATGTTGTGTGCAGCTAGCGACAATGCCTGAAGCAGAAGAGGGACAGTGAGTGAGTAACCAAAGACACATTGAAAACCCATAATAAATCACTATGATTAGAAGTGATACATTATATGATAATTATAGTCAAAATAATCTATAGAAGTTTCTTCAGCTTCAATAAAAGCACAGATGCCTCACAATTTTTTATGGACAAGGCAAAAAAGTGCCCTATTTTCATGAACTGTGTAGGAATTTCTGGACAGTTGTCAATCCAGGCTATGACAGCAGGTCCAGACCTGTTCTCACTTCTTAAAAGAAACCACAGCTTCAGTTCTGCTTTCAACACTGTAAATAGCGGTGTTAGCAGATCTGTGGCATTGACTTTTTCCAGCGGTGAGAACAGGTCAGCAGCCTGGTATTATTAGTTCAATGTCAAGCTGCCAAACATATTCTCACCACTGTTGCCTTACTGATTCCAGGACCTCCTGTCATTGCCATTGCTTTCCTAGTGTCTGGACCTCTTGTTACCACTAGAGTTGAGCGAAACGGGTTGAAAAATTTCAAAAGTCCGGTTTCATGAAACGAAACCCGACCCTAGGATGAGGTCGGCCACGAGGTCGGCGACTTAAGCGCCAAATCGCGTTTCAAAAGTTTGTTTTGCGCTCTTATTCAGCCAATCAGGATCCACGGACACTGTGGGCAACGTGATGACATAGGCAGGGGTCACCACCATCTTTCAGAAGGGCATGTAAGTGATTGGCTTGCTTTGGTGGGCGTCACAGGGGGTATAAAAGGGCGTGCACGCCGACCGCCATGTTACTCATGCTGATCTCAGAATAGGGAGAGCTGCTGCTGCTGCTGATTTTGTAGGGAGAGTGTTAGGCAGGGAAGAAGACACCAAAAACTGCTTCTGCTGCTAGCGATTTTGCCTGTACAACACACCAGTCACTGTGTGTGCAGTGCAAGTGGAGGCTATATTTTTCTGGATCAGCGGTGTTGGTTGTTAGGCTGCCTTCTAAGGCTTCCTGACGGCTGCATTGCTGTTTACCCACTGCTCTGCAAACTGCTTTTTTAAAAGCAATCCCAATTTTTTTTTTGTCCTGGTGATGTACTGAGCATGCATTTTTTCACACCATACAGCGGTGCACACTCCTCACACAGTACCGTGTAACGGCTGTTATCACAGCCACAGTGAAGCTATCTGTGTGTCACTCTGTAAGGATAAGTCGAGGACATGTTCCGTTCTTACAGACCTGCACCTTCTAGTTTTGTCTAGCTTTCAAACAGTTAAATATATTTGCTGTTTGATCACATTCAAAACTATAGAGAGACAGCGTGTCAGTCCGTATACTTAAAAAACATGGAGCTTGACAATTTTACGTACACCGGACAGCCGTGTACGTGCACGCTCCTCTCTCAGTACCATGTAATGGCTGTTATCACGGCCACAGTGAAGCTATCTGTGTGTCACTCTGTAAGGATAAGTCGAGGACTTGTTCCGTTCTTACAGACCTACACTCTAGGGAGATTCCTATTCTGCCCAATTCTATATACACCTTGTAGTTTGTCAGACACTAGCCAATTTCTGCCTGTGACATAGCGCTGTGATATTCACTGGGCCTCACACAATCCAAAAGTGTCCAGTGTCCACAAGTGTGTGCAGAAATTCAAAATCTCCCTTATCCTCTAGTGACATTTTTCACACCTGCGACATCGAGCCTGTGACATAGCGCTGTGATATTCAGTGGGCCTCACACAATCCAAAAGTGTCCAGTGTCCACAAGTGTGTGCAGAAATTCAAAATCTCCGTTATCCTCTAGTGACATTTTTCACACCTGCGACATCGAGCCTGTGACATAGCGCTGTGATATTCAGTGGGCCTCAGACAATCCAAAAGTGTCCAGTGTCCACAAGTGTGTGCTGAAATTCAAAATCTCCGTTATCCTCTAGTGACATTTTTCACACCTGCGACATCGAGCCTGTGACATAGCGCTGTGATATTCAGTGGGCCTCACACAATCCAAAAGTGTCCAGTGTCCACAAGTGTGTGCAGAAATTCAAAATCTCCATTATCCTCTAGTGACATTTTTCACACCTGCGACATCGAGCCTGTGACATAGCGCTGTGATATTCAGTGGGCCTCACACAATCCAAAAGTGTCCAGTGTCCACAAGTGTGTGCAGAAATTCAAAATCTCCGTTATCCTCTAGTGACATTTTTCACACCTGCGACATCGAGCCTGTGACATAGCGCTGTGATATTCAGTGGGCCTCACACAATCCAAAAGTGTCCAGTGTCCACAAGTGTGTGCAGAAATTCAAAATCTCCCCTGTCCTATAGACACGTTGTACCTTGTTTTACATTACTATATAGTTTGTTGGATTTTGTCTACATTTCTACCAAAAATGAGGAAGGCTGGTGGAAGAGGCCGTGGAATTGGGCGGGGGTTGGCAGCTGGTAATGATGGTGTTGGTGGTGGATCTGATGGTAGTGGCAAAAGCAAAATAGGACCGAATGCAGGAGGTGTTGAGCCTGCATCATCGTCTGGCTCCACAAGGCCTCGAAGGCTTAGTTTTCTAGGAGTTGGCAAACCGCTTTTAAAGCCAGAGCTTCAGGAAAAAGTTTTGTCTTACATTGCTGACTCAGCCTCCAGCTCTATCGCCTCCTCTTCTGAAGTTGTAAAAAATAAAAGCACTGAGTCGTCATTGGAGGCTCATGTTCATGAACCACACCTTTCCTTGTGTCCTTCACCCCAACCAAGATTGAAGGATGACGCAGGCCATACTACTGATTACTCCATGGAGCTGTTTTCACATACCATGCCTGGATTATCAAGTGAAATGATGAATTACCCAGGCCAAGATGAATCTGACATGGAGTGCACTGATGCACAGCCACTGATAGATGATTCTGCTGGTACATTCACTCAGAGCACTACATTGTCCTCGCAGTGTACAGAGCCAGATTCTGACCCTGATGAGACTCAGGTGCCCCTTCCTGCACACTATACCACCATACACGGTGACACAGAGGAAGGTGCACATGACATAGAAGAGGAGGTGATGGATGACCCAGTTGTTGACCCAGATTGGCATCCATTGGGGGAAGAGGGTGCTGCTTACAATAGCTCAGATGAGGAGGAGGAGCATCCACAGCAGACATCGACATCGCAACAGCTGTTATCTGGCAGGCCCGGAGCACTCCAAAGACAGGTTCCAAAAATCAAAAGAGTTGTTGGACAGCTTGTCCAGAGGGTCAAAATATCACAGCGTGCTAGGCCGCAAAATGTCTGCCAAAGTAGGAAGAGTGCAGTGTGGCACTTTTTTGAACAAAATCCTCATGATCAGGCCAAGGTTATCTGTAAGAAGTGCGCAAAGACCTTTAGCTGAGGGAAAAATCTGAAAAATTTGAATACCAGTTGCATGCTTAGACATTTAACCAGCATGCACTTGCAAGCGTGGACACAACACCAAACCTCAAGTACCACATGTGCAACTGATCACAAAGAAGGTAGTCAGCAACGCTACATTGTTTCCCCCACTGTAAGCCCACCAGTTAGCACAGCAGCAAATGTTGAGGTGTCATTGCAAGGCCACAGCAGTCAGGGAATCCCACTGTTATATCAACGAAAGACTGAATCTAGGCCATCAGAAAGAACACCAACTCCATCACCATCATCAACCCTCTCTCAGTCCGACCTGTCCACCGCTACTTCCACCATATGCAGCTCTCAAGTCCAGCTCACCCTCCCAGACACTATGAGTAGGTCAAGAAAGTACTCAGTCTCTCATCCGCGTACACTGGGTTTGAACGCCCACATTGCCAAACTAATCTCGTTAGAGATGATGCCCTATCGGTTGGTGGAAAGCGCAGCTTTCCGCAAACTCATGGCCTATGCAGTACCACGCTATGACCTATCCAGTCACCACTTCTCTCGCAAAGCCATCCCAGCCCTCCACCATCATGTGAAAGACCGCATTGTCCATGCACTCAAGCAGTCAGTGAGTGGAAAGGTGCACCTCACAACTGATGCATGGTCCAGTCGGCATGGCCAGGGCCGTTACGTGTCCATCGCTGTGCACTGGGTTAATGTGGTGGATGCAGGGTCCACAGGGGACAGCGGTGGTGGGACAGTGCTGCCTAGCCCATGGTATAGGAAACAGTTGGCTGTAGGCGCTCGACCCTCCTCCTCCTCCTCCTCCAGAAGCGAAAGCTCGTCCACAGAGCGCAGTCGTACGAGCACTCCATCTGCAGCTGCCACTGTTGCACACTAGGTGTCCCCCTATCGAGCAGCTAGTGGAAAGCGTCAGCAGGCTGTGTTGTAGATGATGTGTTTGGGCGACAGACACACCGCCGAGGTGCTGGCCGAGTACTTTCAGCGACAAACTGAGTCATGGCTGGGCAGTGTACATCTTGAGGCAGGCAAGGTAGTTAGTGATAACGGCCGTAATTTTGTGGCAGCCATAGCCCTTTCAAAACTCAGCCACATACCTTGCTTGGCTCACACCTTGAACCTGGTGGTGCAGTGCTTCCTCAATAATTATCCGGAGTTAACAGCCCTGCTCCAGAAGGTGCGAAGACTGTGCGCGCACATCCGCCGGTCGCCTGTACACTCCATTCATATGCAGAAGCTGCAGCGATTCCTCCACCTTCCCAACCACCGCCTCATTATCGACATTGCAACAAGGTGGAACTCCACCCTGCACATGGTTGAGCAGCTGTGCGAGTAGAGGCAGGCCATAATGCATTTGTGGGAGGATACAGCCAGGCACTTTGAGAGCAGACATGGAGTTGACAGGTGTGCAGTGGTCGAAGCTGAAAGACCTCTGTAAAGTCCTTCAGTGTTTTGAGGAATGCACACAGCTGGTAAACGCAGACAACGCCATTCTAAGCATGAGCATCCCACTTATGCGTCTGCTCATGCAAACTTTGATGCACCTTAAGGAGCAGGCGTCTGCAGCCAATGTTGACGAGGAGGAAGAGGTGGGGGGGAATCCTTGTTGACATTCAGCCATTGTCTGCTCAGGGACCTCTCCTGGACGAGGTGGAGGAAGAAGAGGAGGAGGAGGATGATGATGGGGATGATTACTTAGGGGAGGAGGATGCATCTCGTGGGGCAAGTGAAAATGTTGGCATGGCAAGGTCTGGTACAGGGTTTGTGTGTGACTGGAGGGATGTGGATTTGCCAGAAAGTGCTCCTCCACCCAGTACTCGCAGTGCATCATTGACACCGGGAACATTGGCCCACATGTCAGATTATGCCTTGCAGAGCCTAAAAAGGGACCCACGCATTGCCAAAATGATGAACGATGATGACTACTGGTTGGCCAGCATCCTGGATCCACGCTATAAAGGCAAATTACAAAACATCATGCCACAGGAGAACCTTGACCTAATATTGGCTACTAAACAAGCAACTCTAGTTAACCGGTTGGTTGAGGCATTCCCAGCACACAGAAGCGGTGATGCTTCTCACACGAGCCGTACGGGCCGGGGGCAGCTGGGCAGAGGTGTTCGTGGTGAACACAGCAGAAGTGGCGTTGGAGACAGGGGTTTCATGACAATGTTGTGGACTGATTTTTCACGGACCGCTGACACAACTGGTAATACTGCATCGATGGAAAGTGACAGGAGACAGCAGTTGTCAACTATGGTTAACAACTACTTTTCCTCCCATATCGATGTTCTCCCGCACAGGACATTCCCCTTTGACTATTGGGCCGCTAAACTGGACACCTGGCCTGAATTGGCACAATATGCCTTACAGGAGCTCGCTTGCCCAGCTGCAAGTGTGCTATCGGAAAGAGTCTTCAGTGCAGCTGGATCAATCCTGACAGAAAAAAGGACCCGTCTGTCAACCCAAAATGTGGATGATCTAACCTTCATTAAAATGAACCATGCATGGGTTTCCAAGGATTTTGTCCCACCTTCCCTTGATGACACATAGGTTGCCAGAAAAATGGCTTGCTTTGGTCCTCCTCCTATTCCGCGAACTTGACCTATTTAGCCTTTTGCAGCAGCTGAATGACCCACATCTACATATGCCACTTTGTAAACCTCCCTAAGTGGGTGGACCCCCCATGGCCGGGGTCACCACCTAGCGCACAAAACCGTGCGAGTGCCATTGCCCTGGACAGGTGGGTAGGCCGACTCTTGGGCGCGGGCACTGGCATAGGGTCCCTCATAGTGCAATCAAGTGTCTCTGACAGAGGTGGTGCACACCCGCCGTCAGACACACCGCCGTACTATGAGGGGCCCAGTGCCAGTACCGACGCCCACGAGTGTGCCCCCCTTGCTTGGGCAGGGCCCCAGCATTTGCAATGTTTACCTCTCCCTGCTCCTCCGCTGTGTAGTCTGGGCTGTCAAATCCTTCACTGGGACTGCCACTACAAATTGATTGAACTGAAAGATGATGGTTAAGACGTAGCTATGTCCTGTCCTGCTGGCCGGGCTCTAGCTCCAGATGATCAGTGGCTTCCATTTCTTATGGACGTCGACTCACAGTTACATGCAGTGGTGGTTTATCATCAGCTTTCACAGTTTTCCTACTCACAAACGTGTGACATTCTGGCGCACATTTCAAAATGTGCCCTCTCATGCCAATCAAATAGAATCGCCTACGGCCTGTGGCTTCGGTCTTTTGCACTCCAAAGTTACGTGACAGATCATGATAGCCAGTGAGCACCATGTTTACATCGCTCCCTGTGATAAAAATTGGATTGAGATGAGTAACAGTGATGGAATCAACGGAAGTGCGATACAGCAAGACTTTATTCACAAAAAAATGTTGTCAGCATCGCCTATGAGAATTGTGACGGAAGTTTTTCCCGTGAATAATAATTCCTAGATTTCTGCAATCAATAGCCTTTATGTCACTAATTGTATGCATCTCATTTCCTATTGCGGAGAGGCTGGACTGTATTACTGAGACAGAAATATATATGAAGATTTAAAAATAACACCAAAAGTATATAGTTGTGTATGCCTCAAATGCATTTCCTTTTTTCCACTTTTTAGATTGCTGTGTAATCCATACTGAGAACATGGAGATTTTACATGTTTAAACTATGCTATATATACCTGCTATCCAGTGATAAAGTACCCTTTCTCAACTTTGTACAATCTGGTCAAATCCATACTGGGCCTGAGAACATCTGAGTCTGCCTCCTGATCTATAGACATATATTTTTAATGTGTAAACTAGGCTACATATATACGTGTTATCCGGTGAAACTGTACCCTTTATCAACTTTCTACAATGTTGTTGAATCCATACTGGGCCTGAGAACGGCTGCCGAGCTGTTAAGCAAGCTACAGCACCTGTGGTTTGGACACGTAATTTTTTCAGGAATGACGGTTAGGCCTAACTCCGGAATTGCGGTTGACCTGAACTTACTGGGAAATCATCGTTCGCGGGGAATAATCCGAATCCCAGATCCCCATCACTAACGGAGTTCAGCAGGTTATCTGCACCTGTAAGCGACAAAAGCTGGTCCTTTCAGTGTAGCGTGCATGCAGCCCCGGACATGTACTGGAATGCTAGACCTGATATTGCTCGATCTCACGTGCCACAGCCTCGCGTATCCCTCTAGTAAGCTTAACGCGTACCGCGGGGCCATGCCGGAGTCTCGGTCGTTAACGGAGTAAAGCTGAGAAATCGCTAGCACAACTACAAACGGACATACCACACCACACACAGAGTCGACAAAGCTTGCAATCTGTCCATCTTTTCTGTAGCTTGTATGGTAGTGGTTTCCCGGGTGCAGTCCAATTAAGCCACAGGCTCCACTCCTGGTGGTGCACTTTTGGACATTCCTTTAAGGTTCAGCTTTGCAATCATAATGCCCCCGGAAACCAAAAACTTTGCCTTCAGGGATGCTGTTTGGAGGTTCGTGGGAATAACGCCGCCCGATCAGCAGTCGGCATATCGGTCGCCCTCTCAGGGCTGTGGGGTACTCGGTACCGGGCCGGTGTCAGTGGGATGTGTCACAGCAGCGGTGACCCGGACGGTGGCCCTGGGCGCCCATGTAAATGGTGTGGTATAATGGTAAAGAGTTTATATAGATAGTTTGACGCCACCTGTGGTGTTCGGCAACATAGATGTTAGGCCGACACTGCATGCAGATCCTCTGGGACTGATGGTGTTGTGCAGCAAAGATGGTGAAGCTCCCCACAGGTGGAGCTGGAGTCCCAGGGAAGTGTAGATGTAGTGATGGGGGAAAGGTACAGGCGGTGTAGGTGCTGGTACCCAGATGTAGCGGTGCTGGAATAACTGTAGGACACCAGAGCGTGCAGTTCCAAAGCTTTACTCACAGTCTGCAGGTTACACAGATGCCTGCCTCCGTGCTGTGTCCTCCGGGTCAGGACCTCTGCCAACCTCCGGGACCAGAATGGAAAGCTCCCTTCCAACACTCCGCCAACATGTACCTTTCTGAACGTCTCCTTTCTAGCGCTTGTGGGGGAAGCACTCACAGGACCATGGTTCACTGAAACGCCTCCTGTCTAACAGATGTTCCTCAGACTTTACTTGTATGGCAGACAGCTGTAGCCTTTTCCTTCTGCCTCGCACACGTCGATGCTGGGGCCTCCAAGCCTTAGTTGGGTACAGAGCATTTATAGCTGCTACTTCCCCCGGTTTCTGCTGCAGGAATGTCAGTGTCCCTACAAACTCGGAGACCGGAATCCAGACCATGCACTCCAGCTAGGAGTGAGCCTTAACTCTGCTCATCCTCCAGCTCCCCTTCTCACGTCCACACACTTCCCCTTCCCTGCACAGAGTGCCCTAACTTACCTCCTCCCGACCACAGAGAGCAGCTCCTCAGCAGTCAGGTTCAGAGGTCTCCCTGCTGGCCTGGAGTGGGAAATGTGTTGTGTGTTGGTTTCACTGCTAGAGAGATCCTTCGTTGCTCCCAAGCTTGACAACACACTCCCTAGGAGGAAGGCAATGCCACAGTGGCGACCGTACTCTTGGGGACGCCACAACTGCACTGAGGCCCAGCCTCTGCTGGATGATGCTGCTGGTACATTGACCCAGAACACTACATTCCCCTCGCACTCTACACAGCCAGAATCTGACCCAGAGGAAACTAAGGTTCCCCTTCCCGCATACTATACCACCTTACACGGTGACAAAGAGGAAGGTGCAGATGAAAGTGCAGGTTCCTTGAGCAGGTGGGGGGGCATACTCATGGGCGATGGCACTGGCACAGGGCACCGCATAGTACGCAAAAGTGTCTCTGCCGGTGGGAGGGCCTAAACAGCCAAGTGCAGTGAGATGGAAGATGGGGACGACAAGGAGTTCAGAGTAGTGAAGGGATTCCCTAGCAAGGAGACTTATGTAATTGTTTTCAATGTTGGGACAGCAATTTTTGGGGAGCACTATACTCTGGTGAATGATATATGGGGCCCACCATACACTGGAGCATTCCAAAGGTGGACATCAGACACTGGAGCAGCATTTACAGGGCCCATTATACACTAGAGCAGTAGAAATGGGGCACATTATATATGGAGCATTATTTGGGCCCATAAGACAGTGGAGCTTCATCCATTGGGACCAACATATACTGTAGCATTATGTGGAGCTCATCATATACGGTTTGAAACATTATATGGGAATAATGATTCCGTATGGAGAAATATATGGGCCTCATTACTCTGTATAGCGCACTAAGCGCTGGCCATAACACTGTATGCAGTTATATACTGTCCGTTTTTGGAGGTATTGGAGAATTTAAAATGGATATCAGTCATGAGATGTAAGAAGTGAAGTATTTTTCATTGTACTATACTGCTATTTCTCTGCCGTATCGGAGCATCATGAGTTGTGGTATGTGTTAAAGGGGCGCTCTTTGGCCCTGGGCCCACAAAAACCTAGAGCCAGTCCTCCCCCCCACAACTGTAGCCAAATAACCCCCTTTTTTCAGTGCGTAACTAGTATTATGAAGTTAATTAAGGTTGACAAGCTTCAGTAACAAGAATTTATGCTTTTGGCATTCAAATGGGCACTGTTGGTGTGTTTCCTGTCCTCCTCTCACTGCCGACTTTAATTCTCCATTGACTTACATTGGGTTTTGTGTTTTGGGACGACCCCGACTTTTCCCTATAGTCGGCCGATTTTGCGAGACCCAACTTTTGGAAAAGTCGGGTTTCATGAAATGAAACTCGACCCTAAAAAAACAAAAGTCGCTCAACACTAGTTACCACTGTTGCTTTCCTCGTGCCTGGACCTCTTAAATGGAACCTGTCACCTCCCCAGGTGTTTTTAAGTAAAAGAGCCACCTTGTGCAGCACTAATGCTGCATTCTGTCATGGTGGCACTTTTACTTAGCGTGACTTCCACCGCAGAAATAATCGCAGAAAATTGTTCAAAAATACCTGAATTTTGACAGGGGGGGCAAGTCTTTCCCCCTCTGACAGACGCCTCACATCCATCAGTCATTTCTTTCTTCGGTATTTGGCGCCGCCTCCTCAGTGTTCTTTTGAAATACTGGCGCCTGCACTGTACTATAGTTTCGTGGGCATGCGCAGTTAGCGCAGCCCGACGTGCCCGTGCTCTCAGATCACATCCCGGCCTTCATATCGTGCGGCCAGAGATACCACCCCTCAGTCGCTTATGATTTATTCACACTGCGAGGCTGGGAATCTTGGGCATGAGAGCCGCAGAGAACTACTGCGCATGCAGAATCTTACAGTTCCAGCAAAGTGGATGGGATTTATAGAAATCTCGTGCTCGATTTTGCTTTTTTTTACACTGTGTAAACTGAGCTGGAGTGTCAACATGTCAATTTCACCTGTAAGTTTGCTGAGTTTTAACTGCAGATATTTCCCATAGAATTGTATTACATACAGAAAATCCACAGGTTAAAAAACCTATATATTTTTGTGCATTTCCGCTACACAATAAAAACTCATTTAATCCACACATCCCGCTGTCAATAATGTTTTGTCAAAGCCAAGTACTAGAAAGTATCAAAAACAAAGCAGCTATATATAAAACGTGACATACAATAAAGACACAAAATTCGCAGCATCAAAAATGTGGTAAAAACACATGTAACTCATGTGGTAAAAACACATGTAAAAAATACACTTAAAACACAATAAAAAACACAAGTAACCTAATTTACCTAATAGAAAGTCTACAATGTCAAAATCTCAATAGGGGAACACTAAATATATATATATATTGTGAGGTAGCGCTGTTATTCGGGTAGGGGATACTCGCTTATCAGCCACAAAATCAGATCCGGCACAGATTTTCCATAAAGCAAGCATAGTCCATGCGGTTTATTCAACGTCATAAACCCACAGCAGCAACAAAACTTCATATAAACAGCAGAGCGTCCATGGCAGAGTTTCACTCTGTAAACCCTGTCTTCACACAGGTTGTACAATGTCCGGCATACAGGCTCTCTTAGCCTCACTTATCTCACCCACGTCCGGGTTTCCTCATGGCTGCTTCAGCTTACTGCAGACGTTCATTCGCTCCCCTGGGAACTCTCAGACACGTGCAGCCATTCACCACAGCCACTTCACAGGCTGTTAGCCAGGAAGCTCCATCTCAAGGGACCTTCCCCACTGGACCAATCGGGTTCCAGCATTCACCACATGTGACCTACCCTGGCCACATTATATGGTTCATAGCCACGCCCACCGGGTCACATGACTCTGACCTCATCACAGGTCATTCAAGCACTTACACACTCTTTACAACAGTGTTCTTTAAACACACCCCCTGGGTAGGTTTGTAGGTAACTGGCCCGCCCATCTCTCTAGTTACCTCGAGACTTCTCCCTGTCACATTAAAGCAGCACCTCAGCAGTATCACTGCTGATCAACACATTAGTCTCCATCTCAAAGCCACCCACTTTGAGATACATAATGGCCATTCAGTATTCTGCCATTCATCCTTTCTCCTGGGACATCCACACAGCGCCCCCTAGCGGACACAGTGGTTACTACACCACATACCTCCCCCCTCTGTTCAAACTTGTGGGGTGGAACACACAACATTACACCAGGGTCTCGCGACCGGGCACTCACTTCACCTTGCCCCACAGGTCGAGAGAACCGTCTCCTTCTATCATATGGCCTCATCTCTACGTTAGTCCTCCCCCGCCCCCAGCGGTCAGAATATTGGCCCTGATCTTTGGCCCTCCAGTTACAGTCTGTCTGCATCATCAGACACTGTCTAGTCACCACATTCCTCTCCCTGTTTGCTCCGATCCCCGACCAGCTCCCCCGGTTGGTACGGTCATCAGTCTTAGTTGGGCCTACTGTCTGGCCTGAGTCTGACTCATTCAGCATCTCACAGGAACTGCGGTCTCTCAACGTCATCCTGTCAGTCGAACTACCACTTGCTGACATTCCTCGGCCATCTGCCCTGTCACTTCTTGGTGGAATCCTTTGGGTCCTTACATCTTGGGTTGCAGGCGGCCGCCACCTGGTATTCCGTACTTCTTTATTAATTCGCCGGCGGTCCAGCCTCAACTGCTCAATTTCTTGCAGGTACCCCACTCGATACTCCAAGGGCATCCGAAAGTTTCTCAGGCTTTCCACAGAGCCAACCACCAGGACGGGAATCCTACCATCTTCACTGGATACCTGGTCTTCATCATCAGGAGGGATCCTCACCCTCACCACACCGGAGCTATTTACAAGGTCTTGCATTACCTTCCCGAATCTTCCAATGATTCTCCCAATCAGACCTTTGGGAACCGGAACTACCTCTTTCTGCAAATCCAACCGATCCATAGCCTCTCTTGCTAACTCTAGGCGTCGAGCAGCTTTCATATTACTCCGCCTAACCAACTGTTTGACATGGAGACAATGCAGATTGTTATGAATGAGTCACCGTAGGAGGCAAAAACAGAAATACAAGCTAAGTCCAGAAAACCAGAGAAGTTGGCAACTATCAGATTGCAGACCCCTGAACCTATCAACACAACTAGCAGTAGCCGTGGGGGGTTCCTACGATGCCCTAGACCCCTCGATCACAGCCGGAGCACTAAATAGCCTAAAGACAGAAAAGGAAATCTAAACTGCCCCAGAGCAGACCCCAAAGTAAAAGGCAGCCCCCAACATCTAATGACGGTGAAGCAAGATGAAAAAACACTCACACAGATAGAAAGATAGGCTGAGCAAACGATGGGGCCCAAGCTAACTAAACAGAAAAGGAAAGGAAGGTTGCTGTCTGCAATCTGCCAAAACCCTATCAAAGACATAAGCCAACAAGCTGATATGAAAAAGACCCTGAAGCAGCTAGGCTTCAAAAACTAAATCAGCACTCAGGTATTTTCAGAAGACAGCGCTAAAGGAATTCAGCACACCCCAGCAGGGAATGGCAGAAATCCAGAAAAACAAAGCAAAACAAAGTCAAAGCACCAATGCAAAAAGCCGAGCAGCAAACTTAGCTTTAGAGAAGCAGGATTTCAGACTGGTCTCCAAGGATCCCACAGAGAAATCACCCGCAGGGCAGAAGGGCGTCGGCAGCCTTATATCTAGTCAGTAACTCCACTCAGCCAGTCATCATCATCAGCCTCAGGTGTTTAATAATCAGGCTCACTACCTTTCTTTACCAGAAGAGGGAGTTCCTCAGGCCTCAGTAGTGAAGGGGAAAATGAACTCACAACAGCAGATGCATGTTTTCAGGACAGCCACCCGCTTTGCTGTGTCTTCCCTGGCTGACATTATCACCAACTGCCAAGTCTCAGGTGCCCAGTGCACCTTACACGCTTTGACCGCCTCTTTGAAAGCCTCATTCACACCTTCCTCAGCACAGGCCTCTTGCATGTCTTTTGGTACATCAATCACAAACTTGAAGGTCGTGGCCTTGCTCTCTTCCTGGCCAGGAGGCTCTGGCTTTACCACGGACACTTCCCTCACTACAGTTGACCCGACCGGGTGACTGTCTTCTTCAGTTCTTAGCTCCCCAACTTCACGAGATCTCATCTCTTCATGACCGTCTGCCAAGACGGGCACCAGCAGCTCCGTTCCACCACCAGTCGGACCCGGCCGCTGTTCATCACTGTCAAAATTCTTCTCCCGCAGAAGACCACTTACAGTTTCTTTGAGCTCCAAGACTTCTTTCTCGAGCTCCTCAACCCTGTGCTCGGCCATTTGTCTCAGGACTCTTTCTTGTTTGAGATGTTCTTCCATCTCTTCCCTAAGCGTCTTATTCACTTTTTGCCACGTTGACAGGTGACCTCTGAGCTCAGAGACTTCCTTCTCTAGCCCTTCTATTCTGTGCTCTCTTTCTCTCTCAGAGCCACAGTCACCCCCAGAGTCTGAGTCACCCCGGCCTGTCGAGTAATTCTTCCAGTTACCCACTAACCATGTTTTCCCCCAATCGTCTCATCTCCCAGCCCACCATCCGTCATATCACGAGACGTCAGGTCCGTAAGTTGGGCAGATGTACTTCTTCTGGTCAATTCTACCTCTGACCTGTCCACATCAGGAGCAGTCACCATCTCAATATCTGTTAGCCCAACAGTAGGAACGTCTCCAACCTCCTGCCATATGTCATCAAACACGACAAAGTCCCAGCCCCTCTCCAAGGCATAGACTAAGTCACGTGATATCCCGCCCCCTTGGAACACACCACCTTTGGTCCCCTTGAACATTACTCGGTCTACTGCATAGTTCACCGTGACCCCATGTTTACAGCGAACCCTGGTGTTTTTCTCGGTCAGAGACAAAACGAGAGGAGTTCCTGTCAGAGTCACCTGACTCTCTGAGTCCAGTCTACCAGAGACTCCTTCCCGGTGCGGCATCATGGTTCACACCTGTTGCCCGTCATTATCCGGAAAATACATGCCGCACTCCTCAAAACTTATACAGATACACTGCGGTTCCCCAGACATACCCACTGAGGCAACCAGTGCTGCCATTTCCTGAACCACCCCAATTTGGGTCACCGCCCCTTCCTGGGACTCCACCCCTTTTTGGGTTACCAACCCAATTTGGGTCACTGTCCCCCTCTGGGACGCCAATTTGGGTCACCGCCCCCTTCTGGGACTCCACCCCCTTTTGGGCTACCATCCCGATTTGGGACTCCACCTCCTTTTGGGCTACCACCCCAATTTGGGACTCCACCCCCTTTTGAGCTACCCCCGGTTTGGGCCACCGCCCCCTTCCGGGATTTTCCCATGTCCGTTATACCAGTCTTCTCAGACCACAGTTCACACAACACAGTTTATGTCTTTTAACGATACCACACAAGTCCTTGCTGGCACCACCACAGCTCCTGCTGTCACCGATCACCGACACCACCAGTTGCTATTCACGCACAACGGCTGGTGTCCTCTTCATAACCCCGCTGAGTTACCGGAAGCCGCTTTCCCCCTTCGTAACCCCGCCGAGTTACCGGAAGCCGCTTGTCCCCTTCGCAACCCTGCCAAGTTATAGGAAGCCGCTTGTCACCTTCTTGACTCCCACTGAGCCACCACAGGCTGAGTTGAGAAAAGAAAAAAACACCGCACAAAAAACTCACGTGTCCCTTCTGTGTGCTATTCGGGACGTTCCGTCTCCTCTCCTGAGACCGTCCAACACACAGGGCGCACCAGGTGCTATTCAGGGAGCGACCCTCCTCCCAGGGCTTCCCAACACACCGGCCACACCAACACACCACACAAAACTCATGTATCCTGTCTGTGTGCTATTCAGGACGTTCCGTCTCCTCCTGAGACTGCTCAACACTCACGCCTCACCAGGTCCAAGGTCATACCACATGCTCCAGGGTTCCAATTCTTCTCCTAGAATCTCCCAACACTGACCCTCCAGGACCTTGCTCACTGAACCCTCCAGGTACACAGTCTCTCTCACTGACCCAGGTCAGTACAACACGAACACCTGTCCGTTACCTGTGTCGGCCCCACAGGTCCTCGGATACCTCTTCTCCCCAAAGGCACCCTATCAATCACCAGTCTCTTTCTCACTGACCCCGGTCAGTACAACACGATTTTCATGACCGTCACCTGCTGGCTGCGCAGGTTCTCGGACCCCTCTACCGCAGAGGTATCCTATAAGTCTCTTCCTCTGGGGAAACGGCCACACTGGTCTCACCGATCCGGACAGTGCCTTACTCACTACAGTAGGCCGCCCCACGG
Source organism: Dendrobates tinctorius (assembly GCF_039654945.1). NCBI lineage: Eukaryota > Metazoa > Chordata > Amphibia > Anura > Dendrobatidae > Dendrobates > Dendrobates tinctorius. The sequence continues at coordinate 18,436,533 of NW_027361728.1, read as the reverse complement.
TTCCAGAACCACAGCCGGGCAGTGGCTTCCTCAATCGTCAGCCCTCCTGGCACAGCGTTGCCCTTAGCAACTGACTTTGCAGTCCTCTTCCATTGCTCCCAGCAACAAGGCTACAACAATGCCCATAGCTTTCTCCACCAATTGTGAGGTAGCGCTGTTATTCAGGAAGGGGATACTCGCTCAGGAGCCACAAAATCAGATCCGGCACAGATTTTCCATAAAGCAAGCATAGTCCATGCGGTTTATTCAACATCATAAACCCACAGCAGCAACAAAACTTCATATAAACAGCAGAGCATCCATGGCAGAGTTGCACTCTGTAAACCCTGTGTTCACACAAGTTGTACAATGTCCAGCATACAGGCTCTCTTAGTCTCACTTATCTCACCCACATCCGGGTTTCCTCATGGCTGCTTCAGCTTACTGCAGACGTTCATTCCCTCCTCTGGGAACTCTCAGACACGTGCAGCCATTCACCACAACCACTTCACAGGCTGTTAGCCAGGAAGCTCCATCTCAACGGGACCTTCCCCACTGGACCAATCGGGTCCCAGCATTCACCACATGTGACCTACCCTGGCCACATTATATGGTTCATAGCCACGCTCACTGGGTCACATGACTCTGACCTCATCACAGGTCCTTCAAGCACTTACACACTCTTTACAACAATGTTCCTTAAACACACCCCCTGGGTGGGTTTGTAGGTACAGTAACTGGCCCGCCCATCTCCCTAGTTACCTGGAGACTTCTCCCTGTCACATTAAAGCAGCACCTCAGCAGTATCACTGCTGATCAACACATAAGTCTCCATTCAGTATTCTGCCATTCATCCTTTCTCCTGGGACATCCACACAGCGCCCCCTAGCGGACACAGTGGTTACTACACCACAATATATATATATAGTGGTGTAGTGACCACTGTGTCCACTAGGGGGTGCTGTGTGGGTGTCCCAGGACAGGCGTATAAGCATTTCCATTGTCCTAATGGGTGTAGGATACTGAATGATCATAATGTATCTCAAGGTGGGTGGCCTTGAGATGGAGACTGATGCGTGTGTTGAGCAGCAGTGATACTGCTGAGGCGCTGTGGCAATGTGTCAGGGAGAAGTCTCCAGGTAACTAGGGAGATGGGCGGACCTAGTTACCTACAAACCAACCCTGGGGGTGTGTTTAATAAACTATAGTGAAAGACTTTGAGTGTGTGAAGGAACTGTGATGAGGTTATAGCCATGTGACCCGGTGGGCGTGGCTACAGACCATATATGGTGGCCAGGGTAGGTCACATGTGGTGAATGCAGGGACCCGATTGGTCCATTTGGAAGGTCTCGTACAAAGAGATGTCTGTCTTCCTAACAGCACGTGTGGACGCTGTGTTAATGGCTGCAAGTGTCTGACAGTTCCCAGGGAGAGGGAATGAACGTCTGCAGTATGCATGAAGCAGCCATGAGATAAAAGCCTGATGGGGTGAGTTAACTTGGGGCTAGGAAGCCTGCGCATTGAACAGTGCATAACTTATACAGTATGACTACAGGATAACAGAGGGAAACTCTGTAATGGACGCTATGCTGATTATATGCTGTTTTCTGTTGCTGTGATGGTTTATGATGCTGAATAAACCGAAGGGACTATGATTGTTTTGTGGAAAACATGTGCCGGATCTGATTTTGTGGCTGCTGAGTGAGTGATCCCCTAACTGAATGACAGCGCTACCTCACTATATATATATATATATATATATATGTATTCATTCCAAAAAAAGGCAGCACTCCATAGTAACTTTTTTCAAAGTGGTAGGTGAGTTTTATTCAGCCCACATATCAAGGCAACGTTTCGGCTCAACTGAGCCTTTCTCAAGCAGTGGGTGTCACAAAAAAGTGTCTTTTTATAGACCATATAACAATCTCTCAATTGTCAATCATTTTACAATACAAGAAATTACAATTCAGTGCATACAATTTCTTTCATTATAGTCAATAGGCTCTATATGTGCAAACAGTGCAAAAAGTTCTTTGTGCTCAATACAATCTTTATACTTTGCATTAAACTTCATCTTATTAGTGTTTTTGTGATTGCACATTTAGTCATACAGTATTACAGTGTCTCATAATCCCTTTGGTTTACATACCACCACAAGGAGGACGCCATGAACATTGAAAACACTATATCTGGCATTCCTGTAGCTCAACTGAGCATGTGCTATGAGTCATCAGCTCTGTCATGTGCAGCCAGCCAATAGAATAGCATGTGTGACATTTCCTCTATCTGCATCACCTCAAAGACGCCATATTGTGTGTGGCAGAATGTCATATAACACTATTAAGCCTTTATCCACATCCATATTAGGTTTTTAACTAGCGTTTTTACATAAACCATATAAGGCCACTACTATATTAGTCTTATGACACCATCAGTAAATTAGAAGAAAAAGCTACAGACTAGAACCAGGATCACCCGAATAAATTTAATATAAGTTTATTAGATACAAAAAGACAAACCAAAATTAAAAACATTTAAAAGTCACAAAAAATGACAATAATTAAACCCTATTTAGCACACAATAGAGCTAAATAACTCCCCCAAGTCTCAATATTGCACAACGGCTATATATAGTATCAGATATCATATAAATCAATATATCCTTAAATGGAACAGATACACATAAAAGCAATAGGCACTCGGCATAATTCATCTCAAAATTATTTATAAGGTAATTCGTCTGTCCCCTATATGTAAATATGGATCATTATAATGTAGCTTAGATAAATGGTCCCAATGTTTCAAATCGCCATAAATAAAGCAGAGTACTCCATCAAAAGGGAACAGAAACAAACTACCAAACAGATCAATAAAGTATCACCAGGGTTGTAGATACAAGAAGCCAATAAGGCTAAAAAATACCCATCACACCAAAAAGAAGGCTGAATGCCGTAACATGGGGATATCAGTTGCTGGGGAGCTTGTGGAGATGCCTGACACGTGTTCGCCACAACTGGGTGGCTTCAACTATCTGTTACATTTAAGGATATATTGATTTATATGATATCTGATACTATATACACTCACTGGCCACTTTATTAGGTACACCATGCTAGTAAGGGGTTGGACCCCCTTTTGCCTTCAGAACTGCCTCAATTCTTCGTGGCAGAGATTCAACAAGGTGCTGGAAGCATTCCTCAGAGATTTTGGACCATATTGACATGATGGCATCACACAGTTGGCGCAGATTTGTCGGCTGCACATCCCTGATGCGAATCTCCCGTTCCACCACATCCCAAAGATGCTCTATTGGATTGAGATCTGGTGACTGAGGAGGCCATTTGAGTACAGTAAACTCATTGTCATGTTCAAGAAACCAATCTGAGATGATTCGAGCTTTATGACATGGCGCATTATCCTGCTGAAAGTAGCCATCAGATGTTGGGTACATTGTGGTCATAAAGGGATGGACATGGTCAGCAACAATACTCAGGTAGGCTGTGGCGTTGCAACGATGCTCAATTGGTACCAAGGGGCCCAAAGAGTGCCAAGAAAAAATTCCCCACACCATGACACCACCACCACCAGCCTGAACCGTTGATACAAGGCAGGATGGATCCATGCTTTCATGTTGTTTACGCCAAATTCTGACCCTACCATCCGAATGTCGCAGCAGAAATCGAGACTCATCAGACCAGGCAACGTTTTTCCAATCTTCTACTGTCCAATTTCGATGAGCTTGTGCAAATTGTAGCCTCAGTTTCCTGTTCTTAGCTGAGAGGAGTGGTACCCAGTGTGGTCTTCTGCTGCTGTAGCCCATCTGCCTCAAAGTTCGACGCACTGTGCGTTCAGAGATGCTCTTCTGCCTACCTTGGTTGTAACGGGTGGCAATTTGAGTCACTGTTGCCTTTCTATCAGCTCGAACCAGTCTGCCCATTCTCCTCTGACCTCTGGCATCAACATGGCATTTCCGGCCACAGAACTGCCGCTCACTGGATTTTTTTTCTTTTTCGGACCATTCTCTGTAAACCCTAGAGATGGTTGTGCGTGAAAATCCCAGTAGATCAGCAGTTTCTGAAATTCTCAGACCAGCCCTTCTGGCACCAACAATCATGCCACGTTCAAAGGCACTCAAATCACCTTTCTTCCCCATACTGATGCTCGGTTTGAACTGCAGGAGATTGTCTTGACCATGTCTACATGCCTAAATGCACTGAGTTGCCGCCATGTGATTGGCTGATTAGAAATTAAGTCTTAACACACAGTTGGAGAGGTGTACCTAATAAAGTGGCCAGTGAGTGTATAGTCGTTGTGCAATATTGAGTCTTGGGGGAGTTATTTAGCTCTATTGTGTGCTAAATAAGGTTTAATTATTGTCATTTTTTGTGACTTTTAAATGTTTTTAATTTTGGTTTGTCTTTTTGTATCTAATAAACTTATATTAAATTTATTCAGGTGATCCTGGTTCTAGTCTGTAGCTTTTTCTTCTAATTTACTATTGTTGTTTTACAGACTCTATGTGTATCCTCATGTGTGGTGCCCTCTAGGTTTTCTACTTATGACACCATCAGTCACAATATTGCTGCGACTCTTGAAAAAACATCATTATTTACATATAGGAAAAACGCTGTTATTTATATATAGGGAAATCCTTAAGGCTGCAAATTTTCTTTACCTTGATATATATATATATATATATATATACTTTTCAACACCATGAGACCTTTAAAATATATAAGATAAATGAATTTCTAACATGAAATTCTGATCACGTGATATATCTCTTGGACTGCCCCTGTAAGTTGTGGTATGTTGGGGAAACGTCGTGAGATTTTAAGATCAGAATAAACCAACATCGGTATACTATTAGAAAGAATAAACTTGATTTGCCGGTCCCGAAACACTTTGTTGAGTGTAACCATACCAAGAGGGACTTGAGATTTAGAATAATTGATGTGTTCCCTGTACAGAGAAGGGGTGGGGATAGAGAACTCATACTTAAGAAAAAGGAATCGAAGTGGATCTATGAGCTGAATACATTAAGATCGAAAGGGTTAAATGCTGAATTTAAAATACATACTGTTATATAAAACTGTTCCTGTATATATATATATATATATATATATATATATATATACAGTGCGTTGCGAAACTATTTGGCTCCCTGGAACTTTTCAACCTTTTCCTACATATCATGCTTCAAACATAAAGATACCAAATGTACATTTTTGGTGAAGAATCAATAACAAATGGGACACAATTGTGAAGTTGAGCGAAATTTATTGGTTATATTAAATTTTTGTGGAAACTCAAAAACTGAAAAGTGGGGAGTGCAATATTATTCGGCCCCTTTAACTTAATACTTTGTTGCGCCACCTTTTGCTGCGATTACAGCTGCAAGTCACTTGGGGTATGACTCTATCAGTTTTGTACATCGAGAGACTGAAATTCTTGCCAATTCTTCCTTGGCAAACAGCTCGAGTTCAGTGAGGTTTGACAGAGATCGTTTGTGAACAGCAGTTTTCAGCTCTTTCCACAGATTCTCGATTGGATTCAGGTCTGGACTTTGACTTGTCCATTCTAACACCTGGATATGTTTATTTGTGAACCATTCCATTGTAGATTTTGCTTTATGTTTGGGATCATTGTCTTATTGGAAGACAAATCTCCGTCCAAGTCTCAGGTCTTTTGCAGACTCCAACAGGTTTTCTTCAAGAATGGTCCTGTATTTGGCTCCATCCATCTTCCCATTAATTTTAACCATCTTCCCTGTCCCTGCTGAAGAAAAGCAGGCCCAAACCATGATGCTGCCACCACTATGCTTGACAGTGGGGATGGTGTGTTCAGGGTGATGAGCTGTGTTGCCTTTACGCCAAACATATCGTTTGGCATTGTTGCCAAAAAGTTCGATTTTGGTTTAATCTGACCAGAGCACCTTCTTCCACATGTTTGGTGTGTCTCCCAGGTGATTTGTTGCAAACTTTAAACAACACTTTTTATGGATATCTTTGAGAAATGGCTTTCTTCTTGCCACTCTTCCATAAAGGCCAGACTTGTGCAGTGTATGACTGATTGTTGTCCTATGGACAGACTGTCCCACCTCAGCTGTAGATCTCTGCAGTTCATCCAGAGTGATCATGGGCCTCTTGGCTGCATCTCTGATCAGTCTTCTCCTTGTTTGAGATGAAAGTTTAGAGGGACGGCCAGGTCTTGGTAGATTTGCAGTGGTATGATACTCCTTCCATTTCAATATGATCGCTTGCACAGTGCTCCTTGGGATGTTTAAAGTTTTGGAAATCATTTTGTATCCAAATCCGGCTTTAAACTTCTCCACAACAGTATCACAGACCTGCCTGTTGTGTTCCTTGGTCTTCATGATGCTCTCTGTGCTTCAAACAGAACCCTGAGACTATCACAGAGCAGGTGCATTTATACAGAGACTTGATTACACACAGGTGGATTATATTTATCATCATTAGTCATTTATGACAACATTGGATCATTCAGAGATCCACAATGAACTTCTGGAGTGAGTTTGCTGCACTGAAAGTAATGGGGCCGAATAATATTGCACGCCCCACTTTTCAGTTTTTTAATTTAAACAAAAATTTAAAATAACCAATAAATTTTGTTCACCCTCACAATTGTGTTCCACTTGTTGTTGATTCTTCACCAAAAATTTACATTTGGTATCTTTGTCTGAAGCATGATATGTGGGAAAAGGTTGAAAAGTTCCAGGGAGCCGAATACTTTCGCAATGCACTGTATATACACTCACTGGCCACTTTATTAGGTACACCTGTCCAACTGTGTGTTAAGACTTAATTTCTAATCAGCCAATCACATGGCGGCAACTCAGTGCATTTAGGCATGTAGACATGGTCAAGACAATCTCCTGCAGTTCAAACCGAGCATCAGTATGGGGAAGAAAGGTGATTTGAGTGCCTTTGAACGTGGCATGATTGTTGGTGCCAGAAGGGCTGGTCTGAGAATTTCAGAAACTGCTGATCTACTGGGATTTTCACGCACAACCATCTCTAGGGTTTACAGAGAATGGTCCGAAAAAGAAAAAAAATCCAGTGAGCGGCAGTTCTGTGGCCGGAAATGCCATGTTGATGCCAGAGGTCAGAGGAGAATGGGCAGACTGGTTCGAGCTGATAGAAAGGCAACAGTGACTCAAATTGCCACCCGTTACAACCAAGGTAGGCAGAAGAGCATCTCTGAACGCACAGTGCGTCGAACTTTGAGGCAGATGGGCTACAGCAGCAGAAGACCACACTGGGTACCACTCCTCTCAGCTAAGAACAGGAAACTGAGGCTACAATTTGCACAAGCTCATCGAAATTGGACAGTAGAAGATTGGAAAAACGTTGCCTGGTCTGATGAGTCTCGATTTCTGCTGCGACATTCGGATGGTAGGGTCAGAATTTGGCGTAAACAACATGAAAGCATGGATCCATCCTGCCTTGTATCAACGGTTCAGGCTGGTGGTGGTGGTGTCATGGTGTGGGGAATTTTTTCTTGGCACTCTTTGGGCCCCTTGGTACCAATTGAGCATCGTTGCAACGCCACAGCCTACCTGAGTATTGTTGCTGACCATGTCCATCCCTTTATGACCACAATGTACCCAACATCTGATGGCTACTTTCAGCAGGATAATGCGCCATGTCATAAAGCTCGAATCATCTCAGATTGGTTTCTTGAACATGACAATGAGTTTACTGTACTCAAATGGCCTCCTCAGTCACCAGATCTCAATCCAATAGAGCATCTTTGGGATGTGGTGGAACGGGAGATTCGCATCAGGGATGTGCAGCCGACAAATCTGCGCCAACTGTGTGATGCCATCATGTCAATATGGTCCAAAATCTCTGAGGAATGCTTCCAGCACCTTGTTGAATCTCTGCCACGAAGAATTGAGGCAGTTCTGAAGGCAAAAGGGGGTCCAACCCCTTACTAGCATGGTGTACCTAATAAAGTGGCCAGTGAGTGTATATATACAGTATACTATATATATACATATATATATATACTGCTCAAAAAATAAAGGGAACACTCAAATAACACATCCTAGATCTAAATGAATGAAATATTCTCATTGAATACTTTTTTCTGTACAAAGTTGATTGTTCTGTCAACATAATCACACAAAAATCATCAATGGAAATCAAATTTTTGAACCAATGGAGGCCTGGATTTGGAGAGACCCCCAAAATAAAAGTGGAAACAAGTCAAAATGAAAATCAAAACAAGACAAAATTAAAGTGAAAACAAGTCAAAATGATGCTCAGTATTGTGTGTGGCCTCCACATGCCTGTATGACCTCCCTACAATGCCTGGGCATGCTCCTGATGAGGTTGCGGATGTTCTCCTGAGGAATCTCCTCCCAGACCTGGACTAAAGTATCCATCAACTCCTGGACCATCTGTGGTGCAACGTGACATTGGTGGATGGAGTGAGACATGCTGTCCCAGATGTGCTCAATCGAATTCAGGTCTTTGGGACGGGCAGGTCAGTCCATAGCTTCAATGCCTTCATCTTGCAGGAACTGCTAACACACTCCAGACACATGAGGTCTGGCATTGTCCTGCATTAGGAGGAACCCAGGGCCAACCGTAGCAGCATATGGTCTTACAAGGGGTCTGAGGATCTCATCTAAGTACCTAATGGCAGTCAGGCTACCTCTGGCGAGCACATGGAGGGCTGTGCGGTCCTCCAAAGAAATGCCACCCCACACCATTACTGACCCGCTGCCAAACCGGTCATGCTGAAGGATGTTGCAGGCAGCAGATCACTCTCCACAGAGTCTCCAGACTCTGTCACATCTGTCACATGTGCTGAGTGTGAACCTGCTCTCATCTGTAAAGAGCAAGAATTTGCCAATCCTGGTGTTCTCTGGCAAATGCCAAGTGTCCTGCACGGTGTTGGGCTGTGAGTACAATCCCCATCTGTGGCTGTTGGATGCTCAGACCAACCTCATGGAGTCGGTTTCTAACCGTTTGTGCAGGCACATGCACATTAGTGGCCTGCTGGAGGTCATTTTGCAGGGCTCTGGCAGTGCTCATCCTGTGCCTCCATGCGCAAAGGCTGAGGTAGCGGTCCTGCTGCTGGGTTGGTGCCCTCCTATGGCCCCCTCCATGTCTCCTGGTAGTGCCCCCTTTATTTTTTGAGCTGTATATATATATATATGGTGCGGAAAGTATTCAGACCCCTTTAAATTTTTCACTCTTTGTTTCATTGCAGCCATTTGGTAAATTCACAACAGTTCATTTTTTTTCTCATTAAGGCTAGTTTCACACTAGCGTTTATGAGCGCAGCGACGGCCTGCGCACAGCCGCCGCTAAGCCCCGGCCCCTGCCGCGCCTCCGCCGGTAGCTCCGCCCACCGGCGCATGACGCTGCATGCGCCCTGCGTCCCCTATCTTTATCACTGGGGGCGCAGGCCGTGCGCAGTATGCGTTTGGCGGCGCATGCGTCCTTTTGACGGTGCGCCGACCTGCGCCAAACGCAACCTGCTGCAGTTTGGTTGCGTCGGCGGACCGTCAAAAAGGCGCATGCGCCGCCAAACGCATACTGCGCACGGCCTGCGCCCCCTGTGATAAAGATAGGGGACGCAGGGCGCATGCAGCGTCATGCGCCGGTGGGCGGAGCTACCGTCGGGGGCGCGGCAGGGGCGGGGCTAAGCGGCGGCTGTGCGCAGGCCGTCGCTGCGCTCATAAACGCTAGTGTGAAACTAGCCTAAGGTACACTCTGCACCCCATCTTGACTGAAAAAAACAGAAATGTAGAAAGTTTTGCAAATTTATTAAGAAAGAAAAACTGAGATATCACATGGACATAAGTATTCAGAACCTTTGCTCAGACACTCATATTGAAGTCACATGCTGTCCATTTCCTTGTGATCCTTCTTGAGATGGTTCTACTCGTTCATTGCAGTCCAGCTGTGGCAGATGAGGGGAGTGTCAGTGCAGTGGTAGCACTGCTGCAGCAAGGCATTTCCTCTGAAAGCCGGAGGAGTGTCTGCTCCAGTAAGGGGGGGAATAGGAGAGCAGGGCAGGCCAGACAGGTGCTGGTAGTGGGGGACTCAATTATTAGGGGAACAGATAGGGGAATCTGTCACAAAGACAGGGATTGTCGAACGGTGTGCTGCCTACCTGGCGCCCGACTCTGACATATCGCTGATCTGGTTGACAAATTACTGGGAGGGGCTGATGAGGACCCAGCGGTCAGGGTGCACATTGGAACAAATGACAAAGTTAGAGGTAGGTGGAAGGTCCCTAAAGATGATTTGAGGGAATTACGCTGCAAGCTTAAAGCAAGGACCTCCAAGGTGGTATTTTCTGAAATACTGCCTGCACCACGTGCCACACCAGAGAGGCAACTGGAGATTAGGGAGGTTAATAAGTGGCTCAAGAATTGGTGTAGGAAGGAGGGGTTTGGGTTCCTGGAGAACTGGGCCGACTTCTCAGTTGGCTACAGGTTCTACGCTAGGGACGGGCTGCACCTCAATGGGGAGGGTGCAGCTGTGCTGGGGGAGAAAATGGCTGGAAGGTTGGAGGAGTGTTTAAACTAGGGACTGGGGGAAGGGTATTCATTTTATAGGAGGGGAAGACAGTGCAGATAGAGACCTGGGCACAAATAATGAAATTGGGGGTGGGGGTGGCATGGGAGGTGGGGTTAGAACAGTTAATAAATTAAGAAAGAATAGAGGTACAGAGAGATACATAAAGTGCATTTATACTAATGCCAGAAGCCTCACCAACAAAATGGAGGAATTAGAATTAATTTTGTTGGAACATAATTATGACATGGTGGGGATATCTGAGACATGGCTGGACAAGAGCCATGACTGGGCAGTTAATTTACAGGGCTATAGTCTGTTCAGAAATGACCGTACAAATAAGTGAAGGGTGGTGTGTTTATATGTAAAATCATCCTTAAAACCCATCCTGCTTGATAATATATGTGAATCTAATGAAAATGTAGAGTCCCTGTGGGTGGAGATAAGGGGAGGGGAAAAAATAATAAATTACTGATAGGAGTTTGCTATAAGTCTCCAAAAATAATGGAAGCAACGGAGAATATCCTTGTAAAGCAAATAGATTAAGCTGCGACTCAAGGAGAAGTCATTATTATTATTGGGGACTCCAACTACCCTGAAATACATTGGGGAATCGAAACCTGCACATCCAGGAAAGGTAATAGGTTTTAGACAACTATGAGAGACAATTACATTTCACAACTGGTTCAAGACCCAACAAGAGGGGGGCATTGCTAGACCTAATATTATCCAACAGGCCAGACCGCATATCAAATAAAAGGGTTTAAGGTCACTTGGGTAATAGTGATCACAAAATAATAAGTTTTCATGTATCCTTTAATAAGATGTGTAGTAGAGGGGTTACAAGAACACTAAACTTCAGGAAAGGCAAATTTCCAACGGATGAGAGATGACCTTGGTGCAATTAACTGGGACAATATCCTGAGGCATAAAAGTACACAAAGAAAATGGGTGACGTTTATTAGCATCCTGAATAGGACCTGTGCACAATATGTACTGTATGGGAACAAACATGTTAGAAATAGGAGGAAACCACTATGGTTAAATAGAGCTGTAAGGGGCACAGTAAGTGACAAAAATGAAGCATTTAGGGAATTAAAGCAAGTAGGTAGTGTTGAGGCATTAAATAAATACAGAAAATTAAATACATTCTGTAAAAAGCAAATCAAGACAGCAAAGATTGAGACAGAGACTCATTGCCTGAGAAATTAAAAATAATCCCAAAATATTCTTTAACTACATAAATAGTAAGAAACTAAACAATGATAGTGTTGGTCCCCTTCAAAATAGTCTGAGTGAAATGGTGGATGAGCAAAAAGCCAATATGCTAAATTACTTTTTTTCAACAGTATTTACACAAGAAAATCCCAAGACGGATAACATGATCAGTAATAAAAAAAATTTCTCCATTAAATGTCACCTGCTTAACCCAGCAGGAATTATGGCGGCATCTAAAAATCACTAAAATTGACAAATCCCCAGGCCTGGGGATTACAGATTCCATAATAACAGGGTCTGTACCACAGGACAGGTGCATAGCAAATGTGGTACAAATATTCAAAAAGGGGACAAAAACTGAACTTGGAAATTATACGTCAGTGATCTTAACCTTTACTGTGGGTAAAATCCTGGAGGGTTTTCTAAGAGATGCTATACTGGAGTATCTGAAGAAGAATAACCTCATGACCCAATATCAACATGGATTTACAAGGGACCATTCCTGTCAGACTAATCTGATAAGCTTTTATGAAGAGGTAAGATCCGGACTGGACCAAGGAAATGCAGTGGACATGGTGTACATGGACTTTTCCAAAGCTTTTGATATGGTGCCACACAAAAGGTTGATACATAAAATGAGAACAATGGGGATAGGGGAAAATATGTGTAAGTGGGTTAAGAGCTGGCTCAGGGTGGGGAAACAAAGGGTGGTTATTAATGGATCACACTTGGACTGGGTCACGTTAGCAGTGGCGTACCACAGGGATCAGTATTGGGCCCACTTCTTTTTAAATTATTTATTAATAACCTTTTAGGGGCATAGAGAGTATAATTTCAAAATTTGCAGATGACGCTAAACTCTGCAGCGGAATCAATACAGAGGAGGACAATTTTATATTACAGGAGGATTTATGTAAACTAGAAGCTTGGGCTGATAAATGGCAAATGAGCTTTAATGGGGATAAATGTAAGGTCATGCACTTGGGTAGAACAAGCAAGATGTATAATTATGTGCTTAATTGTAAAACACTGGGCAAAACTGTCACTGAAAAAGACCTGGGTGTATGGGTGGACGACAAACTCACAATTAGTGGCCAGTGTCAGGCAGCTGCTGCAAAAGCAAATAAAATAATGGGATGCAATAAAAGAGGCATAGCTGCTCATGAGGAGAACATAATTTTACCTTTATACAAGTCACTAGTGTGACCACACTTAGAATACTGCACACAGTTCTGGTCTCCGTTGTATAAGAAAGACATAGCTGAACTGGAGCGGATGCAGAGAAGAGCGACCAAGGTTATTAGGGAACTGGGGGGTCTGCAATACCAAGACAGGTTATTACTCTTGAGGTTATTTAGTTTGGAAAATGAAGGCTTAGGGGTGATCTTATTGCAATGTATAAATATCTGCGGGGACAGTACAAAGACCTTTCTAATGATCTTTTTACTCTTAGACCTGTGACGGGGACAAGGGGGCATCCTCTACGTCTGGAGTAAAGAAGGTTTAAGCATAATCATAGATGCAGATTCTTTACTGTAAGAGCAGTGAGACTATGGAACTCTCTGCCATATGATGTTGTAATGAGTGATTCCCTACTAAAATTTAAGAAGGGCCTGGATGTCTTTCTTGAAAAGTATAATATTACAGGTTATATACACTAGTTTCCTTGATATTGCGTTGATCCAGAGAGCTACTCTGATTGCCGTATGTGGAGTCGGGAAGGAATTTTTTTCCCCAATGTGAAGCTTACTGTTTGCCACATGAAGTTTTTTGTGTTGTTCTGGATCAACATGTTTTGGCAGGTTAGGATAGAATATGGGTTGAACTGGATGGACTTAAAGTCTTACTTCAAATTTTATAACTGTTACTATGTAATTAAACTGATAGGACTTGATTTGTAAAGGCACACACCTGTCTATATAAGACTTCACAGCTCACAGTGCATGTCAGACCTAATGAGAATCATGAGGTCAAAGGAACTGGCCAATGAGCTTAGAGACAGAATTGTGGCAAGGCACAGATCTGGCCAAGGTTGCAAAAGAATTTGTGCAGTACTCAAGGTTCCTAAGGGTACAGTGGCCTACATAATCCTTAAATGGAAGAAGTTTGGAATCACCAGAAGTCTTCCTAGACCTGGCCGTCCAGCCAAACTGAACAATCGTGGGAGAAGATCCTTGGTGAGAGAGGTAAAGAAAAACCCCAAGATCACTGTGGCTGAGCACCACAGATGCAGTAGGGAGATGGGATAAAGTTCCACAAAGTCAACTATCAATGCAGGCCTCCACCAGTTGTGACTTTATGGCAGAGTGGAAGCCTCTCCTCAGTGCCAGACATATGAAAGCCCACATAGAGTTGGCCTGCTGGAGGTCATTTTGCAGGGCTCTGGCAGTGCTCCTCCTGTTCCTCCTTGCACAAAGGCTGAGGTAGCGGTCCTGCTGCTGGGTTGTTGCCCTCCTATGGCCCCCTCCACATCTCCTGGTGTGCTGGCCTTTCTCCTGGTAGCGCCCCCAGGCTCTGGACATTACGCTGACAGACACAGCAAACCTTATTGCCACAGCTCACATTGATGTGCCATCCTGGATGAACTGCACTACCTGAGCCACTTGTGTGGGTTGTAGAACCCGTCTCATGCTACCACGAGTGTGAAAGCACAGCCAACATTCAAAAGTGACCAAAACATCAGCCAGAAAGCATTGGTACTGAGATGTGGTCTGTGGTCCCCACCTGCAGAACCACTCCTTTATTGAGGGTGTCTTGATAATTGCCAATAATTTCCATCTGTTGTTTATTCCATTTGCACAACAGCATGTGAAATTGATTGTCAATCAGTGTACCTTCCTAAGTGGACAGTTTGATTCACTTGGAGTTATAAGTCTAAAGTATTCGGCCCCCTGGAACTTTTTAACCTTTTCCCACATATCATGCTTCAAACATAAAGATACCAAATGTAAATTTTTGGCGAAGAATCAACAATTGGGACACAATTGTGAAGTTGAACGAAATTTATTGGTTATTTTAAATTTTTGTTTAAATTCAAAAACTGAAAAGTGGGGCGTGCAATATTATTCAGCCCCTTTAAATTAATACTTTGCTGTGCCACCTTTTGCTGTGATTACAGCTGCAAGTCACTTGGGGTATGTCTCTATCAGTTTTGTACATCGAGAGACTGAAATTCTTGCCCATTCTTCCTTGGCCAACAGCTCTAGCTCAGTGTGGTTTGATGGAGATCGTTTGTAAACTGCAGTTTTCAGCTCTTTCCACAGATTCTCAATTGGATTCAGGTCTGGACTTTGACTTGGCCATTCTAACACCTGGATACGTTTATTTGTGAACCATTCCATTGTAGATTTTGCTTTATGTTTGTCTTGTTGGAAGACAAATCTCCGTCCCAGTCTCAGGTCTTTTGCATACTCCAACAGGTTTTCTTCAAGAATGGTCCTGTGTTTGGCTCCATCCATCTTCCCATCAATTTTAGCCATCTTCCCTGTCCCTGCTGAAGAAAAGCAGACCCAAACCATGATGCTGCCACCACCATGTTTGACAGTGGGGATGATGTGTTCAGGGTGATGAGCTGTGTTGCTTTTTCGCCAAACATATCGTTTGGCATTGTTGCCAAAAAGTTCGATTTTGGTTTAATCTGACCAGAGCACCTTCTTCCAGATGTTTGGTGTGTCTCCCAGGTGGCTTGTTGCAAACTTTAAACAACACTTTTCATGGATATCTTTGAGAAATGGCTTTCTTCTTGCCACTCTTCCATAAAGGCCAGATTTGTGCAGTGTACGACTGATTGTTGTCCTATGGACAGACTGTCCCACCTCAGCTGTAGTTCTCTGCAGTTCATCAAGAGTGATCATGGGCCTCTTGGCTGCATCTCTGATCAGTCTTCTCCTTGTTTGAGATGAAAGTTTATAGGGACGGCCAGGTCTTGATAGATTTGCAGTGGTATGATACTCCTTCCACTTCAATATGATCATTTGCACAGTGCTCCTTGGGATGTTTAAAGTTTTGGAAATCATTTTGTATCCAAATCCAGCTTTAAATTTCTCCACAACAGTATCATGGACCTGCCTGTTGTGTTCCTTGGTCTTCATGATGCTCTCTGTGCTTCAAACAGAACCCTGAGACTATCACAGAGCAGGTGCATTTATACGGAGACTTGATTACACACAGGTGGATTATATTTATCATCATTAGTCATTTAAGACCACATTGGATCATTCAGAGATCCACAATGAACTTCTGGAGTGAGTTTGCTGCACTGAAAGTAATGGGGCCGAATAATATTGCAAGCCCCACTTTTCAGTTTTTGCATTTCCACAAAAATTTAAAATAACCAATAAATTTCTTTCAACACCACAATTGTGTTCCACTTGTTGCTGATTCTTCACCAAAAAATTACAATTGTTATCTTTACTTTCGCAAGGCACTGTACATGTATAAATATATATATATATATACATATATACAGTATATACTGTATATACATGTGTGTATATATATATACACACATATATATATATATATATATATATATATATATATAGTAGCATTTTGTCAGATCCAGGTCCTCTTGCCAGTAAGGCATTGGGACCAACACCAGAGGTTCTAAGCACCAGCTCCTTGTAGACAGAGCAATCGCTCAAGACTCAAGATCCAGACATACCAATCTCAGCAAAGCCTGGATTGACTACAGGAATGCCTATGACTCAATGCCACACACATGGATCTGTGTATGCTCGTCTCTCTACAATGTCAACAGGAAATTAAGAACGTTCCTCAGAAACTCTAAGAACGTTCCTCAGAAACTCAATGGGTCTATGAATAACAACACTGGATGTTAACTCAAGACAAATAGCACAAGTGACCATCGAATGCGGTATATACCAAAGTGATGTACTGTCCCCATTGCTGTTCTGCATACTTTTGAACCTCCTCAGTCAGATAATTACAGAGTCTGGCTATGGATACAAGTTCATGAGAGGAAGCACCATCAGCCACCACCTCTACTTGGATGACATCAAGCTAGAAGCGAAAAACAAACAAGACATCAATTCACTGATCTACAGCGAAAACATCGGTATGTCCTTTGGACTGGAGATGTGCGGTCAGTTAGTTATAAAGAGAGGCAAGGTAGTCAAGACTGATGAAGTGGAATTACCTGCAGGAAACATAGCAGATGTACAGACATGCTACAAGTACAGGGATATGGTAACCATGATGAAGAGGCAAGGAAAGCAGCAACATCCAAATACCATCAAAAGGTAAGAAAGGTCCTGAAGAGCCAGCTCAATGGGAAGAATAAAATCCACACCATCAATACAAATGCCCTGCCAGTTATCAGATACCCTGCTGGCATAGTTTGCTGGCCAAAAGAAGAAATGGAAGCTGCAGATGTGAACACACAGAAGCTCCTCACAATGCATGACTTCTCCACCTAAAGTCTAGCACCCAAAGATTGTATACCAACAGAAAGGAGGGTGGTCGAGGCTTGATAAGCATCCAAGCCACCATCATGGATCAAACTAGGAGTATCCAGGAATACATCACAAAAATTACATCAAAAGATGAGATGCTGAGAGAAAAAAAAACAAAAAAAACTGGAGGTTTTGAGCCTGGAACTGACTTTCGTTCCGACTAATGATTTTAACTTTTTGTCAGCTATGAAGGACATTCAGCTCTTTTTAAGAAGGGTTCTGTTATGAAAGCTTCATGCAAAACCGGTTGATAGCACCACCTTTAACACCTTGGCAGAACAGGAAGCCCTCTCCATTTTGGAGGAATTGGAACAGGAAGGGTCCCCCAGTTCATCAGGTACTTTTCCTACTTCTGTTGTGCTGAGATCTACCACATTCCCTTTCCTTTTCTCTGTGCCCATCAATTGAAATTTTCAATAAATTAGTCTTAGATGACCTTAAATCAATACCCAATAAACATAAAGGGGATAATTTGACACGGGCACATCGGGTAGCTCTGAGGGAGCTTAAATCCATTAAGGATATCGTAATCAAACCAGCAGATAAGGGGGGGAATGTGGTCATCTGGCCAACATCTAAGTACAAAAAAGAGGCCCTATGCCAAAGAGACCGGGAATCATATTCTATTCTTCCACAGAATCCCACTAATAACTTCTCTGGAAGTATTTATGAGATCTTAGACAAAGCTCTTACACAGGGAATAATACCAAAAAAGATTCTTGAGGGATTGTGTGTAAAAAATCAGGTGGTCCCTACTTTCTATCTTCTGCCAAAGATCCACAAGGATCCAGTTGATCCTCCAGGACATCCAATTGAGTCTGGCATAGGAGGGCTATGTGATCCTATATGCAAATTTAACGAACATTATCTTCATCCCTTAGTGGAGACACTGCCCTCCTATCCCAGGGACACCACTGATGTCCTGAGGAAGTTGGATGGTCTCCATCTTGAACCTGGTATATTTTTGCAACAGTGGATGTGGAGTCGCTCTACACGAGCATTGGGCACAAGGATTGGTTGGAGGCTGTGGAGTTTTTTCTGGGCATGAGTAACTTAGATCAAGCATTGCGGTCCTTGATTCTGGAGCTGTTGGAGTTTATTTTAACACACAACTATTTTACATTCAAGGATAAGTTTTATTTACAGCGTCACAGCACTCTCATAGGCACGGAGTGCGCGCCATCCTATGCTAATCTCTTCCTAGGGTTTTGGGAATGAGAGGTTTTCGGTGATGGTGCGGGCGCCACGGCTCAGGCACAGTGCTGGTATCGCTACATGGACGACGTTTTCATCATTTGGCAGGGTCCTGGGCCTGGCTTCCGTCATTTCATCCGTGGACTTAACCAAAATAATCAGAACATCAAATTGACATATAAAGTTGCAGCAAACGAGATTGATTTTTTTGGACATTAAAGTTATGTTGTGTGCGGATGGTACCGTCTAAACTGCTGTTTTTCTAAAAGAAACATCGGTGAATTCATTACTTCACGCTACATTCGCACATACAACATCAACAATCCGTGCTGTTCCTACTGGTCAATTCTTGAGAATGAAACTGATTTGTTCCACGGATGCGATCTTCGAGAGTCAGGCCCAGAACCTGAAGAAGCACTTCCAGGATTGGGGATACAGCATGAGGAACATTAAAAAGGGTTGCTCTCGTGCCAGGGGAACTCCTCACCACCAACTCCTTGGTAAAAAACATGCCGATGGCTCTAGGGACCCACCACTTAGATGCATTATAACATACAATAACCAATGGGATAAAATTAGGCAAATTAAGGATAAACACTGATCAGTCTTGCAAACTGATATGACGCTTAAACCGATTTTGCCAGACAGACCTCTCCTTATAGCAAGGAGTGGCCGCAAGCTCAAGGACTTGCTTGTTAGGAGTCATTATATAGCTAAGCCTTTAAACCCATTTGGTGCCAGTCCACAAAGATGTGGATGCTATCCTTGTGGATCTTGTCTGGCATGTAACAACATCGTATGAGCCACTACATTCAAAACGGCGGATGGAAGTAGGGACTACCGGATTACATGTTTTATATCATGCTATGTTGTATATTACGCTGTGTGTACTTGTAACTTGATTTACGTCGGTCTTACTTCTCGAGAGCTCTAAATTAAAGTCAAGGGAGCATGTTAGGGACATTAGAGCGGCGAAGGATATTGTTGATGTTTCTTCATTAAAGACTGTCCCGCGGCATTTCAAGCTGTGCCATAATTGCGATCCACGTGCGCTCAAGGTTCGGGGCATCGATAGGGTGCACTCTGGCATTAGGGGTGGTGATTTGAAGAAAATATTGGCTCAGCTGGAAAGTCGCTGGATAGTCTCCCTTGGCACGATGGCATCCCATGGGTTAAATGAGAAGCTCTCTTTTGTACCCTTTTTGTGACGTGCTCCCTGACTCTATACATTATTCAGGGCTATGTTCTTCTTTGCTTTCCTTTTTGTTTTCTCTTGTTTTTAATTGTTGCTGTTGGTTTATTTTATTCATTTTAGATTTATATTCAGTATATATGTATTGGATCCTCGCTGGGGAATCTTTTTTTTATGGGGAGGACCATGCCACAGTGATCCATCTATATATAATTTGTCTGAGTTTATAGACGCAGATCTCCATGGATACCTGATTGGATATCAACATACCGGAACAATAGTTTCTAATTTTAACTTATTATGTTTTTTGTATCTGTATCGACTTATTGCTGGGGATTGGGTCCTGTTTATATGTTATTCAATGTGGTATAACGAGATTGCATTATATTGTGGCCATATATCCCTAGCATTCCTTGCCCAGGCTTTAGCCAGTACTTAAGATGGCTGCCCCTGAAGGCATCCAATCAGCTCGGAGTGGGTCACTGACGTCATGGGAGAAGTCTCTCCTTGACCCTCCCTGATGCTGGGACTGCCGGATGTGGTGTTGTCGCGACCCAGGGCCCGCCTCTCATGCGCTCCACGGAGCAGCAGCAATCATAGTCAGCTGTGGCGGTATGATTTAAAGTCCTCCACTATACAGCAACTCACACAAGCCCCCCGACAAAGCCCGGCGCGAAACATACGTTGGGGCTAGGGACCCGGCGCGCAGCATATCTATGTCCCACAAGGGTAAGCATTAGCTCTGTAGCACTTTTTTTCTGCACTTGGCACTTTACTTTGCAGTATATATCTGCTTGTTTGTTAACCATGCACCATGTATTTGGTGGGATGTGCAATTACAGTGACCCCTCCATAAGTAAGTTTAGATCCTGGATATTATCCAGTTGGTGTCATGTATAGTTCAGGTGCACAAATTAAATTTGATATAGAGATATATACTGTGCATTTACAGGAATCTGGCTACTTTTTTGCTAACATAGAATATTATGATGCTACTATCTGTGTCCGTTGTGTCATCACTATCTATTGATCAATATTACTGAATTTTTTACATATGTTCTGTCTTATTATGTCTTTGTACTGACTATATGAATTTTTTCATTAAAAGTGGTATTTTTGTACATTTGTGGGTGCTATACTCTGCTCTTTCTCTGTAGGATTTATTTATTATGGGAGTTGTCCTGTTTCCTTGTTGTAATTTGACATCTTTCCCAAATAGGGAGTGAACAGATGTTTTCAAATGTGTTGGATTGTGTTAAACTGATGCTGAGAGAAAGCCTAAGGCCGGGGTCACACTAACCGACGCAAAATACGGTCCGTATTTTACATGCGTAATATGGATGAATGACCCCTAAATAGTGCTCCATATGTAATCCATAAGCAAGGTGTGGTCGCGTATTTTGCGCATGTCAGCATCCGTATGTAATCCGTATGTAATCCGTATGGCATTCGCATGGCGAGATTTTCTCGCAGGCTTGCAAAATGGACATTTAACAGTTTTGAGGCCTGCAAAATATTTAAATCATTAGCCTGCACCCTATTTATTGGCTCTGTAACAGCTGCCTCCATTCTGTCCATTTGTGACCTTGCCATGACTAGGTGTGTTGGTGTTGTATGTGTAACATTGCAGACAGTCTGAGATTCAACATAACTGAGCAGGTTCTCTTCAACTGGCTTTTGTCACGCCGCTTTGGTCAACCATACCCAGTGATAGGAGGAGACACATGTGGGTCCATCCACTTTTGAGGCAACGACTGACAAGAGGTCATTTCCACCGCCTCTATTCTTCTCTACGGGATCATCCTGAAAAATTTTACCAATACTGTGCATGAGCCTTGCAACATTTGATCTACTCTTGGAGACAGTGCACCCTGGGATAACCTTTCAGGACACAAGGATGCGCAAAGCTATATCTGCAGAGGAGTGACTTCTACTCACATTACGGTATGTACTACACAACCACATTCTCTATGTTCATGATGTGTTGGCCAAAGTATGTATTTTTGGATTTTTGGACTAAGTTTTATACCCTCATCTTATTCCAGATATATTTAAACTTACAGACCAGAATGTTATGTGTAATATGTCCGGAATATCACGTAGTCATTGTGCGACCAAATATATGTGTGTTAGTAGATATGAATCATTAAAAAGTTTTGTGTGTATGTACCTGGTGTTGTGTTAATTTGTGCATTCTAAAATGTTCAATTTTTGTTGTTCTTCAGCTTCCTGTCCACTGGCCTGTCTTATGCCGCCCTCTACCATGAGTTTCTCATTGGAAAATCTACTATTTCAGGCATAGTCAGGTCGACATGTAGTGAAATATGGTCAAGACTACATCAACTCGTCATGCCCGAGCCCAGGATGGAAGACTGGTTGAGGATTTCAAGGGACTTTGAGGAGGAATGCCAGTTTCCTAATTGTATTGGGGTCCTTGATGGCAAACATATCCGGGTGCGTAAGCCGCCGAACTCTGGCTCCCAATTCTTCAATTATAAGCAATACTTTTCTGTTGTATTGTTGGCTCTAGCCGACCCTCAATACAAGTTTATAATTGTTGACATTGGGGCCTATGGAAGGACGGGAGACTCTAGAGTCTTCAATACTTTCATTATGGGTCGGCGGCTACGCACCACCCAGTTGGATCTACCCCCACCACGCCAGCTACCAGGCTCCACTCAAGAATCAGTCCCTTATGTCCTTGTGGCAGATGAGGCGTTTCAGTTAACGCGCAATGTCATGAGGCCATATCCCCAGCGCAACCTGGACCACCGGCGCAGAATTTTTAACTTGCGCCTATCACATGCTCGGCGACTGGTGGAGTGTTCCTTTGGCATTCTTTGTACCAAATGGTTGGTACTCCAGTCTGCCATTCAGCTGAGTAAACAAAATGTAAATGAAGTAATTAAAGCATGTATCGTTCTTCATAACTTCACCAGGATACATGATTGTTCCTCCTCTGCTGGTATTGTGCGTGGGTTGGACAATGTGCGTAGGGCGAGACCACCTATCAACCCTCAACATAGACCCCTTTCTGGGCTCAAAGTGCGTGATATTTTCACAAATTGCTTTATGTCACCTGAGGGGGAAACTTCTTGGCAAGAGCATGCTGTGTCTATGTTGTAATTTTTTGGTTTTTGTCTGTCTAAATATATATATTTAAACCCCTTATGATTCTATGACTGTTTAATTGCATTGGTAAGCATATGTTAGTATGCTGACACCTTATTTTAGAATTGAGACAGAGACATAAAATGTAGTAGACAAATGTTTACTTTTGCCTTATTTGTTTTTTTAGAAAAACATATTATTGCCGTATGATCAATGTGGCAATGGGCCAAATTGGCCTTTGTGCAGATGTGAAAATTGGGATCAAATAACATTTTCTGACAAACAAAACAACCACATAACCATTAGCCAATACCAAAATGGCATCATTATAAATTTTGGTAGGTCGGGGAGGAGAAGGCAGAAGACCAGCCTGTGTTTGCTGCTGGCTACTTTGGCCATCGCCCTGTGTGGGGGCGTACTGTTGCCCATGATGTGGGAAGTGTACAGGCCAGAGTGATACTGGAGACGGGCCACTTGTTGGGGCTGGTAGGCCCATGTCTCATACCCTCCAGAATAGCCATGTCGTCCCCAGCCAGGTTGGGTCCAGCCTCCAACACTGGATGGGAACAAGTGGCCATATTGGTGAGGTTGGCTAGAGCCAGACATTTGTGGCTGCTGTTGGAAAGGCTGGGTAGGGGGAGGAAGGGGGTGAGGTGTAGGCCCACGTATTTGAGGATCCTCAGAGCCTGCTTGAGCAAGCATGTGTGTGGGGTGTCTAAGGTGCATCAGATTCCTGGGGGAAAGCTTCCACCTCTCCAGATATTCAAATAACTTATATGGGGTATTGGGGTGTGTGCTTGCATCAAGCACAATCTGAAAACATCCTCGAATACGTAGCCTCACCTCACGGGAAAGGGCACGAAGATAAAGGGCCAGGCTGCGTGAGTACGCCTCCTCCCCATCATCATTATTGACTTGAGCAAGGTAGTTCAGTACCCCTGTGTCAACATTGGTACGGGTAACTTGGGTAGGGATCTGGCGCCTTCTTCTTCCTCACTGGGATGGTCCAGCAGGCTGTGGGGAGCCCCGGATCTGGGCAGTTGGCCTGCTGATGATGTTGCCCTGCTCCTCCTGTATGGCTGATGGTGCAGCAGCAGACGGTCCTGCTTGTGGATGTGGTCCTGGTGGTGGGGTTTGTGGTGCAGGCACTGGGTTTTCCTGAGAGGAATCTTCACCCATGCTTCTTGGAGGGGGAGAAGATGGTCCAGCCACCTCTTCCCCTACAGACCCAGGATCTATGATGGGCTCGGTATCTGAGGCAGTTTCTCTCTCCGTAAGGTTGGACTGAGTTCTGTTATGAAATAGAACAGAGCCAAAAATAAATCCATTGTTTTGGCCCTGTAAAGTGTCTGTGTAATGTGGTGTGAGGTATCTACTTACGGTCTCAGATCCAGAATTGGAGCGAGGTGGTCATAAGAGATATATTTCCTCTTTATGTGGCCCGCATCACCACTCCTGGCATGCTGCTGACGTTCCCGCCTGTATTGGTCGCGGATGCTGCGCCAGTGTCTCAACACATCTTCCACTGCAATGTGACAGGAAATATTCTCAATTTCACATATTTGCTAGGTCAAATTTGCTACCAGTAGCCTAGGCATGTGGCCTTCTAGGGTGTGCTTTCTACCCATGGTGGCATATATAATTGGGGCATCCAGGCCAGATACACAGGGTCACAATAGTTCAGGTATCAAGTAACTACACTTAATAACTTGGTTGGCTAGGAGGATGATGAGCTTGTGGCCTGGGCCAAATTATGGCAGTGTAAAACCATGGCTCACATAAAAATCTACCCACCTCATGAGGCAAAAAGTCCAAGCACAGGAAGGGGGGGGCTAATTCTAAATGCCTTTTTTGAAGTGAGGTAATTTTAAACAGTTTTCGGGTTGTACTTACTCATTTGCTGCTGCTCCTCACATGGCCGATCACCAAAATCGTGGAACACCTGGCGACATATGCGCCTCCATGACGCCTCCTTTCTTGCCCGGTTGGCATAATGGGCATCACGTTGGTCCCAGATTTCTGGCCGCTCCTGCTCTAGTACAATCAGCATCTCTACATTGAGGAAATATGGCGTCATGATGCTGCAGGACTCCGTGGAGGCGTACTTCCTGGATGTCTGGAGCACTTCCTTTGAGCTAATTAGCATGTCTAAGCTTCCTGATGATGGATTGGCCCATTTCCTGTCACCTGCCAAAAGACCTGCGTATGTCTCGCAAGTCACACGTGTGGTCCATGTGCAATCCGTATTTTTTGCGCCCCCATAGACTTGCATTGGCGTACTGCGGGTGTAGTATGCTGACAATCACAGCATGCTGTGATTGGCACGGACAGTACAATATGGACGAGAAATATACGGCTGTTGGGAGCTACCCCATAGAGAATCATTTGTCCGTGTGTAATGCGTGCTTTTAATGCCTCTCACTCGTCCGTATTCCTCTCTAGTGTGTCCCCGGCCTAAGGCAGCGACAACAACAGATCTGGAAGGAAGAACAGGAACATGAAGCACCATGGCAAGACAAGCCACTGAATGGGATTTACCATCGATAGATAATGGAGATGGCTGACATGGTTAAATCCTACCACAGGCTGGAGAAAGCTGGACTCTGAAACAGCAGAGAGGCACTAATCATAGCTGCACAAGAGCAAGCACTAAGAACCAGATCCATAGAAGCAAGAATATACCACACAATAGCCAAGGTGCAGACTATACAAAGAAACCTCAGAAACAGTCCAACAGATAGTGGCAGGATACAAAATGCAATCAGGAACAGCATATACCGAACGCCACAACCAAGTAGCGGGAATTGTATACAGGAACATCTGCACAGCATATGGGCTAAACCCCCCTAAGTCCAGGTGGGAGACCCCAGAGAGAGTGATGGAGAATGAAAGGGCTAAAATCCTGTGGGACTTCAGGATCCAGACGGATAAGCAGGTGTTGGCTAACCAACCAGACATTGTGATAGTAGACAAGGATCAGAGGACAGCAATGATAATAGATGTGGCAGTGCCAAGTGACCACAACATCAGAAAGAAGGAATATGAGAAGCTGGAGAAATACCAGGGCCTCAAAAGGAGAACTGGAGAAGATGTGGAAGATGAAGGCAACAGTGAATCCAGTGGTGATAGGAGCACTTGGAGCAGTGACCTCTAAGCTGGGAAAATGGCTACAACAGACCTCAGGAGCAACATCTGAACTCTCTGTCCCGAAAAGCTCAATGCTGGGAAGAACTGAGATCCTGCGCAGAACCCTCAAACTCCCAGGCCTCTGGTAGAGGACCCGAGAATGAGAAAAGACAAAAAAGACCACTCCCATATATTTTATGAATATGTATATAAATAAACTCATGAGCAAACTTTGCCCCTGAGGAAGCCAATACATTTGTGGCAATACACGTGAGGTTATTTCCCCTTTCTCTCCCACGTCTGTTATACAGGTTTTTCTCATGCCTTTTTTCCTGGCCTAGTATTTACTGTGCTGGCAGCCCATAATAGAGCTGTAATCTGCCCTATCTCATCATCAAATGATACAGGATAGAAATTATGTATATAATAATTTACATGCATATATCTGGCATATATTATCACTATCAGGATGAAACAGTCAAAGTGAGGCAATAAGATAAATGTGCTCTGATAAAGTTGCTCTTGGAGGACATTCTGGTACCATTCTTTATTCATGGCTGTGTTTTTAGGCAAGGCTGAGAGAGAGCCCATTCCCTTGGCTGAGAAGCAACCCCACACATGAATGGTTACAGGATGCTTGACAGTTGGCATGAGACAAGACTGGTGGTAGCGCTCACCAGGTCTTCTCCGAATAACCCATTTTCCAGATGTCCCAGACAATCGAAAAGGGGATTCATCAGAGAAAATGACTTTAGCCCAGTCCTCAGCAGTCCACTCCCTGTACCTCTTGCAGAATATCAGTCTGTCCATGATGTTTTTCCTGGAGAGAAGTGGCTTCTTTGCTGCCCTCCTTGAGACCAGGCCTTGATCCAAGAGTCTCCGCCTCACAGTGCGTGCAGATGCACTCACACCTGCCTACTGCCATTCCTGAGCAAGCTCTGCACTGCTGGTAGCCCGATCCGCAGCTGAAACACTTTTAAGAGACGGTCCTGGCGCTTTCTGGTCTTTCTTGGGCACCCTGGAGCCTTTTTGGCAACAAGGGAACCTCTCTCCTTGAAGTTCTTGATGATGCGATAGATTGTTGACTGAGGTGCAATCTTTCTAGCTGCGATACTCTTCCCTGTTAGGCCATTTTTGTGCAGTGCAATGATGACTGCACGTGTTTCTTTAGAGATAACCATGGTTAACAGAAGAGAAACAATGATGCCAAGCACCAGCCTCCTTTTAAAGTGTCCAGTGGTGTCATTCTTACTTAATCATGACAGATTGATCTCCAGCCCTGTCCTCATCAACACCCACACCTGTGTTATTGGAGCAATCACTGAAACGATGATAGCTGGTCCTTTTAAGGCAGGGCTGCAATGATATTGAAATGTGTTTTGGGTGATAAAGTTAATTTTCTAGCCAAATATTGAGTTTGCAAGTAATTGCTGTTAAGCTGAACACTCTTTATAACATTCTGGAGTATATGCAAATTGCCATTAGAAAAAATGAAGCAGTAGACTTTGCAAAAATTAATATTTGTGTCATTCTCTAAACTTTTGGCCATGACTGTATAGGATTGCTAATGGATAGGCATCTTATAGACGCCTGTCCCTTACTAATCCGTGTGCTTGATGTCACTGGACAATACAAAGGTAACATCAACTTCACAAATGTGAACCCCACTTGCCACCACCACTGAGCAAGTGGGAAGAGCCGAGCAAAGCACCAGAATTGGCCCATCTAACAGATGTCCCTTTCCTGGGCAGCTGCGGCCTTCTCTTTTTAGGCTGGAAGGTCAGCATCCATGGCTGGTTGTCAAAAATGGAGGGGGGACCCCATGCCATTTTTTGAAATTATTATTTAAATAATTTAAAAAAGCAACATGGGAACATTTCTATTCTTGATAACCAACCTTGCTAAAGCTGACAGCTGAGGGTTGAAGCCCATAGCTGTCAGTTTTGGCTGGCTGGTTATCAAAAATATAGAGGAACCCACACTGCCTTTTTTAACTATTTATTTAGAGCACATGGGACGTCTGATGAATACTCCCATCAGCTGCACCTGCTCTTACTATTATTATCGGCAGCAGGCATTTGCTGATGGAAGTACTAGTCTCATCTTCTGACACCAGTGTCCAGAGGTAAACTTTTTATCTCCAATCAGAGCTGCGGGTTCACGCTGACATTTGACAGTGTGTGAACAGCGGCTCTCCGACCAGCGGTAATGATTTCACCACCTATCAGAGGCAGCGTTTGCCGCGCTGTCATGCACATGACAGCATGGCAAACTCTGGATGTTCTGGCCCCCATTCAAGTTGGGTTCAGGTTTGGGCTTGGGTACTGTTCTGGTACCTGAACTGAACCTTTTTTTTAACTGTTCCCCAAACCTACCGAACCCGAACATCCAGGGGTTCGCTCATCTCTACTTGTGATGTCTAGACATCCATGAAAGATGCTTAAAACATAACTGTTTTAATTTTTATTAAATAATAATGTACAGCAAGCAATTATAATCTTTCAAATATACTTTATCATTTAAATTCAATTGAAAACCTTTCAAAAGCCTTCTGAAGATGTCCCCTTATGCTGTTTCTGAAGCAAATACATATTCAGTTCCACACACACTGAACATGGTTTTCTAAAAGTGGGGACAAAGCCTACATAGCATGCATTCATTGCATGTCAGTGCATCAGCAGTTTACCTCAGTTAGGCTGGAGTCACACTAGAAAGGAATACAGACTAGTGCTATGTGAGAAGAAAATCGCATTGCACTTGGACCGCTGTTAATCTATGGGGCAGCTCCCATCATCGTTTTTTTTCTCGACCGTATTATACGTGCCAGTGAAATCGCAGCATGCTGCAGTTTGCACCATATATCGGCCAATGCAAGTCTATGGGTGAGAGAAAAACGAATAACACACGGATCATGCGTATGACTTGCGA
The DNA here is from genome assembly GCF_039654945.1 of Dendrobates tinctorius. Classification (NCBI taxonomy): domain Eukaryota; kingdom Metazoa; phylum Chordata; class Amphibia; order Anura; family Dendrobatidae; genus Dendrobates; species Dendrobates tinctorius. Next base: position 18,407,752 of record NW_027361728.1, on the reverse strand, counting down.
GAAATACGCAAGCATTCTCCAGGTGACAGGAAATTGAATCAGGCATTGTCAGGAAGCTTTGTCATGCAAATTTCCCTGGCAACCTCTAGAAAAATCCAGGATCACGCCTCCACGGAGTCCAGCATCATGGCCACGCATATTAACGTGGAGATGCTCATAGTTCTAGTGCAAGAGAGGCCAGAACTGTGGGATCAACGGGATGCACACTATGCAGACCGGACATGTAAGGAGGCAGCATTGAGGAGAATCTGCAGGCAGATGTTCCCCGACTATTAGGAAAGACCTCATGAGGCCCAGCAGCAAATTAGAAAGTACAATCATTAAAAAGTATTTTTACTAAAAGGAACTTGTGTTACCAAACTAAAACAAAATCATCATATATGATATTTTTTGTATAATATGTGGCCTACTTAACACTTGCCAAGTAGCAGGCCACATTACAATGTAAAAGACATTTTGCAATGCAAAAACATTCTTGGAATGTTAAAACTTGTTTTGTGTTACGTTGCAGTGACTGATGTCACAAGCCAGTGATGGTGGCGCAGTTGTAGGGACCAGTACAGGCGGGAGAGAGAGCCAGGAGTCGGGATGCAGCATCCACAAAAAGAAAATACATTTACTTTTAACCGACTCAATTTTCTTGCTCTAGGTCTGGATCTGAGACCATAAGTGCATGCATGACACCACATTTTATACATGCTGTTAGGGTCAAATCTTAATAGGTTTTTTTTCTCTTTTTTAAAAAACAGCACTGAGTTAAACCTTATGGGAAGGGAGGCAGCATGTAACTCCGAGGCCCCTATTGATCCAGTGGGGGAAGGTGAAAAAGTGGCTGGTCCATCTTCTGCACCTTCAAGCTGCACCCAACCACCACCACCACCACATGACACAAATCCAGAGGAGACCAGGGCAACAGTAGCTGCCTAACCTTGTCTCTGGATACCTCTCCCCAGGCTGCAGCCATCACACGCCGTGACTGGCACAGGAGAGAACTACCAACCACAGGCACCAGGAGGCACGTGGACAGTGGGGTGTTGGACTATTTGGCCAGGACTGCAAATGATGATGGGGAGGAAGCTTATGCCCCCAGTCTGGCACGGTACCTCCGTCCAATTCCCTATGAGGTCAGGCTGCGTGCCAGAGGGGCAATCCAGATCCGGATTGATGCCTGCACACTATCCAATAGCCCAACCCGATATTTGCTTTTTTGGAAAGGTGGCAGTTATCTAGCAATAGCCAACTGCAAATGCAGGGACTACCAGAAGTGCAGGCTCAATCAGTTTCTGAGCCACCTCCTCCCCAGATGCCTAGACCTAAGCCACAGCCCACCCCAACCCAACATCAGCCTACACAGGTATTAGTCTGGAGCATAATAAACCTGCCCAATATGGCCACTTGATCAGACCCACTGTTGGAGGCTGGTCTCAACATAGGTATGGTCGACATGGCCATATTGGGGGTTATGAACCAATTGGGCACGCGTCTACCCAGGAGTACCCACCTCCCTACCCATCTTACCACTACTATAATTCCCAACAGGAGCCTCCCATGGTTCAACATCATGCCTCTGCATCTGGCATCACACATGGTGAAATTGAGGTTGCCAAACAAGCAGGGAAAACCACACAAGCAGGCCTCCCACCATCACCACCCCCAAAGCTTGTAGGGTTTTTTTTGCGTGTGTTTTTCTTTGTTGTTTACATTTAATATAGGCCAGCATTGATATGGCCAATATGCCATATGGCAAAAATATTGTATTTTTCAAAAAAAATATTATATTTTTTTAAATAAAAAAGTGTTTTCAATATGAGTCTTTGGTGATGTTATGAAGTGCTAGGTGATGTGTTGATTTACCTATTTCATACATTATTATGCAAACACAACACACACTGCAAACACTAACATTACTTTATTTTTAACAACCAAAAAATCAAAAATCACAACATAGAAACTGCATTGTCTTGCTATGGAGTAGATCCCTCATGTGAAACAAAATAATTTCTAAACACATCCCGCATTTTAGGTCCAGAGGGCTGACGATGTGTATGAATTACAAGTGTATTAGGCCTGACAATAATTGCAAATGCAACTTCATCACCATCATATGAAGAACAGTCATGGATTCTGGTGAAGTTGTGAAGTATCACAAATGCTTTAATCACCTCATTCACATTTCCTTCACTAAGTTGAATGGATGACTGCAGGACCCGCCATTTGGCACAAAGAATGCCAAAGGCACACTCCACCAGTCGTCATGCGTGCAATAGGCGGAAATTAAATATTCTGCGCCGGTGGTCCAGGGCTTGACGTGGATAGGGCCTCATGAGGTTGTGTGTTAGTTAAAAGGCCTCATCTGCAACCATCAAATAAGGCGCCTCTTCCATAGTGGACCCTGGTAGCTGACATGGGGGTGGGATTTCCAAATCATTATTGCGCAGCCGCAAACCCATAATAGGAGAATTGAAGACTCTGGAGTCTCCAATTCTTCCATAGGTCCCAATATCTACAATTACAAACCTGTAGGCACTGTCAACCAGGTCAAACAGCACTACAGAAAAAAACTGTTTATAATTAAAATATTGGGACCCTGAGTTTGACAGCTTACGCACAAGGATGTGCTTCCCATTCAGTGCGCCAATACAGTTGGGAAACTGGCACGTTTCCTCAAACCCACGGGCTATACACAGCCAGAGTTCCATTTTTGGCTGAGCCATGACCGATTGATGTAGTCAAGACCATATTTCAGAGCACGTAGAATGAATAATGCCTGAGATGGTGGATTTGCCAATTGAGAACTCAAGATGCAGTTCCGCATAGGAAAGGCCAGTGGAAAGGAATCTATAAAGGAAGATACAACATTAAACAAAATTAAAATGCATGCCACCATAAACCAGTTTCGTCCTTCCTAAAATTTTTGGGCAATAGCTAAGAAGCCCTGCCTTGAAAAAAGTAAACTACATGCAATGCCTTTGGTCGTATTAAAAGCAGCATATAATGTCAAAGGACAAATGTTGGAGTAAAAATAATGAAACAACATGGAGCAAAAAATGGAAGGGATGAGTGCATTAAATTAAAAAAAGGAGAATACATCATCAACATAGAGGATGAATACATACTGTAATGTAAGTAAAAGGTGCTCCTCTGCAGAAATACACTTGCGCATCTTGGTGTCCTTAAAGGTGATCCCAGGGCGCACAATCTCCATGAGAATGTCAAATGTGGGCAGGCTCATCTGACAATACTGGTAGAACTTGTAAGGATGGCTATGTAGAGAAGCATACAGTGGAAATGGCCTTTAGTCAGCTGTCACCTCAAAAGCGGATGTACCCACATTCGTCTCTGCCTCCTCGGATCCACAATCACTGAATATGGCTCCCCAAAACATCAGGACAAAACCCAATGGAAAAGAACCCGCTCAGCTGTGTTGGAAGTAAGCCTGTCTGACAAGTTTGACACAAAGCAGAAATACCACAACACAAGCACGGACTCTAATGCAAGGATTGGAGGCTGTCACCTGTTGTTGAGCCAATAAATAGGGTTGCTGATTGTGATTTTAATTAATTTCAGGCCAAGAAACCTTTATATGTCCATTTTGCAAGGCTGCTATAAAATCACGCCATACGAATGCCATACGGATGTCACATGGATACTTAGATGCATCCTTGCATTGCAAACAGATTACATACGGATCACTGTTCAGGGAACATTTGTGCGATTCTTGGCCGTCAAAATCAGACCGATTATTTATACTTTAAGTGTGACTCCAGCCTTACACAGTGCACAGTGTTTGAGTTCTGTCCGCTGTTAGTTGTCCACACACAGCTCCTCTGCTTTACAGATGGTTGCTGTGTATATTTGAAAGATTATTAAAAATGCTTGCACTACTTTATTAGCATCAGGTAACCCTTCAGGTTATGCCCGGCCAGTGGGTCCATACCCACCAACATCACACAGACAACTTCTAGAAGGTTTTTGAAAGGTTTTCTTTCGGTTTTTGGTATATTTGAAAGATTATTAACCCCTATCCGACAATATAATCTTGTTGTCCCTATCCGACATTTGGTGGCGTAATAGTATGCACATGTCGGACTCCCTCTGTTTGGCGCGGACTCCGGCGCTGAGCACATTTCCGGGCACATGACAGCTGATATGTACAACTAACATGTGCCCACAACAGTCTCGGGTGGTATCACAATCCATCTGTGGCTGATAACTAGTTAAATGCCGCTGTCAATTTGACAACGGAATTAAACTATTAAACTTGCGCTTACAGGAAGCACGTCACTAATCCCGCCCATCGATGACCCCGTCACATGATCGCGGGTCACTGATGGGTCGGCATGACAACTAGAGGTCTGCAGCTGACTTCTGTGGTTGTCAATTCCAGATTGCTGTGAGCTCTGCCCTGTGGTCGGCGCTCATAACAGGTGAGCATTTCTGCTTCATACAGGCAATCTGATCATCGCCTGTGTGTAGCAGAGACGACGGAAATACTGAAACTTTTAGTCATGGGGACTATTGAAGCATGCAAAAAGTAAAGAAAATTTTTTAAAAACGTAAAAGAATAAAAGTTCAAGTCACCCCTATTTCACCCCATTCAAAATAAAACAATTAAAAAAAATCAAGTATACACATATTTGGTATCACCGTGTTCAGAATCACCCGATCTATCAATATAAAAAAAGAATTAACCTGATCACTTAACAGTGTAACAAAAAAAATTCAAAACACCAGAATTACATTTTTTTGGTTGCCACTACTGGTGAGAGAGTATACTCATTACTCAAGATTTCCCGAGCATGCTCGGGTGATCTCCGAGTATTCAGATGTGCTTGGAGATTTAGTTTCTGTCGCTGTAGCTGCATGATTTGCGGCTGCTAGACAGCCTGAATACATATGGGCATTTCCTAACGAACAGGCAATCCCCACATGTATTCAGGCTGGCTAGCAGCCGCAAATTATGCAGCTATGGTGACACAACCTAAATTTCTGAGTACATCCAAAAACTTGGAGATCACCCGAGCATGCTGGGGAAATCTCGAGTAACGAGTATACCTGCTCATCACTAGTTGCCACTACATTGCAATAAAATGCAATAGCGGATGATGAAAAGATTGTATCTATACCAAAATTGTCAATATCATTATCAATAAAAACTTCAGCTTGGCGCAAAAAATTAACCCTCACCCAACCCCAGATCACGAAAAGTGGAGACACTATGGGTCTTGGAAAATGGCGCCATTTTTTTAAAACAAATTTTTGATTTTTTTCACTTAAGTAAAAAAGAACCTATACATGTTTGATGTCTGTGAACTCATAATGACCTGGAGAATCATAATGCCAGGTCAGTTTTAGCATTTAGTGAATATGGTAAAAAAAGAAACAACTGTGCAAATTGCACTTTTATTTCGCAATTTCACCACACTTGGAATTTTTTTTCCCCTTTTTCCAGTACATGATATGTTAAAACCAATGGTGATGTTCAAAAGTACAACTTGTCCTGCAAAAAGCAAGCCCTAATATGGCCATACTGACTAAAAAATAAAAATATTATGGCTCTGGGAAGAAGGGGAGCAAAATATGAAAATGCAAAAACCTTTAACCCTGGGAGTTAAGGGGTAAAATCACTGGCTCTACATTATTATTGAATACAAATTAAAATGATAGTTACTCTTTAAAATAAAGTCTGGAGGAAAACAGTAAGCCTTTAACTTAACTGGCTGAGGAAGTCCAAATCGAACAAAAAGTGTATTTAGCAGGACTTAGAATAAGTGAGTATTTTATTGTTAAAAAGTTTCTAAAAGTGTACAAAAAATAAACCAGGAAAAGGCCTTAAATGGGGGGTAAAGATTTTATGTAAATGATGGAGCAGCATCTTCTTCTCGTTTTATGCCTTTTTTCTTGCTTTTTACCTTTGAGTAACTTTTTAACAATAAAATACTTATTCTACATCCTGTTGGATCCACTTTTTATTCCAATTGGACTTCCTCAACCAGTGGTACCCAAGCCTCAGTATTTTCCATCAGATATTATTTTAAGTACATATAGTAGTAAATGCTTACTGTCTCTTTATTTTACACTTAAGGAACTGTTATTTGTGACTACAGTTGACTACAATTGAGGTACAATGCCCATAGGGTCTGAGGTGGTCTAAGAAACCTCCTGTCTTATCATTGCTTCTGCATTTCTTTGCCTCCGTATGTAGTTTTTCCTCCCTCAGATTGCATGCGATGTAGAACACAACCCATTTAACAACTCACCTGACTGATAAAGGGAATCTCATAAAATTTTGGATTTAGAGTTTAATTAAAGCATAAAATAAATAATATATATATATATAATAAAAACAATGTAAGAAAAGTACAACATTGATGTACAAAATACTCTACAGCTCTATTACATTTCGTAAGGCAATTGAACCATGCGTACTAAAATATTTACATGGCATGTTTCTTTAAGTTTGTCTATTCTTTCTCTGCCACCTGCTGTCTTGGCTTTAGTTTCGGAGGATTTTCTAATGTACATTTCCATGACATACTTCATTTGATGACAATTGACATCCAGACGGTGTCTCTAAATTAAATTCTCTAGTAAAGTTCTCCTTGTGTGTGCAACCTAAGCCAGGCAATTCACATGTAGATATTTTATTTCTACGGTTACATCACACCATCCAGTTTGGAGTTTCACCGTAGAAAACACTATTCTGCATAATTTGGATGCAGGAATGTCTTCTAAATTTACCTGTGCATAAAAATGACATCGGCAACGCTTCCTGCTCCATCAATCAGTGGGACCTAACAACAGCTCCGCTTGAAAGCAAAGGTGAAACCAAATCCGAAAATTGCAGAGAAGCAGAGAAGGAGTCAGCTAACCGAGGGCTCCTGTTGAAACCCCATCTTAAGTCTAGAATTTCTGGTACGTTTTCATGTTTTGATCAGCTGATTTCCACTGAACCTTATGGTTGGCTCTGTGGTTTACAGACTAAGTAATGATGTAACCAGAGTGTGTGGGAACCAGAATGGTGTGACAGATACCATTTTCTTCAGTCATTTACTAGACGTGAATTCTAATTCTGCAAACTTACCTGGTTCTGCTACCGGCTATCAAGAAATTCAAACTTTTGCAGATACAGAGTATCTAGCATTGCTCTTAAAGTTCCAGCTAGCTACCAAAGAAAATAAATAAATAAAATACAGTAGCACTGGAAATAATAACTAGATCAAGATATCATTAGCTAATTGATAAGCATATAATCATTTGTAACAGATTATAAATCTGAATACTGTTTTAAGCATGACAGATGGAGCAAGATAGAGTGGCCCAGTAACTTAGCTTCGCAGGCATTGGGGCCCTGATGTCAATCATGTATATGCTTGGAGAGGCATGGTATACAGTCCCAAAGTTCCTTCTTCATGGTGTAACCTTGACACTTCAAAAAATATACTTAGGTTTATTTGCTATGAAATTGGCCTTAGGTGCACGAACACACTGTAAATTGGTATGAAGTGTTATATACAGTAAATTGTAATACCCTGTATGTTCCACTAAAAATGGTGTTTAATATATTTTTTCCCAAATGGACATGCTGATGCTTTTTTTGCAGTGTATAGCTTTGTATTTTAAAATTGTAGTATATATGCTTCTATAAGGTCGCATTAACATCATATTAGTACTCCGTATTACATGAATCAATTTGTGCTCAAAAACCCGTAAAAGTTTTTCCCATTTTAGCCTTTATTGTTCCATAGGCTAGGACTTGTGAGCTTTCACCCACCCTCTTTATGTCCTAGGCCACCTCTGTGCTGCTTATCCCATCTTTGGTGATTGATTGAAGTGGTCACATCATGTTTATTCAATTGTAACCAATACAATTGCCAATCACTGAGCTCTGTGGCTCTGTCGATGTAGAAGGCATAAGCTGTTGATCCCTGTGGTTAGCTGCAGTATTGAAGAGGTTATGTTATTATTGCCGCTAATTAACAAAGACCTGAGTAGGGGTGTGGAGGAGACACTGGACCAAGGGATGGTGAGTAAAGCCTAATATTGCTATTGTTTTGTTATTCTTTTCTGTCTTGACTCCATGGCTGGGCTCTGCTACCTTCCCCTGTTGTCACCACCCTTTGCTGTAGTAGATGTCAGGTTTCTGAGTTACCTGGCAAAATCCAATATCATCAGCAATAGCATTTTAAGGTTTAATGCTGACACCCCTGCATGTCTGAGTATATAAGGAAACCTGTCATGTCTACAAACGCTACTAACCTACAAATATGGGGTTAATCTGCTGGTTATTAGTGCTAAAATGAACTTATTTTTTCCTGGGAGCTGATGTCTTGCAGTCATAGAAGTGTGCATGGAGCAGTACCAGTAACCATTCAGTAAACAACAGTGGTAAGCATACCTGGCAATCTGATTGACAACTTGATCTGCAGCACATTTGTGTTGAGCGAGCTGTCAGTCAAACTGGGGGCATGTAGTGATGTGCAAGTGTGCGAGTTACTTGAGTTTTCCAAGCATGCTCGGGTGTTCTCCAAGTATTTTGGGTGTGCTCGTAGATTATCTTTGTGTCTCTTGCCTGTTTGTTAGGGAATCTGGAGCGCCCCACCAGGGCCTAGCGGGGTACTCGGTACTGGGCCCGTTGATCTCAGTGGGAGTTGTCACGGAAACTGTGACCCGCTCCGTGGCCCTGGGGCTCCATGGCAAAAAGGGGATGAATGAACAATGAAATAAAGTTTATGAATGGTTTGTGACGCCACATGTGGTGTTCGGCAAGTGAGGTGTTAGGCCGACGCTGCATGCAAATCCTCTAGGACTGGTGGTGGGTTGCAGCCAAGATGGTGAAGCTCCCCACAGGTGGAGCTGTAGTCCCAGGGCAGTGTAGATCTAGCAATGGAGGAGAGGCACAGGCGGTGTAGAGGCCGGTGCCTAGATGTAGTAGTGCGGGGTGTAGTGATGCGGGAATAAGTGGAGAACACCAGGGCATGTAGTTCCAAAGCTTTACTCACAGTCTGCAGTTCACACAGATGCCTGCCTCCGTGCTGTGTCCTCCGGGTCCTGGGATCAGTCAACCTCCAGGCAAGATAGGATGCTCCCTTCCCACACTCCGCCAACATGTACCTTTCTGAACATCTCCTCTTATAGCGCCTTTAAGTGTGAAGTACTCCCAGTACTGAGTTACACTGGAGTGCCTCCTGACAGATGTTCCCAAGAACTCTACTTGTACGGCAGACAGCTGTAGCCTGCTTCGGGGACTCCTTACTCCTAAGCCCCTGCTCACTATCCAAGTTGCTGTTGTGCCCCCAAGTCTTAGATGGGAGTAGTGCATTTACAGCCCACTACTCCACCGGTGTCTGCTGCAGGACCTTCAGTATCCATACAACCTCGGGGACCGGGCCCCGGCCTTGCGCTTAGAACTTCTAGGCAGGGTTCTTCCTCTAACCCACGTCCTCTGTGTTCCCTTTTACTCCTTTGTTCCGTACTAATCCCTCTCTCTCATAGAAGGTCAGGTTTCAGTCTAATGTCTTTCTCCTTCTTTCCTTTCTTGTGCCAGCTGGCTCAGATCACTGAGGCAGCTGCAGCACTCCTTCCTCCATCCCTCTTTCAGGGATCCTCACTCCTCTCTGAGTGACTCTCTCTCTCTCACTCACTGACTGACTCGTCCCACTCTTTATGTATTCTAAATTCCACCCACCTCCCAGCACGTTTCGTGTTCCAAGCAGGGAACCACCAAAGGTGCTCTGCTACTCTCTAAGCAAGGAGCCGCAATGTGGCTTTGCTACACTACTTTGTGGTGAGGGGTGCAGGTGTTGGAGCGTGGTTAGGAGTTCCCACCTTACCTGGATGGTGGGGCACCACACCTCAGGAGGAGGTGCAGTACCTCTGTGGCGACTGAAGCCTCAGGGGCGCCACAAATCCCCACATGTATTCAGGCTGTCTAGCAGCCGCAAATCATGCAGCTGCGGAGACACAAACAATCTACGAGCATGCCAAAATACTCGGAGAGTATCACTAAGAGTATGCTTACAGTTGCCGCTCATGCTGTGAGTGATGACTGAAGCCATTCAGAGAGCGAATCTATGACTGAAAGCTGGTATCCCCCATGAGGAATAAAGTTTATTTTCTCCCAGCAGCTAAGATTTCAACAATGTAGACTTACAGCATTGCAACGCTATGTACATGCAGATTAGCCTTATATTTGCTGTTTACTAGATTTTGGGGAAAATATGGGTAGTTCTTAAGTAACCTTTCTGTTCAGTTACCTTGTGCTTTGAAGTTTGTCCTTGTCCTCTCAGCTAGCAATCATTTTGGCAAACTCCGTTTTCTTTCTCCAATCTGCATTTACTTCCTAGCTCAGACCTGCAGTTACCTTTTCCTCTGCTGTAAGTTTAAAAAAAATCTTCTCTAGACTTGTTCACATTACAAACATTGTTGGATCAGAGTGAGTGTTCTCTGCAAACAAGTTTGCCTGTTCATTTATCACTGAATACCAGCTGCTCTTCTTTTGTTTGCTAATTAACCCTTTGACTGCTGTAAGCATAATGAACTCATGTCTGGACTTTTTCATATTGTAAACTGTGCTTCAAGCCCTAAACTCTCTGTACATCTTCACTTATTTATGCGTCACACCTGGCTTTGTGTCTTCTAATGTGCCCTGCTTATTTTTCTGCATGCTGACCAAACTGTTCTATGTGCCATTGCATTTGGTCTAAGTTGTTCACCCTGACTTGTGGCTTAGATAATCCTCCTCACCAGGTGAGCCCTTAAAGGAAACCTGACAGCTGGTCCATGCCGCCTAATCCCCGTTCTATGATTTCAGCAATGTATGTTTGACTCTGAAGCACTGAAGTGTTTAAGAGAAAAACATACTTTAACAGCTCCTGATGACCAAGACATGTTGTAGAATAATGTATTCCATATATTCTAAGGCTGTGAAAATGCGCGAAAATGCTGCGAAAACGTTTAAAAATCGTGTACAGAACGCCCCCCATGCATTCCTATGGCATTCCGCACATGCTGTGCTAATGCTGCGCTTTTTTCCGCGGCGGAATCGCATCGCAGAAAAAATCGCAGCATGCTCATTCTTTTGTGCGGAATCGCAAAAAATTGCCGCGATTCCGCACCCATAGGAATGCATGAGAATCGCTGACTTCCCGCATGTGGCTATGCCCACCATGCGGGAAGTTAAGTGTCTCATGTGCGGTTGGTACCAACGGTGTGGAGGAGAGGAGACTGTCCTCCAGGCCCTGGGTACCATACCCCTGTAAAAAAAAGAATAAAAAATAAAAAGTCGGGGTATATTTACCTTCCAGCGTCCCGCGCTGCATTCCCGGCCTAAGCGTTCCCAGTTATGCCTTGCGGCAAGGCCCTGTAATGACGTAGTCTCGCGTGACTCCAGCGGTCTCGCGAGATCGCTATAGCAACGCGAGACTACGTCATCACAGGTCTCGCAAGGCATTACTGGGAACACTTAGGCCGGGAATGCAGCGCGGGACGGAAGGTAAATATACCCCGATTTTTTTATTTTTTTTAGCATTTTAACATCCTATCTTTTACTATTGAGGCCGCATAGGAGGCCTCAATAGTAAAAACCTGGTCACACTTGTCAAACAAACACTATGTTTGACGAGTGTGACCAACCTGTCAGTCACTTTCCAAGCGATGGTTCAAATCGCTTGGAAAGTGCTTGAATATCGCACGTGAAAATCGCGTCAAAATCGCGATCATAATCGCGGTAAAATCGCGGTGAAAACGCGCGGAAAAAAACGCGCGATTTCTGGGAAGGAGTCCGGTTTTTAGTGAGCGTTTTAAAACGCTACGTGGGCACATAGCCTTAGAGTTGATTATTTTTTTCCTGACACTATGTGTCAGAATAGACTTGTGAGTACCCTCTTTACATTGGATGGCCAGTCGGCCTTCTGAAATTGGTGGGTTCTCTAATGTCTATGGGGACTTTTAGGCTATGTGCACACGGTGCGGATCCTCCCACGGATTTTTCCGTGCGGATTTTACTAAATCCGCAGGTCAAATGACCTGCATTTTTCCTACGGATTTAGTGCATTTTTTGTGCGTTTTTTCTGCATGTTTTGTGCGGTTCTCCACTGCGGTTATCCACCTGTGGATATGTAGAATGGAGCAGGTGGAAAACTGCAGCAAAACCGCACAAAAGAAGTGACATGCTGCTTTTTTTACTCCTCACGAAATCCGCGCGGAAAAATCTGCAGCATGTGCACAGCGTTTTTTTTTTTTACATAGCCAATAATGGTACTGTACATCACCTGCAGTTCTGCTGCGGATCCGCAGGGCCAAATCCGCTGAGGATCCGCAGCAGAATCCGCACCGTGTGCACAGAGCCTTAGAGTAAAGATGGTAAGACCCACTTTGAACATAGCTGGACCTGAGAACATTTTCTGGCTAATGCTACACAGTATATTGAAGTTGTATTTATTTTAATAAGAGGGGGATCATGGACTAATGCACAGGGCTATAGAATCTGCAAAAACATTGATAAAAATATTTTTAAAAGTTATGCAATATATTCACAGTTGATAAGAATGCATCTGCAAATGAGAACTGGGATATTGTCCCTCATCTAAGCTTATTCATAAGGGGACAGCTATTAATATCATTAGTAAGTTTCAAAAAGAGTGGTACAATGGAGAAAAAACATGACGTTAGCAATTTAGTCAAAGAAATTAGACATGCTTAGAGAAAATCCAGGAGACTTCTATTCTTGAATTATTACAGGTGATGAAACAGTGGTCCACCACCATGATCCTGAGACCATACAAAATACCATGCAATGGAAGTTCAAAGGGTCACTAACTCCAGCAAAACTTTGTGTCCAACAGTCAGCAGGAAAGATCATGGCAACAGTTTTTTGGATATGTAAGGCATTATATTATTAAAATTCATGCCACATAAGACAATTACTGGAGACACCTATGCTTCAACAATGAAGATATTACATGAGACAAAGAGAAATGACCAGGTAAGATGTCAGCAGGTATGTTGCTGCTTCACGACAATGTGCCAGCTCATAAGTTCGCAAATCACAAACTGCTATCAGGGAATGTGGCATCATGGAGCTTAACCATCCAACCTATAGTTCAGACCTGGCTCCAGTGTTTACTTTCTATTTCAAAACCTGAAGAAATTTCTTTGCGGGCAGCAATTTCCTAATGACAATGCAGTGAAAGATTCAGTAGCATGGTTCTTGTAGCCTCAAGAAGTATTCTTCTATTCTGAATAGTGATGAGCGAGTATACTCATAGCTCGGGTTTCCCAGAGCATGCTGGGGTGATCTCCGAGTATTTGGAAGTGCTCGTAGATTTCGTTTCTGTCACCGCAGCTTCATGATTTGTGGTTACTTGACAGCCTGAATACATTTGGGAATTCCCTAACAAACATGCAATCCCCACATGTATTCAGGCTGTCAAGTATCCGCAAATCATGCAGCTGCGGTGACAGAAACGAAATCTACGAGCACTTCCAAATACTCGGAGACCACACGAGCAACGTGTATACTCGCTCATCACTAATTCTGAGGTCATCCGATCACTAGAGGCGAAGTGGAATAAGTGTGTTGAAGTCAAGGGGGATTACATTGAAAAGTAAAAAGTTCAGTTTTCTTAGAAAATTTTATTTTTTAAAATAAATTACTGAACACCCCTAGAATTTTATGTTTAAGAGAAAACTTATTTTGAAAAGCTGGTTGGGGATTAAGCACCTCTGACAACTTATTCCATGGCAGATTCCCAGAGACATTTCACCTGTTTGTATTAATGAGAGATCTCAGTCTAGTGGAGCAGACCACAACAACAACCACTGAGGTGGTACCTTGAGCTAGTCATATGAGATGGACGGTTCCTGGACAGCTAGTCAAAATATGTTTTCTCTGAAACGCAACAAAGTAAAACATAAAAACATACACTGCTGTAAAAACTACCAAAGTAACAATAGATTCCACTGCCTTTTATACACTGTTAAATATTTAAGGGCTGTAAGTTATTCATTGGGCGATATTTCCATTCCCCTTTCTGGAATTGTCTTATCGGCTGTGTGGTAGCAAGTGGTTAGTGGAACAATGGGGATGTTGTCCTGGGCACAAAATTCTCAGGAGCTCAAAATTTTAAAAGGAAAAAAAAAACATCAGTGACTTCTGTCTTGATGCCCTGGATCTCTGGGTGAGGGCAATTTTAATCTGTATTGTTGGATGCTGCTATTCCTTTAAGTTTTATTCTTTAAGTTAATGATGCACAATAACAAATTATATTGTGGTACTGTGTAAGCCAGAAAAATCTATGCAAATACTTTAATGTCCAAATAAAACAGAAAACTATTCTACAGTAGGAGTCATACCCAAGTTGGCTAATCAGAAACCGTATATGTCTATGCTTTCAGATTTTCAGTCTCTATGCTCCAAGAGCTTGCAAATATAATGTTTCTGGTTAGTCAATATTGGTATCAGTCCTAGAATACTTTTAAGCATAAAAGTATTTACATACATACTTTAGAACATATTTCCACTACAATGAATCCAATACTGATAACTTGATTCTGTATTGATTGTGTCAATCATGATACTCATATATGCTAAACATCACATCCTGTTAAGTGGAGGTCATCTTGTAGATTATTCGCCCTGTGTTTCGTCTGAATTACACTGGGTAAAATATAGTACGCGTGTTTTGTGCACTTTCCCCTTACACCTGTTACCTGCATTGACACTAAGGCTGTGCAGATCTCTCCAGACACTTTGTAAGACCATTGATCAGGTGAAGGTTTGACTGAGATCACACTGTACAAAGAAGGCAATGACTCCTCCGCTAAGTGTTACATGCAAAGGGGTTAAACGTATATGATGCCCAGTGTATCAGCAACAGATCTGCTGCCTGACAGCTATTCAAGCTCCTTTGAGACCATTTATCAAACATTAATGGGGATTAGTGTTAGACCTGGTGTAAACATAACAAACAATCTACTGAAAGTGTATACTCATATTTCCATAGGTTATGAGGTAAGCAGATCCATTAGCGAGGAGAGTTACTGGAAGGTATTGTCTACTTAATTACTATTTGGACTGGAAAGAAGAACACACAGCTTCATGTCTATTTCATAAGCGTATGTTTCTAAGCAGATAATTCAACCTCATGCTTCTAATTAACATAGATCTTGTAAAAAAAAGATTTTTATTAGGGCAAGCTCTTAGTTACAATGCTAGAAAAGCCCTTTCTAAGCTACAGTTCATAAACTTTACAATAAAAAATGTTTTATTTAATCTATAAAACAATAACAATAAGTCTTTCAACACTGAGACTTTTCTTAATTCTGCACAATTCCTTATAAGTTTATTAACCCCTTTACCCCCAAGGGTGGTTTGCATGCTAATGACCAGGCCAAATTTTACAATTCTGACCATTGTCCCTTTGTGAGGTAATAACTCTGGAACGGTTCCATGGACCCCAGTGATTCTGACAATGTTTTCTCGTGACATGCTAGTGGTAAAATTTCATTGATATAACTTGCGTTTATTTATGAAAAAAAATGGAAATTTGAATTTTTATGCCCTTAAATCACAGAGATACGGCACACAAAATACTTAATAAGTTACATTTCCCACATGTTTGCTTTATATCAGCACAATTTTAGAACCAAAATTTTTTTTGTTAGGAAGTTATAAGAGTTAAAAGTTGACCAGCGATTTCTCATTTTTACAACACCATTTTATTTTTAGAGACCACATCACATTTGAAGTCACTTTGAGGGGTCTATATGATGAAAAATACCCAAAAGTGGCACCATTCTAAAAATGCACCCCTCATGGTGCTCAAAACCACATTCAAGAAGTTTATTAACCCTTCAGGTGCTTCACAGGAATTTTTTGAATATTTAAAAAAAATGAACATTTAACTTTTTTTCACAAAAAAAATACTTCAGGTCCATTTTTTTTATTTTACAAAGGGTAACAGGAGAACTTGGAGTACAAAAGTTATTGTGCAATTTTTCCAGAGTACACTGATACCTGATATGTGGGGGGAACCACTGTTTCGGCGCATGGCAGAGCATGGAAAGCAAGGAGCGCTGTTTGCCGTTTTCGACACAAAATTGGCTGTAATTGAGATCGGACGCCATGTCGCGTTTGGAGAGCCCCTGATGTGCCTATACAGTGGAAACCCCCCACAAGTGACCCCATTTTGGAAACTATACCCCCCAAGGATCTTACCTAGATGTGTGGTGAGAACTTTGAATCCCCAAGGGCTTCACAGAAGTTTATAACGTACAGCCAGACAATTAAAAAACATATTTTTTCCACAAAAACGATCTTTTCACCCCCAATTTTTATTTTCCCAAGGGAAACAGAATGCCAAAAGTTATTGTGCAATTTGTCCTGAGTACGCTGATACCCCATATGTGGGGGTAAACCACTGTTTGGGCGCGTATGGCAGAGCTCGGAAGGGAAGGAGCACCGTTTGACTTTTCAACGCAGAATTGGCTGGAATTGAGATCAGATGCCATGTCACGCTTGGAGAGCCCCTTATGTGCCTGAACAGTGGAAACCCCCCAATTCTAACTCCAACCCTAACCCCAACACACCCCTAATCTCAACCCTAACCCTAGCCCTACCCCTAACCCTAATGGGAAAATGGAAATAAATACTTTTTTTTAATTTTATTATTTTTCCCTAACTAAGGGGGTGATAAAGGGGGTTTGATTTACTATTTATAGTGGGTTTTTATGTTTGGCAGCTGTCACACGCTAAAAGACGCTTTTTATTGCAAAAAATAGTTTTTGCATTACCACATTTTGAGAGCTATAATTTTTTCCATATTTTGACCCACAGTCATGTGAGGTCTTATTTTTTATGGGATGAGATGACGTTTTTATTGGTACCATTTTCTGCCCGTGACTTTTTTTGATCACTTTTATTCTGATTTTTGGGACATAGAATGAACAAAAACATTTCATGAGTTTCTTTTTGGGGTGGGCGTTTACATCATTCTGCGTGTGGTAAAGTTGATAAAGCAGTTTTATTCTTCGGGTTAGTACGATTACAGCAATATCTCATTTATATTTTTTTATGTTTTGGCGCTTATATACAATAAAAACAATTTTATGTAAAAAATAATTATTTTTGCATCGCATTATTCTGCGAGCTATAAAATTTTTATTTTTTTGGTGATTACACTGTATGGCAGCTCGTTTTTTGCGGGACAAGATGACGTTTTCAGCGGTACCATGTTTATTTATATCCGTCTTTTTGATCGTGTGTTATTGCACTTTTTGATCGGCAGTATGATGATAAACCATTTGTTTTTTGCCTTGTTTTTTTCCTGAAGGGGTTCACTAAAGGGGTTAACTAATGGGACAGTTTTATAGGGCGGGTCGTTACAGACACGGCGATAGTAAATATGTGTACTTTTATTTTATTTACAAAAAAAAGAATTTCTTAGGGAATTTTTTTTTTAATTTATTTAGGATTTTTTTAAAAAATTATTTTTACACATGATTTTTTTTTTTAACTTTATTATATTGTCCCGGGGGGGGACATCACTGTATAGTGTCAGATCGCTGATCTGTCACTTTGCAATGCACTGCACTGAGAAAGCCGCCTACCTGCAGGATCCAGAAGGCCACCGTGGCCATCTTGGAACATCGCATTGTTCCGAGAGGCTCAGGGAAGCACGCAGGGAGCCCCCTCCCTGCGTGATTTTTCCCTATGTCCCCAGTACACTGCGTTTCGTATATTGTGATTGTATAATATTTTTTTGGTATGCCATTGGCACTTGTTTTTACATATTTTTATGTTTGCCTAAATCGGATTAATTAAAGATTAAAAATATTTTTATACATATTCTTGTTCAATTGTCTTTATATTTTTGGATTGTCCATACATAGTGGTTTGTTCTTACTATTATATAGTCATGTGTAGAGTACATATTGTCATGATCCAGGATGGGGTTTCGCTTTGGCCCATCCTGGTCTGATTGGGGGTTAATTATTCCGCCTCTACCTGGCAGAGGGCGGCTATTTAATGCTCACTGGACCTAGGTCCGGTGTCAGTTATACTCCTGCCCTCGGCTGAGTTGGTTGACCTTGTGCGTACGTGTGCCTTGTGCCTGATATCTTGCTGGCTTGTTTGGTTTTGATTCGGTTCTGTCCCTGTTACGAGTTCTGCATGTCCCTCTTGTACTGCGCTACCTCTCGTGTATGACTCTCTGCTTGTGACCCGACTTCTCTCTGCTCATCCCCTTGGTACCTCGTCGCTCTCTTGTGTATGACCTTTGGCTTTGTCTGACCTCCCGTCTGTTTACCTCTTCTGTACCTCACTGTCCGTACTGTGAACGACCTCCGTTTTGCCTGACTCTGAGTTTGCTGTCTTCTGTGAGAGCAGGACGCTAAGCCTCGCCCCCTTGCAGTCACATGACCGTAGGTCCCGTGCCGGCTTGCTAAACTTCATCACTAAGGTCCTGTGCACCTATACTTTCTGGCTATTCTGGTCCCCAGGGGTTCCTACAGTGCGGGTGAGTCCCTGCTCAGCGGAGGCTGTACGCCGGCACTGTCAGGATCCTGATACATATGTTTTTAGTGCATTGACCAAACTTTATTAATATATTCATGTGTTGAGTACATGTTTTTAGTGCATTTCAGCATTTAATGCAATTCTATGGGGAAAAACCACACATAAAACACAGTGTCCCCCACTAATGAAATTGTCATGTTACGGATTTCAAAACACAACACAGGTCAGTTTGCACAGCATTAAGAAAGCGCAGAGAGCATGAGATCTTTATAGATCCCTTCCACTGTGCTGGAATTGTAGGACGCTGAGGTTTTATGCAATGAAAATATGTAGTGTCAAAAGTAAACCTGACCAAAAACTGATTGTGAAAACTTAACCTTATAGTATATGTCCAAATGGATCAGTTGCATGACTGAAATATAAAAAACTCCAGAAAAACAGAAGGATCACAATGATTATTATGGGAATGAAAACTCCTGGGAAGAAACAGGGAAAAAATGAAAGCGCTATCTAAGCGTAATATTAAAAGTTGTAAGGCAGCGGTAGCACCGTAGGCAGTGAAGAGGCAGTGACCCACAAAATTCAAACACAAGAGTCTCTTTAATGTGTTTCCTCACAGCATATAACTGCAGTGCATATAACTTCAGTGCATATAATTAGTATCCATTTCACCATTTGCAGAATATATATTATACGGCATCCTTCATTTTACAGACACTAAACACGCCAGTCTTCTTCTGACTAATTCCCATGGGTGTCTATGCGCCGTTTCCAAGACTCTATTAACATAGCATTACATGTTGCAGGCACTACACACACTAGTCTTCCTCTGACTAGTTCCCGTGTATGTCTTGCACCACTGCATCACAGTTTCTTTACTTACACAGCTGTACACAGTCCAGGATATCCTCTGTATCGCAGTCGGGCACCATATCCACCTGTTTTGCCATTGTTACACACGCCAGTCTTCTTTTGGGCAAAGGACATCCACCTTCGGTTCACCTCCGAGCACAGGACTGTCCACATCTGAGACCAGTCACCATGGATGACTTGCATCTCTGTGTACACTGTGTGTTGCCAGGCCTCACTCTGGCCCTGAAACACCTGAGACTAACTAAGCGCTCACTCAGACTTACTCAGACCTCGCAGGGCTTTTATCACAGAAACCTGAAAACCTGGGTCCGGAATGGAACAGACTGTAACACTATCATACTGCAATCTGTTTCAAACACAACATCAAGAGCAGGTTTTCCCTACCTCTGTCTTGGACACTAACATGCCCAAGACTAACACTTTCTTTTATTATCAGTCTGCATTGCAGTCACAGCTATGCCCGTGACTGTCATGCACACCTATGACCTTCATACACCTCCGTGCATATCCTGGGGAAACTAGACAGTGACCGCTACCTGTGACATCGGTCACTGCTTCACCATTGCAATCCCAGCAGCGCCTGTAAGCGCAATGCATTCCCATAGCCTCAAAACGCCTCTGTGCGTATTTTGGAGAAAACATACAGCACTGTTATGATTGAGTCACCGTAGGAGGCAAAAATAGAAATGCTAGCTAAGTCCAGAAAACCAGAGAAGTTGGCAACTATCGGATTGCAGACCCCTGAACCTATCAACACAACTAGCAGTAGCCGTGGGGGGCTCCTACGATGCCCTAGGCCCCTCGATCACAGCCGGAGGACTACATAGCCTAAAGACAGAAAGGGAAATCTAAACTGCCCCAGAGCAGACCCCAAAGCAAAAGGCAGCCCCCAACATATAATGACGGTGAAGCAAGATGAAAACACTAACACAGACAGAAAAATAGACTGAGCAAAGACGGGGCCCAAACTACCTACATAGGAAAGGACAGGAAGGCTGCTGTCTGCAATCCATGAAAAACCCTATGAAAATAAGAGCCAACAAACTGACAGTAAAAAAGGCCCTGAAGACGCTAGGCTTCAAAAAAGGCTATGTCAGTACTCAGGAATATTCTGAAAACAGAGCAACAGGCAAAAGGAGATTCAGCTCACCCCAGCAGGGAATGGCAAAATCCAGAAAAGCAAGGAAAACAAAACACTAATGCAAAAAGGCAAAGCAGAAATCTTAGCTTTAGATGAGCAGGAATCAGACTGGTTTCCTAGAAGTCCACAGAGAAATCACCCGCAGGCCAGAAGGGCGTCGGCAGCCTTATATCCAGTCATTAACTCCACTCAGCCAGTCATCATCATCAGCCCCAGGTGTTTGACAATCAGGCTCACTACCTTTCTTCACCAGAAGAGGGAGTTCCTTGGGCCTCAGTAGTGAAGGGGAAAATGAACTCACAACAGTACCTCCCCCTTGAGGAGGGGTCACCGAACCCTCAACCACGCCACCAGGGCGATCAGGGTGAGCCCGATGAAAGGCACGCACCAATCTTTTGGCATGAATATCAGAGGCAGAGACCCAGGAATTATCCTCCTGACCATAACCCTTCCACTTAACCAAATACTGGAGTCTCCGTCTAGCCAGACGGGAATCCAGTACTTTCTCTACCTCATATTCCATGTTACCTTCAACCAATACAGGGTCTGGAGGTGCAACCCCCGGAACAACAGGTTCAACAAACCTCTTCAACAAAGATTTATGGAGCACATTATGGATTTTAAATGTGACAGGAACAGCCAAACGAAAAGAGACCGGATTAATAATCTCCAAAATCTTGTAAGGTCCAATAAATCTAGGCTTAAACTTAGGAGAAGCCACCTTCATAGCAATATTTTTTGATGATAACCACACCATATCACCAACCTTAAACTGGGGACCAATGGTCCTATGTCGGTTGGAAAACCGCTGGGCCTTTTCCTGGGAGAGAGATAACTTATCCACCACTTGGTCCCAGATCTGGTGCATTCTCTCCACCACAGTGTCAACACTTGGGCAGGCAGAGGGCTCCACCTGCCCTGAAGAAAATCGAGGATGAAACCCAAAGTTACAAAAAAAAGGTGACAAAGTGGCAGAACTAGCTCTATTATTTAAAGCAAATTCGGCCAAGGGCAAAAATGAAACCCAATCATCCTGATCAGCAGAAATAAAACATCTCAAATATGACTCCAAGGTCTGGTTTGTTCTCTCTGTCTGCCCATTGGTCTGAGGGTGAAAAGCAGAGGAGAAGGACAACTGAATTCCCAGCTTGGAACAGAAAGTTCTCCAAAATCTAGACACAAACTGGACTCCTCTGTCAGATACAATGTTCTCAGGAATCCCGTGCAAGCGAACCACCTGTTGTAAAAACAGGGGCACCAATTCAGAGGAAGGCGGCAACTTAGGGAGTGGTACAAGATGAACCATCTTAGAGAACCTATCACAAATCACCCAAATAACAGTCATCCTTTGAGAGACAGGCATATCAGAGATGAAATCCATTGAAATATGGGTCCATGGCCTCTTGGGGACAGGCAAAGGCATCAACAACCCACTAGAGCGAGAACACGATTTAGACCGGGAGCACGTCCCACAGGACTGCACAAAATTCCTGACATCACGAGACAAGGAGGGCCACCAAAAAGACCGACTCACCAGATCTCTAGTACCAAAAATACCTGGATGACCAGCCAATGCAGAGCAATGAACTTCAGACATCACTCTCTTCTTCCACTGGTCAGGAACATACAACTTTCCACTGGGACAACGCTCAGGTTTGTCCTCCTGGAACTCTTCCAGAGCACGTCTCAAATCGGGCGAGATGGCAGAAAGAACTACCCCTTCGCCTAAGATGGTAGCAGGCTTGGTCACCACAGGAGAATCAGCAAAGAAGCTCCTAGAGAGGGCGTCAGCCTTGACATTCTTAGTTCCAGGAAGAAAAGAAACCACAAAATCAAAACGTGTAAAAAACAAGGCCCACCTAGCCTGTCTAGGGTTCAAGCGCTTAGCCGACTCTAGGTAAATCAAATTCTTGTGGTCAGTGAGGACCACAACTTGATGCTTAGCTCCCTCCAACCAATGTCTCCACTCCTCAAATACCCATTTCATGGCTAACAGTTCCCGATTCCCCACATCATAGTTACGTTCAGATGGAGAGAACTTTTGGGAAAAGAAAGCACAGGGATTCATTTTAGATGTTACAGGATCCTTTTGGGACAAAACAGCTCTTGCACCAATCTCAGAAGCATCCACCTCTACCTGGAACGGAAGTGAGACATCAGGTTGCCGCAAAACCGGGGCGGAGGTGAATCTTCGCTTCAGCTCCTGAAAGGAAGAAACAGCCTCCGGAGACCAATTTAACACATCAGCACCCTTCTTAGTCAAATCAGTCAATGGCTTGGCAATACTAGAAAATTTTGCTATAAATTTCCGATAAAAATTAGCAAAACCCAAAAACTTCTGGAGGGCCTTCAAAGAAGTGGGCTGAACCCAATCGTAAATGGCCTGTACCTTGGCCGGGTCCATTTCAATAGTTGACGGGGACAAAATAAATCCCAAAAAAGAAATCCTCTGTACTCCAAAAAGGCATTTAGATCCTTTGACATACAGGGAATTCTCCCTCAAGATCCGGAACACAGTCCGAATATGTTCCACATGAGAATCCCAATCCTTGAAGAAGATCAAAATATCATCCAGATAGATAATCAAAAATTCATCGAAAAAATCTCGGAAAATATCGTTCATGAAGCACTGGAAGACAGAAGGGGCATTAGTGAGCCCAAAAGGCATCACCAGGTACTCAAAATGTCCCTCCGGAGTATTAAACGCCGTCCTCCATTCATCCCCATGCTTAATGCGAATAAGATTATACGCCCCCTGAGGTCAAGCTTGGTAAGCCAGCAAGCACCTTTAACTCTGGAGAATAGATCAGAAATAAGGGGTAACGGATACTGATATTTAACAGTAATTTTGTTGAGAGCACGATAATCAATACAAGGTCTTAATGATCCATCCTTTTTGGCTACAAAAAAAAAATGGCACCTAAGGGTGACGAGGATGGTCTAATATGACCTTTCTCCAACGCCTCCTTAATATAGGATCGCATAGCCTCGTGCTCGGGTACAGATAAATTGAAGAGCCGACCCTTGGGAAATTTACACCCCGGGCTCAGTTCAATTGCACAGTCATAACTCCTATGAGGAGGCAGAGATGCAGACTCATTCTCACTAAATACATCATAAAAGTCCGCCAAATAATCAGGAACATCATGCGACTGAGGAGAGGTGGAAAACACCGGAGCCTCACTAAAGGCACACCGACAGCCCCAACTCACCACAGACACAGATTTCCAATCCAAAACTGGATTATGAATTTGTAACCAGGGAAACCCCAGAACAATAGTATCATGCAGACCATGTAACACCAAAAACCTGCAATTTTCTTGATGGTCTGGGGCGACCCGCATTACCACCTGGGTCCAAAACTGAGGTTTATTTTTAGCCAAAGGAGTAGCATCAATCCCCCTCAAAGGGATAGGCGTTTGCAGAGGTGTCATCGGAAATCTACAACGTTTAGCAAAATCCAAGTCCATTAGGTTTAGAGCTGCTCCCGAATCCACAAAAGCCTTGACGGAAAATGTGGACAGGGAGCAGATCAGAGTAATAGCCAGAAGAAACTTAGGTTGAACACCACCAAGAGAAAACCTGTGTGCAAGGCGTTTCTCGCGTTTAGGACAGACAGAAATAATATGTGAGGCATCTCCACAGAAAAAACACAACTTATTACGCCTTCTGAACTCCTGACGCTGCTCTCTGGAAAAAACTCTATCACATTGCATAGGTTCAGACATCTGTTCAACAGGTGGCAACACCTCTCGTGCAGCTCTGCGTTCGCGCAAACGCCGATCAACCTGAATGGCTAAAGACATAGAATCGTCAAGACCAGAGGGAACAGGAAATCCCACCATAGTATCTTTTACGGCTTCTGACAACCCCTTCCGAAAGAGAGCAGCCAAGGCATTATCATTCCAGGTAACAAGTACTGCCCACTTTTGGAATTTTTGACAGTACAATTCTGCAGAATCACGACCCTGGTTCAATGCCAGCAGGGTCTTTTCAGCCTGATCAATGGCATTAGGTTCGTCATACAACAACCCCAAGGCCTGAAAAAATGCATTCACATTAGTCAGAATAGGATCATCTGGTTTCAAAGAAAACGCCCAATCCTGGGGATTGCCACGCAGCAAAGAGATGACAATTTTAACGTGCTGCGCGGAGCTCCCTGACGAGTTAGGCTTCAAGGCAAAAAATAATTTACAATTATTTTTGAAATTCAAAAATTTAGACCGAGCCCCAAAAAATACATCAGGTGTAGGAATCTTTGGTTCAGCAGCATGTGAATGAGCAAGGTAGGCGGAAATTCCCCGCACTTCCGCAGCGAGCTGCTCCACACGATCAGGCAATTGATTTATCTCCATTGAGAGAAAAAAAATTCCCCCTACGGCCTCAGAGATATAGAGGAAAAAATATACACACCTTTTTTTTTTTTTTTTTTTTTTACACAATTCTTTCCTGCAATTGAGTACCCTAGGATCTGCGGTATGGCGGGTGATTCTGTTATGATTAAGTCACCGTAGGAGGCAAAAATAGAAATGCTAGCTAAGTCCAGAAAACCAGAGAAGTTGGCAACTATCGGATTGCAGACCCCTGAACCTATCAACACAACTAGCAGTAGCCGTGGGGGGCTCCTACGATGCCCTAGGCCCCTCGATCACAGCCGGAGGACTACATAGCCTATAGACAGAAAGGGAAATCTAAACTGCCCCAGAGCAGACCCCAAAGCAAAAGGCAGCCCCCAACATATAATGACGGTGAAGCAAGATGAAAACACTAACACAGACAGAAAGATAGACTGAGCAAAGACGGGGCCCAAACTACCTACATAGGAAAGGACAGGAAGGCTGCTGTCTGCAATCCGTGAAAAACCCTATGAAAATAAGAGCCAACAAACTGACAGTAAAAAAGGCCCTGAAGACGCTAGGCTTCAAAAAAGGCTATGTCAATACTCAGGAATATTCTGAAAACAGAGCAACAGGCAAAAGGAGATTCAGCTCACCCCAGCAGGGAATGGCAGAATCCAGAAAAGCAAGGAAAACAAAACACTAATGCAAAAAGGCAAAGCAGAAATCTTAGCTTTAGATGAGCAGAAATCAGACTGGTTTCCTAGAAGTCCACAGAGAAATCACCCGCAGGCCAGAAGGGCGTCGGCAGCCTTATATCCAGTCATTAACTCCACTCAGCCAGTCATCATCATCAGCCCCAGGTGTTTGACAATCAGGCTCACTACCTTTCTTCACCAGAAGAGGGAGTTCCTCGGGCCTCAGTAGTGAAGGGGAAAATGAACTCACAACACAGCACCCCCAGCTGTAACAGGGGTCACTGCCTCACAAAGTGTAACAGCAAAGTGCGGTGTGAGCAATTAAACTCACCTCTTGGTGTTGTGCAAGAAGGCACAACTCTGAAAGGAATCTGTCTCCAATATGGATCCGTATGGTGGTTTGCTGTCAGCGTGGTTGTCGTGGACAAGTCCTGGGAATGGTTCTAACGTGATGGGTAGCGCAAATAAACAGACCAGGCGACAAGGTGCTTCCACACAGTTGCTTTGAGGAGTCCAGAGGTATGGATGGATTGACATTTTTAATTTTAAAAACCTAGCAAAGGGTTGTTAGATAACATGACAAATTTAAAAAACTTAACGCGTTTCGACTGCATAGCCTTCATCAGGTACAATAAGTATCTGTTATGATCCATACAGCCTATCTATACATTTTTATTAATATTGGTGGAAGGAAGGGGGTTTTGGGTGGGATTTCCTAATAGCACATTGCACTTCCTCCAATACCTATCCCCCTAAAGATGATGACAGTATGTAGAAATGAACCACTCCAGTTACAACAGGTACTGTGAAATATCTGCAGTCATCAACCAAATGGCAACTTGACAACTTGCATAAGATGTTCTCAGCAACAGAAGCACGTTCAAGTACAATGTAGTGACAAAATGTTAATATTTTAAAATTATCTGAATTAACACTAATAAAGAAAATAAATTTTGCTATATCTCTTCCAGCTTGCTTCATTGTCTCTAATGTTAATCTAACATATCTTTATTTCACTTTTCTATTTAGAGTTTTCAGCTATTTTAACCCCTTTACTACCAAGGGTGGTTTGCACGTTAACTCCCGGGCCAATTTTTACAATTCTGACCACTGTCCCTTTATGAGGTCATAACTCAGGAACGCTTCAACGGATCTAGGCGATTCTGACAATGTTTTCTCATGACATATTGTACTTCATGTTAGTGGTAAAATTTAATTCATATAACTTGCATTTGTGAAAAAAACGGAAATTTGGCAAAAATTTTGAAAATTTCGCAATTTTCCAAATTTGAATTTTTATGCTCTTAAATCACAGAGATATGGCACTCAAAAAACTTAATAAGTAACATTTCCCACATGCTTACTTTACATCAGCACAATTTGGGAACCAAAATTTTTTTTGTTAGGAAGTCATAAGGGCTAAGAGTAGAGTTGAGCGACTTTGGTCGGATCGGGTTTCGTGAAACCCGAATGAAACAAAATAAGTTTCAGATGAAACTCGTCCGACTAGAGCAAAACAAAGTCGGAGTTTCGTCCGAAACCCGACCCCAATGCAAGTCAATGGGAAATAAAAGTCGGACGAAACTCCGACTTTTTTTGCTCTAGTCGGACGAGTTTCATCTGAAACTTATTTTGTTTCATTCGGGTTTCACGAAACCCGATCCGACCAAAGTCGCTCAACTCTAGTTAAGAGTTGACCAGCAATTTCTCATTTTTACACCATTTTATTTTTACGGACCACATCACATTTGAAGTCACTTTCAGGGGTCTATATGATAGAAAATACCCAAAAGTGACACGATTCTAAAAACTGCACCCCTCAAGGTGCTCAAAACCACATTCAAGAAGTTTATTAACCCTTCAGGTGCTTCACAGGAATTTTTTGAATGTTTAAAAAAAATGAACGTTTAACTTTTTTTCACAAAAAAAAATACTTCAGGTTCAATTTTTTTTATTTTACCAAGGGTATCAGGAGAAATTGGACTGGAAAAGTTATTGTGCAATTTGTTCTGAGTACGCTGATACCTGATATGTGGGGTGGGGGGGACCCACTGTTTGGGCGCATGGCAGAGCTCGGAAGGGAAGGAGCGCCGTTTGACTTTTTCACTGCAAAATTGGCTGGAATTCAGATCGGATGCCATGGCAAGTTTGGAGAGCTCCGGATGTGCCTAAACAGTGGAAACCCCATACAAGTGACTCCATTTTGGAAACTAGACCCCCCCAAGGAACTTATCTAGATATGTGGTGAGCACTCTGAACCCCCAAGGGCTTCACAGAAGTTTATAATGTACAGCCGTACAATTAAAAAATCATATTTTTTCCACAAAAATAATCTTTTCACCCCCAATTGTTATTTTCCCAAGAGTAACAGGACCCCAAAAGTTATTGTGCAATTTGTCCTGAGTACGCTGATGCCCCATATGTGGGGGTAAACGACTATTTGGGCGCATGGCAGAGCTTGGAAGGGAATCAGCGCCATTTGACTTTTTTAGCTGGAATTGAGATCGGACGCCATGTCATGTTTGGAAAGCCCCTGATGTGCCAAAACAGCGGAAGCCCCCAATTCTAACTCCAACCCTAACCCCAACACACCCCTAGCCCTAACCCTAGCCCTAATCCTAGCCCTAACCCTTACCCTAGTCCTAATGGGAAAATGGAAATAAATACATTTTTTTTTATTTTATTATTTTTCCCTAACTAAGGGGGTGATAGCGGGGGGGTTTGATTTACTATTTAAGGCGGGTTTTTATTTTTGGCAGCTGTCGCACGCTAAAAGACGCTTTTTATTGTAAAAATAGTTTATGCATCACCACATTTTGATAGCTATAATTTTTCCATATTTTGACCCACCGAGTCATGTGAAGCCTTACTTTTTGCGGGACGAATTGACATTTTTATTGGTACCATTTTCGGGCACGTGACCTTTTTTGATTGCTTTTTATTCCGATTTTTGGGTTTGATCGCAGTGTGCTGGGGGTTAATGTGTCGGGGCGGTCCGTGACCGCCCCTGACACATAGTGCCAGGTGTCAGCTGTGATAATCAGCTGACACCCGACCGCCATCAGCTGCCCTCCCCCCGTGAGCGCAGCTGATCACGCTAGACGTACTATTCCGTCCTTGGGACTTAGGTCCCAGGTCACATGGATGGAATTGTATGTCTAATGTAGGAAAGGGGTTAACATTTTATATTTTTTTTCTACTTTGTATTTCTAATGTTTTTTAATGTGTATTTTCCAGGAACTTTATATTTATAAAATTCCTCATTCTCCTCCCTGTTATTTTTTGGTCAATAAAGTAATAATTTTAGAAATGGAAAAAAAGCATCAGGGAGCAAATTATATATTGGTATCTGCACATGTGGTTGAAAAAGCTCAGACACAAACATCTTGTTCTTTATAGGATCATTTAAATTTATGTTTGATTTTCTCGAAGTATGAACTCTATTTTCCTTTTTATATATTTATTCTAACTGACAAATGTTATGAATTTTTCCATGAGTTCCTCTTCTCATCAAATAATAATATGACCTTCAGCTGTGTTTCTCTGACCGTATGGGTTTCCTCCCAGGACCAAACCTACTGGTCCCTTGGAGGGAATCTCTTTGGGTATATGTGTAGGATCTCAAAGGTGGATTAGCAGTCGGGACCAAGAGATTGACATGGTGATGTCCGTACTTAATCTCAGGGTTACTGTAAATAGAGCTCCCAGACCTGATTGATCAAAGAGAGAATCCAAGCTTAGGTAGCCAGGGTGATCCACAGAAGGAGCCACCATATATGAGATCCATCAGGTGGAGTGTTGTGAAGGGTCCACGTGGCACCGAATTCCTGGACAAAACAAACTTTACCACCATCCCTGAGAAGGAATGGCAGTAGGCTATGAGTCATGGGGAGGACAGGCCTGGATCAGCTGCTTTGGCAAGGATGTGGGTGTCTAGGGCAAGGGGAGTAGAAGGAAATCGGAAAGGAATGGATCATGGAGAATTACACTTGCTCTAACATTTTGTTTAGTCCATCTGAGGATAGACTGTGTAATTTATATATCCAAAAGTATTTTTTGCACTGAGGACAGATTTCTTGTTGAGGGTGAAAGCCGAGACCTGGTCTAGTGGGGTGACCTGTACGGAATCAAAATCTTTTTTGTGTTGAAGCATTGGGTGTTGTGATAGACTCTGTCTAAGGAATCCATTTTTAGTATTGTGTCTGTGGCCATTCATTTGCACTCGCATTGAGTATTACGGACCACGTGTAAGCCAAAGACAAAATAGATGACATATACTACATAATCCAAATCGTAGGTCAATTTCTGATTGATGGTGTGAACAGTATCAGTAGAGTTTTCTCTGAAATGTGTGGCCCCATGTCGGATGATTCTGCAGCAACAACATTTCTTAACTTCACACTTGGCTACCTCCCCCTCCCACTCTGTTGATTGTTTCCCCAGTTTTGTTTATTTCTTTTATTTTTTTTAATTTATTGTTACCAATTATTGTTACCAATTCCCTAGGGATACTACTTTTCAGTGAACTGGGCGCTATAATATTTTTAACAGTTTTCCCTCTCCGAAAGGTGATAGGTGGCTTGACTGAAATTAATCTTTTCAGAATAGGGCCCTTCCTTAGTAGATACTGTGAGTCAGTGACCGGAGTCATATGCGAGGGTCACTATATGTCCCTCAGGATGCGCACGGAAGCGTATTGAGGCCGCAGGAGTGCATTGCAGCCACAGGCATAGCTGTGATTGCAGTGCAAAATAAAAGTAAGAATTGGTGTTGGGAAAGCTATTTGCTCAAGGCAGATTTAAGGAAAACCTGCCATGGGCTTTTATTTTTGAAGCGGACTACGGGACGGTAATGGGGCGGTCCATTTCCTCCTGGGCTGGGTCTTCCATGTGGCTTATGGCCATAGGCTCCATGTAAAAACTCTGCAGCAGAGGATTGGCTGTGTCAGTTTGGTTTTGCAAGCATGCAAAGCAAATGGTTCTGAAGAGCTCAACCTGCGTGAAGCAACACAGAGCCTAGCACCCCTCAGCGTACACAGCGGTGCAGTTGCCTACGGCAACAAGTCCCAGTTACGGACTATCTTGTTTTCCTGGCTGCAATCCAGAGGATAAAGAGGATACCTTTTGATTTCCAGTGTAAATTTTCTTTGGACATTAAAAGACTTTGTTTTGAACTTTCCTGGGTCATTGCCTGTGTGTCACACTGCACCAACCCCGCTGCACTACAATACCAATATTTATTCCTGATTAATTTGTTTCCCCTATTGAATGTGGTTACAAAACTGTATCTCAAATGTGTCTCATCTTTTGATCCATTTTTTTGTGGTTATTCTGATGACCCATCTTTCATCCCATTCCTATTATTATTGGCATTAAGACAATCTTCTTCTTCTAATTGGAGATTCTTCCTACAGGTATTCTGGATTAATTCTGTTAGGTATAAGCTTTCTGAAAGCCTGTTTTGAGTATTTTGGACTGATTACAATAAACTTATGGGAGGTAGTTTTTTTCTTATATGTTTTAATTGGCTGGGAGAAATATTCTTTTTCCACTGATGGAAATGTGTATTATGATAATCGAAGTAGCCATTGACGTCTATAGGTTTGCAATTTGTTCTGCTATGGATAAATCTATCTGAATGATATAATTCAAGGTCCAAAAAAACACATTTTCTCCTCAGTGATGGGAGCTGTATCTCAAATGTGTCTCATCTTTTGATCCATTTTTTTGTGGTTATTCTGCTGACCCATCTTTCATCCCATTCCTATTATTATTGGCATTAAGACAATCTTCTTCTTCTAATTGGAGATTCTTCCTACAGGTATTCTGGATTAATTCTGTTAGGTATAAGCTTTCTGAAAGCCTGTTTTGAGTATTTTGGACTGATTACAATAAACTTATGGGAGGTAGTTTTTTCTTATATGTTTTAATTGGCTGGGAGAAATATTCTTTTTCCACTGATGGAAATGTGTACTATGATAATCGAAGTAGCCATTGACGTCTATAGGTTTGCAATTTGTTCTGCTATGGATAAATCTATCTGAATGATATAATTCAAGGTCCAAAAAAACACATTTTCTCCTCAGTGATGGGACCTGTGAATGTTAAACCCCATGAATTCTTATTGAGTTGTTCCACAAAGGAAATTGCCTCAACCTCTGTGCCCACCAGATGATAAATAGGTCATTGATGCACCAACAGTAATATTTGATGTGTCTTCTGTGAGCATTGGAATTCTCCTGTTTTGAATAAACTGACAACTAGGTGTCACTAGTTTGGGGTGTATCCCTACACAGTGCATCCAATCATTTTCCAAGTAGACATGATATTGAAAAAAGGAATAGTAACACCAAATTGTCAATTTATTCATAATTATTCAGAAGAATGACAGAAGAATAGCAGAACAGAGTTCTAATAAAACATGAACCAGATCTGTTATTTCATAGAGAGCTAACATTTGAAGAGAGCTTTTTTGTGCCGATTTTGTCGATTGTAGTTGAATTAACTAGACTAAAACAAAGAAAAGGAAACAATGTTGTTCATCTTGGTGTTTTACTTTTCAAACATATTTGAAACAGTATTGTCCGATAAAATCATAAGTCTATGCAAATGTAGTGCACATCATGGCACTATTATAGTTATTACATATGGATATTTTAGGTGAGCATGATTTCATTTTTACAATGCCTAGGAAAGTCAATGACATGTAAACTAATCCAATATGTAAAAAATCATTCATCTTTTTATTTCTTTATGGCAATATGTTCAAGCCTACACCTTTCAGCCAACAGCTGGAAATGCTAAATTCATGCAGGTGGACATTAAATCATTGTTACCCATGTATGAATTAAAGAAACAGCTGCACCAATCACCTGACAAGAGCTCAGAAACACCGAAATCTGTTAACATTCTGATGTTGGGCCTGGTCCGCAGAGCCTTTACTAGATAGGCTGTAAATACACTTAGCATCCACAAACTGCTTTCACATAAAGGTGTGATGGTAAATCAATTTAGCTCTGAAAACATTCTGTAAGAGTTCGCTCACACTTGCGTATAAATAATCGGTTCATTCTCATCCTTTGTTACAGAAATGTAATGTATCCGTAAAAATCGGATGCCATATTAATGGTTCTTATGGGATTTTTTTCTCTCTCACCCATCCGATTTCGGAGTGAAGTTGCATCATGCTGCAATTTTTTTTATGCCGAATACAGCTGAGAAAAATTACACAGATCTGCACTGCCTCACTGATTAATATTAGTCCAAGTGCAGTCTGATTTTTCATCGTATTGCACATTTATACAAAGATGTGAACGAACCCCAAAGATTCTTAACAGTTGTTTAATCTTCTTACATTGTAAGAGACAGAAAACTTATTCTAATGTCTGGGATCAATACAATACCAAAAACTAGTAAATGAAACCACCAGGTAGAGATTGTAATTAGAGCTAAATCTTTAACGTACTCACTACATCTCGGCAATTCCATATTTATCATTTATCAAATGTTTAGGCTACGTTTATAATCAGCTTTTGGTGAGTTTTTGATGATGCTGATTTTCTGCACCTTTTCTGCAAATGTTAAGTAAATTAAGTTAGATGTTTTTTCATTGTGTTTTTGATGCTGCCTTTTTGTCATGTTATGTTTTAAACAAAGCTGCTATGTTTTTGATACTTCTTGCTAGAGTTGAGCGACTTTTGGTTTTTTATGGTCGAGTTTCGTTTCGTGAAACCCAACTTTTTCAAAAGTCGGGTCGAGCAAGATCGGCCGATTATAGGGAAAAGTCGGGGTCGTCCCAAAACACGAAACCCAATGTAAGTCAATGGGGAATACAAGTCGGCAGTGAGAGGAGGACAGGAAACACACCTACAGTGCTCATTTGAATGCCAAAAGCATCAATTCTTCTTACTTAAGCTGGTCAACCTTAATTAACTTCATAATACAAGTTACGCACTGAAAAATGGGGGTTATTTGCGTAAAGTTGTGGGGGGGTAGGGCTGGCTCCAGGTTTTCATGTGCCCTGGGCGAAAGAGCGCCCCTTTATCACATACCACAACTCATCATGCTCCGATACGGCAGAGAAATAGCGGTATAGTACAATGAAAAATACTTCACTTTTTACATCTCATGACGAGGCCCATCTATTTCTCCATACAGAATCATTGGTCCCATATAATGTTTGAAACAGTATATGATAAGCTCCACATAATGCTACAGTATATGTTGGTCCCCATGGATGAAGCTCCACTGTCTTATGGGCCCAAATAATGCTCCAAACATAATGGGCCCCATTTCTAATGCTGTAGTGTATAATGGGCCCTGTAAATGCTGCTCCAGTGTCTGATGTCCACCTTTGGAATGTTCCAGTGTATGGTGGGCCCCATCTATCATTCTCCAGAGTATAGTGCTCCCCAAAAATTGCTGTCCCAACATTGAAGACAATCAAATAAGTCTCCTCGCTAGGGAATCCCTGTACTAGTCTGGACTCCTCGTCGTCCCCATCTTCCATCTCACTGCACAGTATTTCAACCTTGCAAGTGCTGTGATCCTGAGCAAGCAGGGGGGGCCCACTCGTTGGCGACGGCACTGGCACAGGGCCCCTGATAGTACGGTGGTGTGTCTGATGGCGGGTGGGCCGAACCTGCACTTTCATCTGCAGCTTCCTCTTTGTCACCGTGTAAGATGGAACTGTATATGGGAAGGGTAACCTGAGTTTCATCAGGGTCAGATTCAGGCCGGGTAGCGTGCGAGGGGAATGTAGTGGTCTGGGTCAATGTGCCAGCAGATTCATCGAGCAGTGGCTGGGCATCAGTGCACTTGTGTCGCCCCCAGGAGTACGGTCGCCACAGTGGCATTACCTTCCTCCTAGGGAGTGTGATGTCATGCTTGGGAGCAACGAAGGATCTCTCTAGCAGGTTAACTGATTGGGCGGCGTTATTCCCATGAGTCATGACCCTCCAAACAGCGTTCATGAAGGCAAAGTGTTTGTTTTACGTGGGCAGTATGGTTGCAAAGCTGAACCTTAAAGGAATGTCCAGAAGGGCACCACCAGGAGTGGAGCCTATGGCGTAATTTGACTCAACACGGGCAACCTCAACCATGCCAGCTACAGAACAGATGCACACATTGCAAGCTTAATTCCGTTAACGAACGAGACTCCATCATGCCCCGCGGTCCGAGTCCGGCTTACTAGAGGGACACGTGAGGCTCTGGCACATGAGATTGGCCAATAACTGGTGTGTCATGCCCTTACATGTCCGTGGCTGCATGTGCGCTACACTGAAAAGGCCAGCGTTTGTCGCTTACAGGTGCAGATAACCCGCTGAACAACGTTAGTGATGGGGATCACTGATTACAATTATTACTCGCGAACGATGATTTCCCAGTAAGTGCAGGTCAACCGCAGTTCCGGAATTAGGCCTAACCGTCATTCCTGAAAAAAATGAAAAACTTACGTGTGCAAACCACAGGTGCTGTAGCTTGCTTAACAGCTCGCCAGCCGTTCTCATGCCCAGTATGGGTTACACGTGATTGCACAAAGGTGAGAAAGGGTACCGTATCCCCGGATAACATGTATGGATAGCGTACATATTCAAAAGATATGTCTATACATCAGGAGGCAGGCTCAGATGGTGTTAGGCCCAGTATGGCTTGCACGTGATTGCACAAAGGTGAGAAAGGGTACCGTATCCCCGGATAACATGTATGGATAGCGTACACATTCAAAAGATATGTCTATACATCAGGAGGCAGGCTCAGATGGTGTAAGGCCCAGTATGGCT
Organism: Dendrobates tinctorius; assembly: GCF_039654945.1. Lineage (NCBI taxonomy): Eukaryota > Metazoa > Chordata > Amphibia > Anura > Dendrobatidae > Dendrobates > Dendrobates tinctorius. Next base: position 18,372,405 of record NW_027361728.1, on the reverse strand, counting down.
TGCAAGTGATTGCACAAAGGTGAGAAAGGGTACCGTATCCCCGGATAACATGTATGGATAGCGTACATATTCAAAAGATATGTCTATACATCAGGAGGCAGGCTCAGACGGTGTCAGGCTCAGTATGGCTTGCAAGTGATTGCACAAAGGTAAGAAAGGGTACCGTATCCCCGGATAACATGTATGGATAGCGTACACATTCAAAAGATATGTCTATACATCAGGAGGCAGGCTCAGACGGTGTAAGGCCCAGTATGGCTTGCAAGTGATTGCACAAAGGTGAGAAAGGGTACCGTATCCCCGGATAACATGTATGGATAGCGTACACATTCAAAAGATATGTCTATACATCAGGAGGCAGGCTCAGATGGTGTAATGCCCAGTATGGCTTGCAAGTGATTGCACAAAGGTGAGAAAGGGTACCGTATCCCCGGATAACATGTATGGATAGCGTACACATTCAAAAGATATGTCTATACATCAGGAGGCAGGCTCAGATGGTGTCAGGCACAGTATGGCTTGCAAGTGATTGCACAAAGGTGAGAAAGGGTACCGTATCCCCGGATAACATGTATGGATAGCGTACACATTCAAAAGATATGTCTATACATCAGGAGGCAGGCTCAGACGGTGTCAGGCACAGTATGGCTTGCAAGTGATTGCACAAAGGTGAGAAAGGGTACTGTATCCCCGGATAACATGTATGGATAGCGTACACATTCAAAAGATATGTCTATACATCAGGAGGCAGGCTCAGATGGTGTCAGGCACAGTATGGATTTGACGGCCCAGACTACACAGCGGAGGAGCAGGGAGAGGTAAAGATTGCAAATGCTGGGGCCCTGCCCAAGCAAGGGGGGCCCACTCGTGGGCGTCGGTACTGGCACTGGGCCCCTCATAGTACGGCGGTGTGTCTGACGGCGGGTGTGCACCACCACCGTCAGAGACACTTGATTGCACTATGAGGGACCCTGTGCCAGTGCCCGCGCCCAAGAGTCGGCCTACCCACCTGTCCAGGGCAACGGCACTCGCACGGTGTCGTGCGCTAGGTGGTGACCCCGGCCATGGGGGGGGAGGCAGCACAGTTAGGGAGTTTTAGAAAGTGGCATATGTTGATGTTGGACATTCAGCTGATGCAAAAGGCGAAATAGGTCAAGTCCCGGGAAGAGGTGGACCAAAGCAAGCCATTTTTCTGTCACCCTATGTGTCATCAGGGGAAGGTGGGACAAAATCCTTGGAAACCCATGCATGGTTCATTTTAATGAAGGTTAGATCATCCACATTTTGGGTTGACAGACGGGTCCTTTTTTCTGTCAGGATTGATCCAGCTGCACTGAAGACTCTTTCCGATAGCACACTTGCAGCTGGGCAAGCGAGCTCCTGTAAGGCATATTGTGCCAATTCAGGCCAGGTGTCCAGTTTAGCAGCCCAATAGTCAAAGGGGAATGACCTGTGTGGGAGAACATCGATATGGGAGGAAAAGTAGTTTGTAACCATAGTTGACAACTGCTGTCTCCTGTCACTTTCCATCGATGCTGTATTACCAGTTGTGTGAGCGGTACTTGAAAAATCAGTCCACAACATTGTCATGAAATCCCTGTCTCCAACGCCACTTCTGCTGTGTGCACCATGAACACCTCTGCCAAGCTGCCCCCGGCCCGTACGGCTCGTGTGAGAACCATCACCGCTGCTGTGTGCTGGGAATGCCTCAAGCAACCGATTTACCAGAGTTGCTTGTTTATTAGCCAATATTAGGTCAAGGTTCTCCTGTGGCATGATGTTTTGCAATTTGCCTTTATAGCGTGGATCCAGGATGCTGGCCAACCAGTAGTCGTCATCGTTCATCATTTTGGCAATGCGGGGGTCCCTTTTTAGGATCCGCAAGGCATAATCTGACATGTGGGCCAATGTTCCCTGTGTCAATGATGCACTGCGAGTGCTGGTTGGAGGAGCACTTTCTGGCAAATCCACATCCCTCCAGTCACGAACAAACCCTGTACCAGACCTTGCCACGCCAACATTTTCACTTGCCCCACGAGATGCATCCTCCTCCCCTAAGTAATCATCCCCATCATCATCCTCCTCCTCCTCTTCTTCCTCCAACTCGTCCAGGAGAGGTCCCTGAGCAGACAATGGCTGAATGTCATCAAGGATTCCCTCCACCTCTTCCTCCTCGTCAACATTGGCTGCAGACGCCTGCTCCTTAAGGTGCGTCAAAGTTTGCATGAGCAGACGCATAAGTGGGATGCTCATGCTTAGGATGGCGTCGTCTGCGCTTACCAGCCGTGTGCATTCCTCAAAACACTGAAGGACTTTACAGAGGTCTTTCAGCTTCGACCACTGCACACCTGTCAACTCCATGTCTTCTCTCAAAGTGCCTGGCCGTGTATCCTCCCACAAATGCATTATGGCCTGCCTCTGCTCGCACAGCCGCTCCACCATGTGCAGGGTGGAGTTCCACCTTGTTGCAATGTCGATAATGAGGCGGTGGTTGGGAAGGTGGAGCAATCGCTGCAGCTTCTGCATACGAACGGAGTGTACAGGCGACCGGCGGATGTGCGCGCACAGTCTTCGCACCTTCTGGAGCAGGGCTGTTAACTCCGGATAATTTTTGAGGAAGCACTGCACCACCAGGTTCAAGGTGTGAGCCAAGCAAGGTATGTGGCTGAGTTTTGAAAGGGCTATGGCTGCCACAAAATTACGGCCGTTATCACTAACTACCTTGCCTGCCTCAAGATGTACACTGCCCAGCCATGACTCAGTTTGTCGCTTCAAGTACTCGGCCAGCACCTCGGCGGTGTGTCTGTCGCCCAAACACATCATCTGCAACACAGCCTGCTGACGCTTTCCACTAGCTGCTCGATAGGGGGACACCTCATGTGCAACAGTGGCAGCTGCAGATGGAGTGCTCATACGACTGCGCTCTGTGGACGAGCTTTCGCTTCTGGAGGAGGAGGAGGAGGGTGGAACGCCTACAGCCAACTGTTTCCTATACTGTGGGCTAGGCAGCACTGTCCCACCACCGCTGTCCCCTGTGGACCCTGCATCCACCACATTAACCCAGTGCCCAGTGATGGACACGTAACGGCCCTGGCCATGCCGACTGGACCATGCATCAGTTGTGAGGTGCACCTTTCCACTCACTGACTGCTTGAGTGCATGGACAATGCGGTCTTTCACATGATGGTGGAGGGCTGGGATGGCTTTGTGAGAGAAGAAGTGGCGACTGGGTAGGTCATAGCGTGGTACTGCATAGGCCATGAGTTCGCGGAAAGCTGCGCTTTCCACCAACCGATAGGGCATCATCTCAAACGAGATTAGTTTGGCAATGTGGGCGTTCAAACCCAGTGTACGCGGTTGAGAGACTGAGTACTTTCTTGTCCTACTCATAGTGTCTGGGAGGGTGAGCTGGACTTGAGAGCTGTATATGGTGGAAGTAGCGGTGGACAGGGTGGACTGAGAGAGGGTTGATGATGGTGATGGAGTTGGTGTTCTTTCTGATGGCCTAGATTCAGTATTTCGTTGATATAACAGTGGGATTCCCTGACTGCTGTGGCCTTGCAACGACACCTCAACATTTGCTGCTGTGCTAACCGGTGGGCTTACAGTGGGGGAAACAATGTAGCGTTGCTGACTACCTTCTTTGTGATCAGTTGCACATGTGGCACTTGAGGTTTGGTGTTGTGTCCACGCTTGCAAGTACATGCTGGTTAAATGTCTAAGCATGCAACTGGTATTCAAATTTTTCAGATTTTTCCCTCGGCTAAAGGTCTTTGCGCATTTCTTACAGATAACCTTGGCCTGATCATGAGGATTTTGTTCAAAAAAGTGCCACACTGCACTCTTCCTACTTTGGCAGACATTTTGCTGCCTAGCACGCTGTGATGTTTTGACCCTCTGGATAAGCTGTCCAGCAACACTTTTGATTTTTGGAACCTGTCTTTGGAGTGCTCCGGGCCTGCCAGATAACAGCTGTTGCGATGTCGATGTCTGCTGTGGATGCTCCTCATCTGAGCTATTGGAAGCAGCACCCTCTTCCCCCAATGGATGCCAATCTGGGTCAACAACTGGGTCATCCATCACCTCCTCTTCAATGTCATGTGCACCTTCCTCTGTGTCACCGTGTATGGTGGTATAGTGTGCGGGAAGGGGCACCTGAGTCTCATCAGGTTCAGAATCTGGCTCTGTACACTGCGAGGACAATGTAGTGCTCTGAGTGAATGTACCAGCAGAATCATCCATCAGCGGCTGTGCATCAGTGCACTCCATGTCAGATTCATCTTGGCCTGGGTAATTCACCATTTCACTTGATAATCCAGGCATGGTATGTGAAAACAGCTCCATGGAGTAATCAGTAGTATGGCCTGCGTCATCCTTCAATCTTGGTTGTGGTGAAGGACACAAGGAAAGGTGTGGTTCATGAACATGAGCCTCCAATGACGACTCAGTGCTTTTACTTTTTACAACTTCAGAAGAGGAGGCGATAGAGCTGGAGGCTGAGTCAGCAATGTAAGACCAAACTTTTTCCTGATGCTCTGGCGTTAAAAGCGGTTTGCCAACTCCTAGAAAACTAAGCCTTCGAAGCCTTATGGAGCCAGACGATGACGCAGGCTCAACACCTCCTGCATTCGGTCCTATTTTGCTTTTGCCACTACCATCAGATCCACCACCAACACCATCATTACCAGCTGCCAACCCCCGCCCAATTCCACGGCCTCTTCCACCAGCCTTCCTCATTTTTGGTAGAAATGTAGACAAAATCCTACAAACTATATAGTAATGTAAAACAAGGTACAAGGTGTCTATAGGACAGGGGAGATTTAGATTTTCTGCAGACACTTGTGGACACTGGACACTTGGATTGTGTGAGGCCCACTGAATATCACAGTGCTATGTCACAGGCTCGATGGCACAGGTGTGAAAAAAGTGACTACAGGATAAGGGAGATTTTGAATTTCTGCAGACACTTGTGGACACTGGACACTTGGATTGTGTGAGGCCCACTGAATATCACAGTGCTATGTCACAGGCTCGATGGCACAGGTGTGAAAAAAGTGACTACAGGATAAGGGAGATTTTGAATTTCTGCAGACACTTGTGGACACTGGACACTTGGATTGTGTGAGGCCCACTGAATATCACAGTGCTATGTCACAGGCTCGATGGCACAGGTGTGAAAAAAGTGACTACAGGATAAGGGAGATTTTGAATTTCTGGGAGATTTTGAATTTCTGCAGACACTTGTGGACACTGGACACTTGGATTGTGTGAGACCCACTGAATATCACAGTGCTATGTCACAGGCTCGATGGCACAGGTGTGAAAAAAGTGACTACAGGATAAGGGAGATTTTGAATTTCTGCAGACACTTGTGGACACTGGACACTTGGATTGTGTGAGGCCCACTGAATATCACAGTGCTATGTCACAGGCTCGATGGCACAGGTGTGAAAAAAGTGACTACAGGATAAGGGAGATTTTGAATTTCTGCAGACACTTGTGGACACTGGACACTTGGATTGTGTGAGGCCCACTGAATATCACAGCGCTATGTCACAGGCTCGATGGCACAGGTGTGAAAAAAGTGACTACAGGATAAGGGAGATTTTGAATTTCTGGGAGATTTTGAATTTCTGCAGACACTTGTGGACACTGGACACTTGGATTGTGTGAGGCCCACTGAATATCACAGTGCTATGTCACAGGCTCGATGGCACAGGTGTGAAAAAAGTGACTGCAGGATAAGGGAGATTTTGAATTTCTGGGAGATTTTGAATTTCTGCAGACACTTGTGGACACTGGACGCTTGGATTGTGTGAGGCCCACTGAATATCACAGTGCTATGTCACAGGCTCGATGGCACAGGTGTGAAAAAAGTGACTACAGGATAAGGGAGATTTTGAATTTCTGCAGACACTTGTGGACACTGGACACTTTTGGATTGTGTGAGGCCCAATCAATATCAGAGCGCTATGTCACAGGCTCGATGCAGCAGGTGTGAAAAAAGTGACTACAGGATAAGGGAGATTTTGAATTTCTGCAGACACTTGTGGACACTGGACACTTTTGGATTGTGTGAGGCCCACTGAATATCAGAGCGCTATGTCACAGGCTCGATGGCACAGGTGTGAAAAAAGTGAATTGTAGAATTGGGCAGAATAGGAATCTCCCTAGAGTGTAGGTCTGTAAGAACGGAACAAGTCCTCCACTTATCCTTCCACAGTGACACACAGATAGCTTCACTGTGGCTGTGATAACAGCCGTTACACGGTACTGTGTGAGGAGCGTACACTGCTGTATGGTGTGAATAAATGCACGCTCAGTACCTTAGCAGGACAAAAAAAAAATTGGGATTGCTTTTAAAAAAGCAGTTTGCAGAGCAGTGGGGAAACAGCAATGCAGCTGTCAGGAAGCCTTAGAAGGCAGCCTAACAACCAACACCGCTGATCCACCACAATATAGCCTCCCCTTTCACTGCACACACAGTGACTGGTGTGTTGCACAGGCAAAATCGCTAGCAGCAGAAGCAGTTTTTTGTCTTCTTCCCTGCCTAACGCTCTCCCTACAGAATCAGCAACCTCTCCCTATGCTAAGATCGGAAGAAGTAAGATGGCGGTCGGCGTGCATGCCCTTTTATAACCCCTGTGACGCCCACCAAAGCAAGCCAATCACTTGCATGCCCTTCTGAAAGATGGTGGCGACCCCTGCCTATGTCATCACGTTGCCCACAGTGTCCGTGGATCCTGATTGGCTGAAAAAGAGCGCTAAATAAACTTTTGAAACGCGACTTTGGCGCGTAAGTCGCCGACCTCGTGGCCGACCTCATCCTAGGGTCGGGTTTCGTTTCATGAAACCCGACTTTGCCAAAAATCGGCGACTTTTGAAATTGTTCGACCCGTTTCGCTCAACTCTACTTCTTGCTATTTGGCTTTGACAAAACTTTATTGATAGTCATGTGCGGATTACATGTGTATTTTATCTGCAGATTTTCCACATCTAATGGAAGTCTATGGGAAAAATATGTGCATAAAACTCAGCATATCTTCAAGAGAAATTGACATTTTATGGCTTTGAAACTCGCATCGCAGGTCAGTTTACACTGAGTTAAAAAGAAGCACAGAGGACATGAGATTTCTGTAAATCTCATCCACTTTGCTGGAACTGTAAGACACTGCATTTTTGATGCAGCAAAAATATGCAGCTTAAAAAACTTACCAAAAGCTCATTGTGGGCTCACACCCTTAGGGTTCTTTCACACATTCTGATATTTCCGGTACAGGAAAAAAACAGTACAAGAGATATCAGTTTCCGTGTGTACGTGTGTTTAATACGTGTGGCATACGTGTGCAGCTTGTGTTCCTTATCAGTATCACATGTACCAGCGCCAGTTGTTTAAGACAGGTCTCATCATTATCCCCTGCTTGCGCAGCCATCAAAGCAAGCAGGGGACAATGCTGAGAGTTGTATTCAACTGATAACAGCGTCAGCAGGCGGCAGCTGATGGGAGTATTCATCAGCCGTCGTCTGAGCAAAAAATAAATTTTTAAAAAAATGATGTGGGGTTCCCTTGGATTTTTGATAGCCAGCCAGGCAAAACTGACAGCTGAGACACAGAAAAAACACACAGTATGACAAATGTGCATGAATACTCTGTTGTAAAATATACTGTATGTAACAGTAAGCAGCAAGTGCTGGTAAAAGATGATAACAAAAACAGGGTATTTAGTTGATACGTTTTTTGGAAAAAATGTATACAAAGCCACTCCACCACGTCACGGTATACCCTTCTCGAAGCAGTCCTATCTAATGTATTTAAACCTGATCATGTGAACAATACCTACATGAGCAGGATTCAGAAAGGCGCTGCCCGGTATGGGCACGCTGAGCAAAATGGCTTTATGCGCATATCCCACAAGAGAGAGCCGGGGATCTCCCAAAGCTTGCATAAACAAGAAATTAATAAATTAAAAACACATGGGACATGTAGGTATTGTTCACATGATCAGGTTTAAATACATTAGATAGGACTGCTCCGAGAAGGGTATACCATGACGTGGTGGAGTGGCTTTGTATACATTTTTTGCAAAAAACGTATCAACTAAATACCCTGTTTTTGCTATCATCTTTTACCAGCACTTGCTGCTTACTGTTACATACAGTATATTTTACAACAGAGTATTCATGCACATTTGTCATACTGTGTGTTTTTTCTGTGTCTCAGTCTTTGGGTGGTGTGAACAGTGTCTTACTGACCTGTTCATTTTTGTGCATGTCCCATGTGTTTTTAATTTTTTTTAGCTTGTAAAACTGACAGCTGCAGGCTGCAACGCTCAGCTGATAGCTTTAGTAAGACTGATTATCAATAAAAGAGAGGTTCCCACACCATATTTTTAAATTATTTAAACAAATATTTTAAAAAGATGGCGCTGTGTACCCTGTTATGATTGAGTCACCGTAGGAGGCAGACACAAAAATAGAAGCTACATCCAGAAAACCAGAGAAGTTGGCAACTATCAGATTGCAGACCCCTGAACCTATCAACACAACTAGCAGTAGCCGTGGGGGGTTCCTACGATGCCCTAGACCCCTCGATCACAGCCGGAGCGCTAAATAGCCTAAAGACAGAAAAGGAAATCTAAACTGCCCCAGAGCAGACCCCAAAGTAAAAGGCAGCCCCCAACATATAATGACGGTGAAGCAAGATGAAAAAACACTCACACAGATAGAAAGATAGGCTGAGCAAACGATGGGGCCCAAGCTAGCTAAACAGAACAGGAAAGGAAGGTTGCTGTCTGCAATCTGCCAAAACCCTATCGAAGACATAAGCCAACAAGCTGATATGAAAAAGACCCTGAAGCAGCTAGGCTTCAAAAACTAAATCAGCACTCAGGTATTTTCAGAAGACAGAGCTAAAGGAATTCAGCACACCCCAGCAGGGAATGGCAGAAATCCAGAAAAACAAAGCAAAACAAAGTCTAAGCACAAATGCAAAAGGCCGAGCAGAAAACTTAGCTTTAGAGGAGCAGGAATTCAGACTGGTCTCCAAGGATCCCACAGAGAAATTACCCGCAGGGCAGAAGGGCGTCGGCAGCCTTATATCCAGTCAGTAACTCCACTCAGCCAGTCATCATCATCAGACTCAGGTGTCTGATAATCAGGCTCACTACCTTTCTTTACCAGAAGAGGGAGTTCCTCGGGCCTCAGTAGTGAAGGGGAAAATGAACTCACAACAGTACCCCATTTTTGACAACCAGCAAAGCTGAAGCAGACAGCTGGGGGCTCTTATTCTCAGTCTGCTAAGGGGCCATGGATTTTGCCCCCCCAGCCTAAAAATAGCAGCCCACAGCCACCCCAGAAAATACGCACCTATTAGATACACCAATTCCGGCGCTTTGCCCAGCTCTTCCCACTTGCCCTGTGGCGGTGGCAAGTGAGGTTCCTATTTTTGGGGTAAGGCTGGAGTCACACTAACCTGCGCAAAATACGCTCCGTATTTTACATGCGTAATACGGATGACAGACCGCTAAATAGTGCTCCGTATGTCATCCGTAATCAAGGTGTGTTCGCGTATTTTGCACATGTCAGCATCCGTATGTAATCCGTATGGCATCCGTATGGCGAGATTTTCTCGCAGGCTTGCAAAATGGACATATAATGGAGCCCTATGACAGGGTTTATAACAGAAACCAAAGAATAGATATAGACACATAGAATGCATATATATACACTCACTGGCCACTTTATTAGGTACACCTGTCCAACTGTGTGTTAAGACTTAATTTCTAATCAGCCAATCACATGGCGGCAACTCAGTGCATTTAGGCATGTAGACATGGTCAAGACAATCTCCTGCAGTTCAAACCGAGCATCAGTATGGGGAAGAAAGGTGATTTGAGTGCCTTTGAACGTGGCATGATTGTTGGTGCCAGAAGGGCTGGTCTGAGTATTTCAGAAACTGCTGATCTACTGGGATTTTCACGCACAACCATCTCCAGAGGTCAGAGGAGAATGGGCATACTGGTTCGAGCTGATAGAAAGGCAACAGTGACTCAAATTGCCACCCGTTACAACCAAGGTAGGCAGAAGAGCATCTCTGAACGCACAGTGCGTCGAACTTTGAGGCAGATGGGCTACAGCAGCAGAAGACCACACTGGGTACCACTCCTCTCAGCTAAGAACAGGCATCTGATGGCTACTTTCAGCAGGATAATGCGCCATGTCATAAAGCTCGAATCATCTCAGATTGGTTTCTTGAACATGACAATGAGTTCACTGTACTCAAATGGCCTCCTCAGTCACCAGATCTCAATCCAATAGAGCACTTTGGGATGTGGTGGAACGGGAGATTCGCATCAGGGATGTGCAGCCGACAAATCTGCGCCAACTGTGTGATGCCATCATGTCAATATGGTCCAAAATCTCTGAGGAATGCTTCCAGCACCTTGTTGAATCTCTGCCACGAAGAATTGAGGCAGTTCTGAAGGCAAAAGGGGGTCCAACCCGTTACTAGCATGGTGTACCTAATAAAGTGGCCAGTGAGTGTATATATATATATGTGTATGTATTCTATGTGTATATATCTATTCTTTCGTTTCTTTATTAAACCTGTCAGTGTGAGTTTACTGTATCGTGCACTGAATTGCCGGCCTTACTAAAAGACACTGGGTGCGTATTTCTCGCAAGTCACACGTGTATTCCGTGTGTAATCCGTATTTTTTGCGCACCCATAGACTTGCATTGGCGTACTACGGGCGTAGTACGCTGACAATCGCAGCATGCTGCGAGTGGCACGGAGCGTAGGATACGGAGGAGAAATATACGCCTGGTGCGAGTGACCCCATAGAAAATCATTTGTCCGTGTCTAATGCGTGCTTTTTGCGCCTCTCACTCTCCCGTATTCCTCGCCAGTGTGACTCTGGCCTTAATGTCATCTTTGAATTGTCCAGTGACATCAAGCCCACGGCTTTTTAATGGAGAGGTGTCTATAAGACGCCTCTCCATTTCTAATCCTATAGCTATATAGCCAGAGCCAGAAGTCCGGGCCTAGCTTCAAGGGCTGGGATTCAGACTAATGTGTCAAATGTTGCTTGGTAATAAATATTTCAGTGCAAATTGACACTTTTCACATGCTAAAAGAGGGTGCAACATAAACGTATTTGTTCAACACCTTTTTTAAAGACATTTATGGCATATTTAGCATATACAACTTTCTTGAAACCTTTAGGCTATGTTCACACGTTGCATTTTTGCAGCTTTTTATGCAAATTTTAGGCTGGTTTCATACTTGCGTTCAGGAGGGCTGCGGATGGCATCTTACTATACACACAGAATAAAGTGCTTTAGTTCAAATAAACAAAACACACTTTTCCATTTCTATTTAAAAATAATAGACACAGTTATACTCACCTAACGCCAATTCTATTGAAGCCCTCATCTCTTGTAATAAAACAAAAATAAAAAACAACCATATCCCTCACTTGTTCATTGTTTTGTCCTATGCCATAATCCATTAGTGTGAAAAATAGTTTTCAACCTGGACGGTGCCAAGATGCAACTCATCAAGGTTACCGCGGGTCACTGAGGCTGCGTTCCTATCCGGGCCCCTGAACTGCGGTGACCTCAGCACAATGAGAAAAAGTCTCATAGTGCAGTGCTCAGCTCAGTGAGTTCACACATTTACACAACTAATCACAACATTTACACTTCCCAATTAGAAATGGACAGATAAGGAAAAATTTGTCAGGTCACGTGGATTTTCCTGGGAAATTCGATTTGCATAGAAGTTATTCTCTGTGAAATAATGTCCCTTATTATGTCCTAGGGTCTCTGCAGACCCCAAAGCATAATGACTGTAAAATATAAATAAAAGAAAAATACTTATACTTACCTCTAACCTCTCTGCTCCTCATTGTCGCCTGTCTGATTCTCAGCGTGTCTTCTTATTACCGCCACAGAGCACTGACTCCCCAGTCCTCTCCTCACGAGACTGGGACTTCCGGCCCTGATGAGGCTGGGACTCTTCAGTGCAAGCTTTTGTAAGGTCACCACATCATGAAATGACCTCATACGCCGTGACTTTTAGTGTGCATGCACGGAAACGTTCCGGAACTCTTCAGAGCCAGAAGTCCGGGCCTAGCTTCAAGGGCTCGGGATTCAGACTAATGTGTCAAATGTTGCTTGGTAATGAATATTTCAGTGCAAATTGACACTTTTCACATGCTAAAAGAGGTTGCAACAAACGTATTTGTTCAACACCTTTTTTAAAGACATTTATGACATATTTAGCATATACAACTTTCTTGAAACCTTTATGCTATGTTCACACGTTGCATTTTTGCAGCTTTTTTATGCAAATTTTAGGCTGGTTTCATACTTGCGTTCAGGAGGGCTGCGGATGGCATCTTACTTCCTCCTTTCTTCCTCTGTGAAGCTCCACCCATGCTCCACCTACTGTCGCATGCATCCTGCGCTTCCCTGCGTACCTATCATTAACATTAGGTACGCAGGGACATGCATTGTATGCGGATGCATCCGCATGCGGTGATTTGACGTGTGCGGCGAATGCACGGAAATGCAAAATTTTGCGTTTCCGTGCTGTCGACGCACACATCAAACCACCGCATACAACGCATTTTTACAGTGTTTTAATTGACCAATCCATCACTGTGGATTTGACCCCGCTGCAAATCAATTTATGCTGCAAATTTTGAAATGCAAATTTGCTGCAAAATTTCTGCAGTAGATATCCATCATGTGGATGTATTTTAATAAAGCCCATTAGACAGCGGCAAATGGAAGGATGAAAGGATGGATGTTATTGTATAAATTATTAAATTTATATTCATACTGTGCACACTTAAAGATGTCAGAAAAAAATGATAGGTGATGATAAATAATAAAACTAGAAAGAAAAACTAAAGAAAGATTAGTAAACAGTAGAGTTGAGCGACTTTTGGTTTTTTAGGGTCGCGTTTCGTTTCGTGAAACCCGACTTTTCCAAAAGTCGGGTCGAGCAAGATCGGCCGATTATAGGGAAAAGTCGGGGTCGTCCCGAAACACGAAACCCAATGTAAGTCAATGGGGAATAAAAGTCGGCAGTGAGAGGAGGACAGGAAACACACCTACAGTCCCCATTTGAATGCCAAAAGCATCAATTCTTCTTACTTAAGCTTGTCAACCTTAATTAACTTCATAATACAAGTTACGCACTGAAAAATGGGGGTTATTTGGCTACAGTTGTGGGGGGGAGAGCTGGCTCCAGGTTTTCATGTGCCCTGGGCGAAAGAGCGCCCCTTTAACACATACCACAACTCATCATGCTCCGATACGGCAGAGAAATAGCGGTATAGTACAATGAAAAATACTTCACTTTTTACATCTCATGACGAGGCCCATCTATTTCTCCATACAGAATCATTGGTCCCATATAATGTTTGAAACAGTATATGATGAGCTCCACATAATGCTACAGTATATGTTGGTCCCCATGGATGAAGCTCCACTGTCTTATGGGCCCAAATAATGCTCCAAACATAATGGGCCCCATTTCTAATGCTCTAGTGTATAATGGGCCCTGTAAATGCTGCTCCAGTGTCTGATGTCCACCTTTGGAATGTTCCAGTGTATGGTGGGCCCCATCTATCATTATCCAGAGTATAGTGCTCCCCAAAAATTGCTGTCCCAACATTGAAAACAATCAAATAAGTCTCCTCGCTAGGGAATCCCTGTACTAGTCTGGACTCCTCGTCGTCCCCATCTTCCATCTCACTGCACAGTATTTCAACTTTGCAAGTGCTGTGATCCTGAGCAAGCAGGGGGGGGCCCACTCGTTGGCGACGGCACTGGCACAGGGCCCCTGATAGTACGGTGGTGTGTCTGATGGCGGGTGGGCCGAAACTGCACTTTCATCTGCAGCTTCCTCTTTGTCACCGTGTACGATGGAACTGTATATGGGAAGGGTAACCTGAGTTTCATCAGGGTCAGATTCAGGCCGGGTAGCGTGCGAGGGGAATGTAGTGGTCTGGGTCAATGTACCAGCAGATTCATCGAGCAGTGGCTGGGCATCAGTGCACTTGTGTTGCCCCCAGGAGTACGGTCGCCACAGTGACATTACCTTCCTCCTAGGGAGTGTGATGTCATGCTTGGGAGCAAGGAAGGATCTCTCTAGCAGGTTAACTGATTGGGCAGCGTTATTCCCACGAGTCATGACCCTCCAAACAGCGTTCATGAAGGCAAAGTGTTTGTTTTACGTGGGCAGTATGGTTGCAAAGCTGTACCTTAAAGGAATGTCCAGAAGGGCACCACCAGGAGTGGAGCCTACGGTTAAATTCGATTCCACCTGGGAAACCTCAAACATGCCAGCTACAGGACAGATGCACACATTGCAAGCTTAATTCCGTTAACGAACGAGACTCCGTCATGCCCCGCGGTCCGAGTCCGGCTTCCTAGAGGGACACGTGAGGCTCTGGCACATGAGATTGGCCAATAACTGGTGTGTCATGCCCTTACATGTCCGTGGCTGCATGTGCGCTACACTGAAAAGGCCAGCGTTTGTCGCTTACAGGTGCAGATAACCCGCTGAACAACGTTAGTGATGGGGATCACTGATTACAATTATTACCCGCGAACAATGATTTCCCAGTAAGTGCAGGTCAACCGCAGTTCCGGAATTAGGCCTAACCGTCATTCCTGAAAAAATGAAAAACTTACGTGTGCAAACCACAGGTGCTGTAGCTTGCTTAACAGCTCGCCAGCCGTTCTCACGCCCAGTATGGATTACACGTGATTGCACAAAGGTGAGAAAGGGTACCGTATCCCCAGATAACATGTATGGATAGCGTACACATTCAAAATATATGTCTATACATCAGGAGGCAGACTCAAACGGTGTCAGGCCCAGTATGGATTGCACGTGATTGCACAAAGGTTAGAAAGGGTACCGTATCCCCGGATAACATGTATGGATAGCGTACACATTCAAAATATATGTCTATACATCAGGAGGCAGGCTCAGACGGTGTTAGGCCCAGTATGGATTGCACGTGATTGCACAAAGGTTAGAAAGGGTACCGTATCCCCGCATAACATGTATGGATAGCATAGTGTACACATTCAAAATATATGTCTATACATCAGGAGGCAGGCTCAGACGGTGTTAGGCCCAGTATGGATTGCACGTGATTGCACAAAGTTAGAAAGGGTACCGTATCCCCAGATAACATGTATGGATAGCGTACACATTCAAAATATATGTCTATACATCAGGAGGGAGGCTCAAACGGTGTCAGGCACAGTATGGATTTAACGGCCCAGACTACACAGCGGAGGAGCAGGGAGAGGTAAAGATTGCAAATGCTGAGGCCCTGCCCAAGCAAGGGGGGCCCACTCGTGGGCGTCGGTACTGGCACTGGGCCCCTCATAGTACGGCGGTGTGTCTGACGGCGGGTGTGCACCACCACCATCAGACACACTTGATTGCACTATGAGGGACCCTGTGCCAGTGCCCGCGCCCAAGAGTCGGCCTACCCACCTGTCCAGGGCAACGGCACTCGCACGGTGTCGTGCGCTAGGTGGTGACCCGGCCATGGGGGGGGGAGGCAGCACAGTTAGGGAGTTTTAGAAAGTGGCATATGTTGATGTTGGACATTCAGCTGATGCAAAAGGTGAAATAGGTCAAGTCCCAGGAAGAGGTGGACCAAAGCAAGCCATTTTTCTGTCACCCTATGTGTCATCAGGGGAAGGTGGGACAAAATCCTTGGAAACCCATGCGTGGTTCATTTTAATGAAGGTTAGATCATCCACATTTTGGGTTGACAGACGGGTCCTTTTTTCTGTCAGGATTGATCCAGCTGCACTGAAGACTCTTTCCGATAGCACACTTGCAGCTGGGCAAGCGAGCTCCTGTAAGGCATCTTGTGCCAATTCAGGCCAGGTGTCCAGTTTAGCGGCCCAATAGTCAAAGGGGAATGACCTGTGTGGGAGAACATCGATATGGGAGGAAAAGTAGTTTGTAACCATAGTTGACAACTGCTGTCTCCTGTCACTTTCCATCGATGCAGTATTACCAGTTGTGTGAGCGGTACTTGAAAAATCAGTCCACAACATTGTCATGAAACCCCTGTCTCCAACGCCACTTCTGCTGTGTGCAACACGAACACCTCTGGCAAGCTGCCCCCGGCCCGTACGGCTCGTGTGAGAACCATCACCGCTGCTGTGTGCTGGGAATGCCTCAAGCAACCGATTTACCAGAGTTGCTTGTTTATTAGCCAATATTAGGTCAAGGTTCTCCTGTGGCATGATGTCTTGTAATTTGCCTTTATAGCGTGGATCCAGGATGCTGGCCAACCAGTAGTCGTCATCGTTCATCATTTTGGCAATGCGGGGGTCCCTTTTTAGGATCAGCAAGGCATAATCTGACATGTGGGCCAATGTTCCCGGTGTCAATGATGCACTGCGAGTACTGGTTGGAGGAGCACTTTCTGGCAAATCCACATCCCTCCAGTCACGCACAAACCCTGTACCAGACCTTGCCACGCCAACATTTTCACTTGCCCCACGAGATGCATCCTCCTCCCCTAAGTAATCATCCCCATCATCATCCTCCTCCTCCTCCTCTTCTTCCTCCACCTCATCCAGGAGAGGTCCCTGAGCAGACAATGGCTGAATGTCATCAAGGATTCCCTCCTCCTCTTCCTCCTCATCAACATTGGCTGCAGAAGCCTACTCCTTAAGGTGCGTCAAAGTTTGCATGAGCAGACGCATAAGTGGGATGCTCATGCTTAGGATGGCATCGTCTGCGCTTACCAGCCGTGTGCATTCCTCAAAACACTGAAGGACTTTACAGAGGTCTTTCAGCTTCGACCACTGCACACCTGTCAACTCCATGTCTGCTCTCAAAGTGCCTGGCCGTGCATCCTCCCACAAATGCATTATGGCCTGCCTCTGCTCGCACAGCCACTCCACCATGTGCAGGGTGGAGTTCCACCTTGTTGCAATGTCGATAATGAGGCGGTGGTTGGAAAGGTGGAGCAATCGCTGCAGCTTCTGCATACGAACGGAGTGTACAGGCGACCGGCGGATGTGCGCGCACAGTCTTCGCACCTTCTGGAGCAGGGTTGTTCACTCCGGATAATTTTTGAGGAAGCACTGCACCACCAGGTTCAAGGTGTGAGCCAAGCAAGGTATGTGGTTGAGTTTTGAAAGGGCTATGGCTGCCACAAAATTATGGCCGTTATCACTAACTACCTTGCCTGCCTCAAGATGTACACTACCCAGCCATGACTCAGTTTGTCGCTTCAAGTACTCGGCCAGCACCTCGGCGGTGTGTCTGTCGCCCAAACACATCATCTGCAACACAGCCTGCTGACACTTTCCACTAGCTGCTCGATAGGGGGACACCTCGTGTGCAACAGTGGCAGCTGCAGATGGAGTGCTCGTACGACTGCACTCTGTGGACGAGCTTTCGCTTCTGGAGGAGGAGGGTGGAACGCCTACAGCCAACTGTTTCCTATACCGTGGGCTAGGCAGCACTGTCCCACCACCGCTGTCCCCTGTGGACCCTGCATCCACCACATTAACCCAGTGCGCAGTGATGGACACGTAACGGCCCTGGCCATGCTGACTGGACCATGCATCAGTTGTGAGGTGCACCTTTCCGCTCACTGACTGCTTGAGTGCATGGACAATGCGGTCTTTCACATGATGGTGGAGGGCTGGGATGGCTTTGCGAGAGAAGAAGTGGCGACTGGGTAGGTCATAGCGTGGTACTGCATAGGCCATGAGTTCGCGGAAAGCTGCGCTTTCCACCAACCGAAAGGGCATCATCTCAAACGAGATTAGTTTGGCAATGTGGGCGTTCAAACCCAGTGTACGTGGATGAGAGACTGAGTACTTTCTTGACCTACTCATAGTGTCTGGGAGGGTGAGCTGGACTTGAGAGCTGCATATGGTGGAAGTAGCGGTGGACAGGGCGGACTGAGAGAGGGTTGATGATGGTGATGGAGTTGGTGTTCTTTCTGATGGCCTAGAATCAGTCTTTCGTTGATATAACAGTGGGATTCCCTGACTGCTGTGGCCTTGCAACGACACCTCAACATTTGCTGCTCTGCTAACCGGTGGGCTTACAGTGGGGGAAACAATGTAGCGTTGCTGACTACCTTCGTTGTGATCAGTTGCACATGTGGCACTTAAGGTTTGGTGTTGTGTCCACGCTTGCAAGTGCATGGTGTTTAAATGTCTAAGCATGCAACTGGTATTCAAATTTTTCAGATTTTTCCCTCGGCTTAAGGTCTTTGCGCATTTCTTACAGATAACCTTGGCCTGATCATGAGGATTTTGTTCAAAAAAGTGCCACACTGCACTCTTCCTACTTTGGCAGACATTTTGCGGCCTAGCACGCTGTGATCTTTTGACCCTCTGGACAAGCTGTCCAGCAACTCTTTTGATTTTTGGAACCTGTCTTTGGAGTGCTCCGGGCCTGCCAGATAACAGCTGTTGCGATGTCGATGTCTGCTGTGGATGCTCCTCCTCCTCATATGAGCTATTGTAAGCAGCACCCTCTTCCCCCAATGGATGCCAATCTGGGTCAACAACTGGGTCATCCATCACCTCCTCTTCAATGTCATGTGCACCTTCCTCTGTGTCACCGTGTATGGTGGTATAGTGTGCGGGAAGGGGCACCTGAGTCTCATCAGGGTCAGAATCTGGCTCTGTACACTGCGAGGACAATGTAGTGCTCTGAGTGAATGTACCAGCAGAATCATCCATCAGCGGCTGTGCATCAATGCACTCCATGTCAGATTCATCTTGGCCTGGGTAATTCACCATTTCACTTGATAATACAGGCATGGTATGTGAAAACAGCTCCATGGAGTAATCAGTAGTATGGCCTGCGTCATCCTTCAATCTTGGTTGGGGTGAAGGACACAAGGAAAGGTGTGGTTCATGAACATGAGCCTCCAGTGACGACTCAGTGCTTTTACTTTTTACAACTGATGAAGAGGAGGCGATAGAGCTGGAGGCTGAGTCAGCAATGTAAGACAAAACTTTTTCCTGATGCTCTGGCTTTAAAAGCAGTTTGCCAACTCCAAGAAAACTAAGCCTTCGAAGCCTTATGGAGCCAGACAATGACGCAGGCTCAACACCTCCTGCATTCGGTCCTATTTTGCTCTTGCCACTACCATCAGATCCACCACCAACACCATCATTACCAGCTGCCAACCCCCGCCCAATTCCACGGCCTCTTCCACCAGCCTTCCTCATTTTTGGTAGAAATGTAGACAAATTCCAACAAACTATATAGTAATGTAAAACAAGGTATAAGGTGTCTATAGGACAGGGGAGATTTTGAATTTCTGCTCACACTAGTGGACACTGGACACTTTTGGATTGTGTGAGGCCCACTGAATATCTGAGCGCTATGTCACAGGCTCGATGGCACAGCTGTGACCAAAGTGACTAGAGGATAAGTGAGATTTTGAATTTCTGCAGACACTGGACACTTTTGGATTGTGTGAGGCCCACTGAATATCTGAGCGCTATGTCACAGGCTCGATGGCACAGCTGTGACCAAAGTGACTAGAGGATAAGGGAGATTTTGAATTTCTGCAGACACTTGTGGACACTGGACACTTTTGGATTGTGTGAGGCCCACTGAATATCTGAGCACTATGTCACAGGCTCGATGGCACAGCTGTGACCAAAGTGACTAGAGGATAAGGGAGGTTTTGAATTTCTGCAGACACTGGACACTTTTGGATTGTGTGAGGCCCACTGAATATCTGAGCGCTATGTCACAGGCTCGATGGCACAGCTGTGACCAAAGTGACTAGAGGATAAGGGAGATTTTGAATTTCTGCAGACACTGGACACTTTTGGATTGTGTGAGGCCCACTGAATATCTGAGCGCTATGTCACAGGCTCGATGGCACAGCTGCGACCAAAGTGACTAGAGGATAAGGGAGATTTTGAATTTCTGCAGACAATGGACACTTTTGGATTGTGTGAGGCCCACTGAATATCTGAGCGCTATGTCACAGGCTCGATGGCACAGCTGTGACCAAAGTGACTAGAGGATAAGGGAGATTTTGAATTTCTGCAGACACTGGACACTTTTGGATTGTGTGAGGCCCACTGAATATCTGAGCGCTATGTCACAGGCTCGATGGCACAGCTGTGACCAAAGTGACTAGAGGATAAGGGAGATTTTGAATTTCTGCAGACACTGGACACTTTTGGATTGTGTGAGGCCCACTGAATATCTGAGCGCTATGTCACAGGCTCGATGGCACAGCTGTGACCAAAGTGACTAGAGGATAAGGGAGATTTTGAATTTCTGCAGACACTTGTGGACACTGGACACTTTTGGATTGTGTGAGGCCCACTGAATATCTGAGCGCTATGTCACAGGCTTGATGGCACAGCTGTGACCAAAGTGACTAGAGGATAAGGGAGATTTTGAATTTCTGCAGACACTTGTGGACACTGGACACTTTTGGATTGTGTGAGGCCCACTGAATATCTGAGCGCTATGTCACAGGCTCGATGGCACAGCTGTGACCAAAGTGACTAGAGGATAAGTGAGATTTTGAATTTCTGCAGACACTGGACACTTTTGGATTGTGTGAGGCCCACTGAATATATGAGCGCTATGTCACAGGCTCGATGGCACAGCTGTGACCAAAGTGACTAGAGGATAAGGGAGATTTTGAATTTCTGCAGACACTGGACACTTTTGGATTGTGTGAGGCCCACTGAATATCTGAGCACTATGTCACAGGCTCGATGGCACAGCTGTGACCAAAGTGACTAGAGGATAAGGGAGATTTTGAATTTCTGCAGACACTGGACGCTTTTGGATTGTGTGAGGCCCACTGAATATCTGAGCGCTATGTCACAGGCTCGATGGCACAGCTGTGACCAAAGTGACTAGAGGATAAGGGAGATTTTGAATTTCTGCAGACACTTGTGGACACTTTTGGATTGTGTGAGGCCCACTGAATATCTGAGCGCTATGTCACAGGCTCGATGGCACAGCTGTGACCAAAGTGACTAGAGGATAAGGGAGATTTTGAATTTCTGCAGACACTTGTGGACACTTTTGGATTGTGTGAGGCCCACTGAATTTCTGAGCGCTATGTCACAGGCTCGATGGCACAGCTGTGACCAAAGTGACTAGAGGATAAGGGAGATTTTGAATTTCTGCAGACACTTGTGGACACTGGACACTTTTGTATTGTGTGAGGCCCACTGAATATCTGAGCGCTATGTCACAGGCTCGATGGCACAGCTGTGACCAAAGTGACTAGAGGATAAGGGAGATTTTGAATTTCTGCAGACACTGGACACTTTTGGATTGTGTGAGGCCCACTGAATATCTGAGCGCTATGTCACAGGCTCGATAGCACAGCTGTGACCAAAGTGACTAGAGGATAAGGGAGATTTTGAATTTCTGCAGACACTTGTGGACACTGGACACTTTTGGATTGTGTGAGGCCCACTGAATATCACAGCGCTATGTCACAGGCAGAAATTGGCTAGTGTATCACAAACTACAAGGTGTATGTAGAATTGGGCAGAGTAGGAATCTCCCTAGAGTGCAGGTCTGTAAGAACGGAACATGTCCTCGACTTATTCTCACAGAGTGACACAGATAGCTTCACTGTGGCTGTGATAACAGCCGTTACACGGTACTGTGTGAGGAGCGTACACCGCTGTATGGTGTGAAAAAATGCACGCTCAGTACCTCAGCAGGACAAAAAAAAAAAATTGGGATTGCTTTTAAAAAAGCAGTTTGCAGCTCAGTACCTCAGCAGGACAAAAAAAAAATATTGGGATTGCTTTTAAAAAAGCAGTTTGCAGAGCAGTGGGTAAACAGCAATGCAGCTGTCAGGAAGCCTTAGAAGGCAGCCCAAAAACCAACACCACTGATACACCACAATATAGCCTCCCCTTGCACTGCACACACAGTGACTGGTGTGTTGTACAGGCACAATCGCTAGCAGCAGAAGCAGTTTTTTTTTCTTCTTCCCTGCCTAACGCTCTCCCTACAGAATCAGCAGCAACCTCTCCCTATGCTAAGATCGGCAGAAGTAAGATGGCGGTCGGCGTGCACGCCCTTTTATACCCCCTTTGACGCCCACCAAAGCAAGCCAATCACTTGCATGCCCTTCTGAAAGATGGTGGTGACCCGTGCCTATGTCATCACGTTGTCCACAGTGTCCGTGGATCCTGATTGGCTGAAAAAGAGCGCAAAACAAACTTTTGAAACGCGACTTTGGCGCGTAAGTCGCCGACCTCGTGGCCGACCTCATCCTAGGGTCGGGTTTCGTTTCATGAAACCCGACTTTGCCAAAAGTTGGCGACTTTTGAAATTTTTCGACCCGTTTCGCTCAACTCTAGTAAACAGACTTAAATATCTACAATGAGAATAAACAGCATTCTTGATTTCTATGTAAATTGATATTGACCCTACAAAAGTATTGCAGTAGTCCCCGGGTTGTTGGTGCATTTATACATTTCCATCAATGAACACTTTTAGTGGAATGTGCAAGCGCAACACACAAACACATGCTAGTGTTAAGTAGTACGTTGATTTCCGTTGAAATGAAGTGGACCCCCACTAGGCTCACGACACAGAACTAAATTATAGCCTGCATTATGCCGTCTGACAGCTGCTTTGACTTCTATATTCACTAAACAAACATGCAAAACTATGCAGGTGAAATGCATAGTAGTTCTCCATAGAAGCATAATGTTTATGTCATATAGACGTATCTGAATGCATGGTTGGCTATGTACTATTGTGTGAGCAATAGAAAGCAAACAAAGGTATTAACACCGTGGGAAGCTCACTACATCACCGTTAAACCAGAGAAAGATATAAGGTGATCACACTTTTTTTTTCTCAAGGCGAATATCTAGGGAGTGATAAAATATTTATGGCTTATTTCCGGTTAGGTGGGCAGTGTATTGTAAAGTATTGATTGGCGTCACATTTCAAGTCACAAGATATTCATGTTTGACATATTTCAAGCCTATATTGAGAGACTAGCATATACATCTGAAAGGGGCTCTCTGGTGAAAATAAGTAAATTTACGAGGGATAGGTGATAAGTTTTTGGTAGGTGGGGGTCTGACCACTGGACCTTGTACTGATATGCAGAACAAAAGACTTTTATTCCTTTTAGGCTATGTTCACATTACTGTAGGTGTTTTTGCTGCGTTTTATTTCTGTAGCAAAGCATGTTTTCTTGGCAGGAAAGAAGCTTGGCAAAAACAGATCCTTTGCTGCATTTTTGGTGCTTTATTTTGCTGCAGTTTTTGTTTGTTTTTCCTGCATTCTTGTCATGCTAAGTTTGTCTCTTGTGCATGCTGATAAAGTTTAGTGCAAAAAAAAAATCTAATTCTATTTGATCAGGTTTTGGAGCAAAATCTGATACCTAATCAACAAACCCATGTATGAAAAGGAGTGCACACAAAGGTCTCATAAAAGCTAACAATTTAGAATTTATTAAATATACGGTACTTAAAAATATTTTTTTAAAATGCAAAAGACATACATATACCAAAGCAGAATGTTCCTAGAAGTGGCACCAGTAACATGTACAAAGTAAGAGATGTAAAGTAACACGGCAGATTCCAAATAGGGCAAAGGACCCCATTAATGTAATAATTCAAGTCAAATAACAAGTGTCATGACTGATACTAAATAGTTTAGTGAAAAAATTAATAAGGTAAGTACTTACACAAAAGATGGTATGTGAGTGAAAGGGGGTCTTCTAGTACATGCATCCTGGTCCACCTGCCCCAACGCACGTTTCACCCAGAGGCTTCGTCTGAAATGGGAAATTGGACTTTTTTTGCAGTCGCCGTTATTCCATGAATAACAGAGATTGCAACACCGGGGTCGGTAAAAACCGACCTGAATCATTTTCTCTGGGGTCTCAGTTACCCCTGGCAGCAGAGACCCCGGAGAAATTCAGACTATGGGGGGTGTTATACACTTATGTCTTTTCACCATTAAAAAGCGGCACTGAGGCATAAGTACCCTTTACTGCTGCTGTTAAAAGGCATATCGGAGGTCGTTAAGGGGTTAAGAGCTCACGTGCTATTCGATTTTTAATCAGACAGCACACTGATCCATGTTATTGAATAGGACTGTTAAGATCAATGATTTTTTTTGTCTGTACAAGTATCCGTGAGAAGAAAATCGCAGCATGCCCTACTGCCATCCAAGTCTTGGATGAGTCTCACATATTAAAGTCTATTCGTCTATGAGTCTATGCGATATAATAATCAGATGCCACAAGGACTATCAGAGTGGTATCTGAGTTTTATGGATAGATTTCTATTATAAAGCTAGGAAGCTGTATATGATCAGGTACATGTTTTAGTGTAATTGTATGAAAACATTGCACACGGATGTCACATGGATGTAAAAAACATACATGCGGTTTGCAGATGGTTGAAAATCTGATGAAAATTAGACCAAAATCTTCCAAGTTTTCTTACGCTTGTCTGCAGGCACCTTAAGGGAGCAGACAGATGGCCATATTTCTCGTGCAAGGATTGTATTGCAGTGCACGGACTCGCCCAGCACCTTTCCTGACCTGAGCTTGACAGCGTGATGTATTTCTACACAGCTGTCACGCTCAGGTCACAAGATCTGACCATCTGAAGATTCCAATGCAATCTTCGCACCAGAAATACAGCCCTCTGGTTGACAGGTTGCTGTGTGAGAACTTGTCTGTATTATATCACAATTTCCACCATCAAATTTGGGGCCAGTAGTGGAATTAATATTTGCGTAGGGCATTCTACATGGGAAAATAGTGACATGCCCAAAGGTTTAACTGGAAGGCGTTCCCATTTTTAGATGTGGGGAAGGTGACCTGACGAACGGACTTTTCCAAAGTAAAAAAAAATTACGATAGCAAGTGCTTGCTAATTGAGCTTCTGTTGGGTGCTCAGGTATACACGTAGTTTCACAGTTATTTGTGTGTCTATCAGCCGAGAATCATGTGGGGCAGGACCTCAACCATGTCACTCAAGCACCTGCAATATTCTGTGCATTCCCGACCACTCAATTCAAACTGTAGTAACGAGTACTTGTGCTCAACACTAATGACGACATATTTAATATGACAACCTAATGTTATCAAATTCTGTGCCATACCTGTGGGTTCAAAATGCTTACTATACTCCTGAATAAAATCCTTGAGGGGTGTGATTTCCAAAATAGGGTCACTTATAGGGGTTTTCCTCTGTTTAAGCAAATCAGGGTCTTTCCAAATGTAACTTGACGTCTGCTAATTATGCCAGCAAATTTTACATTCAAAAAGTCAAATGGTGCTCCTTCCCTTCCGAGTTCTGCTGTGCAACCAAACAGCAGATTTTGCCCACAATTGGCATATTCAGGAGACATTGCAAACAAATTTTGAGGTCTATTTTCTACTGTTACCCTTGTGAAAATAAAAAAAGTTTGGGTCTAAAGTAAATTTGTGAAAAAAATGAAATGTTCATTTTTTCCTTCCACATTGCTTTAGTTCCTGTGAAGCACCTGAAGGATTAATACACTTCTTGAATGTGGTTTTGAGCACCTTGAGGGGTGCAGTTTTTAGAATGGTGTCACTTTTGGGTATTTTCTGTTTTATAGGTCCCTCAAAGTCACTTCAAATGTTATGTGGTCCCTAAAAAAAATGGTTTGGTAAATTTTTTTGTAAAAAGGAGAAATGCCTGGTCAAATTTTAACCCTTATAACGTTGTAGCAAAAAAAAAAAATAATACTGTCAAACTGGTCAATGAGACTAGTTGAAAAAAGACAAAAACATGAATGATACTGTAAGTACAAAATGAGCATCCGCATTAGTACTAGCCAATACAAAACAGGTCCTGTATAAGAAACAAAGGCACAATATATAAACATCAATAGCCCCCACTATATTTGATGGTGGCTCCACACAGGAGAGTGGCACTATAGAGCAATGTAAGGACAGTTAAATGAAACCGTCAAACAAAAAAAGGGTTTGCAATGCCTGCCATACCAAGTGCACCCAAGATTTTCCAGAAAGGGGCCTGGAAATCATCCAGAGAGGCACTCCGAAAACAATTCCTGTGGACCCTGTACCATAGGGAGATCCCTGAGAAGAGAAGGAGGAGGGGGCCCCCCTGGGTAGAAAGGGGCTGATAGTGTGTGCAGAGAAGAGGGTGGGAAACCCCACGCGTATCGCTGCCATGCGGCTTCATCAGGGGAATTGCCAATTGTGACCAACATGGTCTTTAAATAGTAAAAGAAGAAATGTAAATGTGTTACCGGTGTGTTCGCCTTTCTGAACTGGAGCAGTACGCATGGAGCCAGACCCGGAAGCCTGAGTATGCGCAAGTGCGCCAGTGTAGTGAAAGTAGCTGGCGTCATGAAAGAAACTGCACATGCGCAAGAGAGGTAAACACAGGGCAAGCCGAGGAGTGAAGTGTCGCGTGCGCTGTGTGCGGCAACACACACAGAGAGTAAACGCATGCACAGTGAGAGTACCGGTTACTGGCCAAATCGAAGCTATAATAAGCATAGATATAAGAGCCAGGCACCATAAGAAACAACAGCAGCCACAATAGAGGGCTGGTGCCGTAGGATAAATTAAAAAAGTGAGAAATATGGATCGAGGGTTGCCAGAAAGGCATATACATGGAAATATAGGTGCAGGTATTAATGACAGAAATATATGAAGCAATTGGACCATATATGAGCCATGCAAACATATGTCAATGTGTAGATATAGGGACCAGACCATGGAACTCAGGAGGGAAGGAATCCTAATGCATAAACCAATGTGCAAACCAAATCAAGGGATGCTAAATAGAAGGGACAAAGTGTTTGATGTGTTGGGAGTTGAGAGGGGGTATACTCCCTATTGGTGCTCAGGCCCCATAAGGGGTAAATGGAGGTATTAAAAAAAATTAGAAAATTAATACCAAAAAAAGGAAAAAATGGCAATGTCAAAAGAACAATTATTAAATGAAATAATCAAAAGACAATTTTATTTCCATAAACAAATAATTAGAAAAACACAAAACAAGATTGTGGTTAGCCCCAAATATCCAGCGATGGAAAATCCATGTGGCTGGCAAAATACTACAAGACACATCTGCTGAAAATCCTGGTGAGGTATTTCGGTGTTGGGTAACCAAGGTCATCCATGCCGTTTCGTAAGATGCTAATATGCATCAACCATCAATCTTCATGAAAGTGGAATGCTTCTGTAATGGATCCACCATAGCAGAGCAAGTCACTGTGGACCGAGATCATCCAAACCATATGGTGCCACAGGCGTCCGTTGGTAACCCTCATACAAGTTAAATACATCTGTGCAGGGCCAGCTCCAGGTTTTTGAGGGCCCCGGGCGAAAGAGTCTCAGTGGGCCCCGCCCTTAACACATACCACGATTCATACCGTGTGACATCCGTGGTGCCGGCCAAAAACGGACTTGTCTCCATGTGGATCACACAGACACGCATGTGATCCACACGGACACTCGCTCTGTGGCAAAGCACATTCATGTGAAGGAGGTTATTAATTAGTAGTGTACGCATGAAAGAAAGAAGAGAGAGAGAAAGAAAGAATAGAGAGAACAGAAAGAGAGAAAGAAAACAGAGCGAAAGAAAGGAAGAACAGAGAGAGAAAGAAACAGAGAGAGAAAGAGAAAGAAAAGAACAGAGAGAAAGAGAAAGAAAGAGGGTAAAGAAAGAAAGAACAAAGAGAGAAAGAAAGAGGGTAAAGAAAGAAAGAACAAAGAGAGAAAGAAAGAGGGGAAAGAAAGAACAGAGAGAAAGAAAAAAGAAAGAAAGAAAAAGAACAGCGAGAAATAAAGAGTGGATAGAAAAAAAGAACAGAGAGAAAGAAAGGGGAAAAAAGAACAGAGAGAGAAAAAGAGTGGACAGAAAAAAAGAACAGGGAGAGAGAGATAAAAAGAAGGAGGGGAAAGAAAGAAAGAACAGAGAGGTAGAGAGAAAAAGAAAGAGGGGAAAGAACAGAGAGAAAGAAAGAGGGGAAAGAAAGAAAGAAAGAGGGGAAGGAAAGAAAGAAAGAAAGAAAGAAAGAGAAAGAACAGAGAGAGAAAGAAAGAGAGGAAAGAGTGAACAGACAGAGAGAGAGAGAGAACAGAGACAGAAAGAAAGAAAGAGCGGAAAGAAAGAGAACAGAGAGAGAAAGAAAGAACAGAAAGAGAAAAAAAAGATTACAGAGAAAGAACAGAGAGAGAGAAAGAAACAAAGAAAGAAATATTCTATAAAGATAGTAATAGCAGCCTGGCTCCCATTGTAGTGCCCGCCTGAGCCTCCTGGTGCAGGACATATCATGATCCGCTCACATGGCCAACATCCCCGATTCCAAGGCGATCCCGCTGTCCGCTCTGTCAGAGGAGGACATGGTGATGGATATGAAGCATTCCCTGAAGTGTCTCCATGGTTCCATCACAATATCCTCCTGAAATTACCTCATTTCTGGTCAGATTCCAGCACGTCACTTCCGGTAGAACGTTACGTGCGAGTTTTAAAGTGCTCCTTGGGGCTCCGCTGTGTACTCCTATGTCCACGGAAAAAGTAAGCTCCCGGCTGGGGCAGTCTCTTTCTCAAAATCGGGACTGTCTCACTGGACCCGGGACGGTTGGGACTCGGGAGGTATAAATGCTCCCCACCATACACCTCATACATGCACGGCTCCGCTTTGTATGCCTCGTACACACACGTCTCTGCTCCGTACACCTTGTACACCCCCGGCTCTGCTCCGCTTCATAAACACACAGCTCAGCTCCGTACACACAGGGCTCCGTTCTGTAAACCTCGTACACACACAGCTCCGCTCTGTACAGCACGTACACATGCGGCTCCGCACACCTCATACACACATGGCTCCGCACCATACACCTTGTACACACATGGCTCCGCTCCGTACACCTCGTACACATACGGCTCCGCACCGTACACTTCGTACACACATGGCTCCACTCCGTACATTTCGTACACACATGGCTCCTCTCTGTACACCTTGTACACACGCTGCTACGCTCCTTACACCTCGTACACACGGCTCCGCTCCGTAAACCTCGTGCACATATGGCTCCGCTCCATACACCTCATGCACACACGGCTCCGCTCCGTACACCTCGTACACACACGGCTCTGCTACATCCACCTTGTAAACCCCTCCTGACCCCACTCATAAGTACACACACAGCTCTGCTACATCCACCTTGTAAACCCCTCCTGACCCCACACAGAAACTTTACCTCATCCAGACCAGCACCATAATGATGCGACCAGCACAACAGAGTTCTGCAGCCACCCTGATCATGTGACCCCTGACTCCTGCGCTCCTGTGACCTCATCACAGGTCCTGTGCCGCACACAAGATTACAGCTGAAGCAATGATCATTGCTGGCTGTAAGGGGCTGTGTGGGTCCCTCGGGGAGGGTGCAGGATGGGGTTGGTACATGGGGGGGCGTGGTGGCACCGGTGGGTATCCCAGACAGCGTGAGTGGGCCCCCCATCTCACCAGGGCCCCGGCACTTGCCTGGGTGCGCCGGGTGCTACGCCGGCCCTGCGTCTGTGATGGAGCCACCGTGCCAAAGTAAACCACTAAGGAGGAAAAGAGAGTCCTATCCGAAAAAACCCGTAAAAAGAGTTCTTCGTTAAGACCAGATGGTAAAATGGAGTTCACTCGAAAGATCCATCTTGCTTCATGTTGCAAAAGTAGTCTACGTCGATCACCGCCTCTTTCATTGCCCGTCACTTTTTGTAGACCAAAAAGTTGAACATTAGTGGTTTTGCCTCCATGTGTAGTAAGAAAGTGCGATGCAACAGGCGGATACTGGAGGATACTGTGTGCTTTGTACTGTGTGGGTTGTTTGGACATTAAACACATTTGCTGTGAACTTTTCTGTGGTCCCTGCCTAGCTGTCACACTGCACCAACCCAGCTGCACTACATATGGTGGATAATGCAGGCAGTGTGAAATGAGACATAACCCAAAGCGTGCAGCATGTCAGTGATCAGGCCTGTAACGCTGCAGCCCAAGCCTGCTGACAAGATGGAGGAAATACTAAGACAGTTGTCACTTTCTCAAGCGCAACAGCAGAAGTTGCAGGAGTTTCAGCTGCAGCAGCTACAGCAGCAGCAAACCAACAATATGATTCTGCAATAGATTGCGGCTCTGCGTGAGACGTCCTTCCCAGTGACAACAGTCCGTACTAAGGCAACAGTACAAAGTCCGATCAGTGCTGAGGAAGATGGGTCCTGAGAAAGACATGAAGGCCTTACTCACGCTGCAGAGCGGGAGAGCTTGGCGTGTTCCCAGTGGGCTGAAGTGGTAGCCCCCTTTCTGACAGGAGATGCCCAGAAAGCCTACCTGGACTTCAGTCGGGATGATGCTCTGGACTATGAGAAACTGAAAAGTGAGATCCTTGCCAGACTGGGGGGTTAACACATATGTACGTGCACAACGTGTATTCCAAAGGTCTTTTGTAGAGTCTCGTCCTGCTAAGTCTCAGGCATATGACTTACTGCAGCTGGTAAAAAAATGGCTCCAGCCTTAGACCTTAACTCCTTTCCAGATGGTAGAGAGGGTGATGGTCAACTGGCTGGTGAGGGCTCTGACAGCAGCCATACAACGTTGCATGGGACAAGGGGACCCAGGCACTCTGGACCTGGTGGTTGGACTGGTTGAGAGGAATACGGCCATTCAGGACATTATACGGGACACTGCTCCACTTCGGCTGTCATGTTGCACCGTGCCAGCCCAGGAGCCAGGGAAAAGTCCATGACCCTCTACTGGGGCTAATCAGAACCAAGCCCGTACTGAGGGGGTATCCCGAAGTGAGTGAGAATGACAACAGACCCGTTTCCCCTAAATCGGCCCCAAGGTCCAGTCGTGCCGCAGCTATTAAGTGTTGGTGGTGCCAAGGGCTCAGACATGTGGTTTCCAACTGCCCCCTAACAACTGAACCCACGGACTGCGGGAATACTCTCTGAATGTCTATGTACGCCCACCCGGTCTGCACCGCAACTACAGGCACGGCCGTCAGCGAACCTCAATTGTGCCAGGTACTTGTCAATGAATGCCAAATGGAGGCTCTCTTGGACTTGGGGAGCTTAGTGACTCTTGTCTATGGGTCCCTTGTTGCTGGGGACAATTCCAATGAACGGAAAGGCAGGAGAGGTCGAGGAGACCCCACTGATCCCCGAGTTGAAAGTGTCCCCTGGTAAGTTTGGGATAGCTCAGCTCCAGGATCCCACTCTGCCCCACGCATGGGAAAATGCTATCGAAGTAAATGTGGTGGCTCAGTAACCTATGCCACATAAGAGTGTCATTGAGCACATGGCCAATATGTAGGACGGAATTACAGCACTCATGCCTATAGTAAAAGAGCATTTGGTGGATGCTCAGGCAGCGCAGGGCCGTGTATATAACAAAAAGGCCACGGTCCGCTCCTTTAAAGCAGGAGATTGGGTATTGTTTTTTGTGTCCACCACCAAAAGCAAGCTTATGGCCAAGTGGTAAGGGTCGTAGGAAGTGTGGGAAAAAGTGAAGTAAACTACCAAGTTTACCAGCCCAGGAAAAGAAAACCCGAACAGTTGTATCACGTTAATGTGTTGAAAGCGAGGAAGGACCGGAAGTGTATTCTTACAAAGATGACTCATAGCATGTCATCTAGGAACCCTCTGATATCGGCCCGGATGGAGGCCGAGGGAGAGGTAAAGATAGTAAACACCCTCTCAAAACTGCAGCGGCGAGAGGTGTGGAAATTGGTACAAGAGAATATGGTCGTACATCTATCATCCAGCATGACATTGTCATCGAGTCTCACATAAGGGTACAAATGAAACCATACTATGTGCCCAAGGCCCGGAGACAAGCCATTATGAGTGAGGTAAGACAAGTGCTCCAACTGGGAGGAATTGAGGAATCCTGGAGTGACTGGGCTAGCCCAACTGAGATAATCCCAAAGCTGGACGGGTCTTTATGGCTCTGTTATGACTTCCATAAATTATATGAGGTGTCAAAGTTTGACCAGTACCCAATGCCCCGGGTGGACAAGCTGATCGAGTGACTGGGTCTGGCCCAGTACTTTACTACGCTCGATCTGACCAAGGGTTATTTGCAGGTGCCGCTTACGGAATTGGCAAAGGAAAAAACAGCCTTCATAACACTGGAGGATCTGTACCACTTTTTCATCCTCCTGCCCTTTGGACTACATGGGGTCCCAGCTACGTTCCAGAGGCTAATAGACATAGTGCTGGCACCTCATCGGAAGTATGCATCATTGTACTTGGAGGACATCTTCATCTTTAGTACTGACTGGCATACCCACTTGTCCCAGGTTCAAGCGGTAGTAGATTTGTTAAGAACCGCGGGCCAGATAGCGAATCCCAAGAAATGTGCTGTAGAGCTTGAGGAAGCCTGGTACTTGGGATACGTGATCAGTCATGGGGTTATCAAACCCCAAATAAATAAAATCGAGGCTACTCAGAACTGGCCCCAACCTGTTACCACCAAACAGGGGAGAGCATTTCTAGGCATTGTGGGGTATTACACAAGGTTTATACCTAATTTTCGGGGAGAACAACACCCCTAACCAATCTCAAGGGAAAGAAATTGAAATTGGTCATAGGACATTATTGCA
The DNA here is from genome assembly GCF_039654945.1 of Dendrobates tinctorius. NCBI lineage: Eukaryota > Metazoa > Chordata > Amphibia > Anura > Dendrobatidae > Dendrobates > Dendrobates tinctorius. The sequence continues at coordinate 18,339,733 of NW_027361728.1, read as the reverse complement.
AGAAAGCTTGCCTGATTGAGTAGATTACACAAGAAGTAAGACACGCAGCAAGTCAGCAGGATCTAGGAGCAACATGGCAGATGTGACAACCCACATGGTGAGCTGCAACATGTGCTATATGTTCACAGATCGACCAGAAAAAGAATCCAACTTCACCTGCCAGAAGTGTAGATTAGTGGCCCTTTTAGAAGAAAAGGTGCGTGGTCTGGAAAAAAGAATTGCAACTTTGAAATTCATCAAAGAAAATGAAGACTTCCTAGACAGAACAGAAGCATCTCTACTGGTCACAGAAGGTGAAGAAAGTGTCAGAGAACCTCCAAAAGCAGACGAGTGGAAGCATGTGACCAAAAGAAGCAAGAAGACCATAGAGACATCACCAACCACACAACTGACAAACCGATACCAAGGCCTTGCGGAGGATGACAATGGTACACCTAAGGATGAGGCACAACCAGCAAGCAAAGAAGAAAAGGGCACACAGCAACACCCAGAAGAGACAACAAAAAGTACAGCCAAGAAGCGAAGAAGAGTGGTAGTGGTGGGAGACTCACTACTGAGAGGCACAGAAGCAGCCATCTGCAGACCGGATATAACCGCAAGAGAAGTATTCTGCCTCCCAGGTGCGAAGATCAAGGATGTGACCGATAGGATACCAAAGCTCATCAGTTCCAAGGATGTCCACCCATTTCTTCTGATACATGTTGGCACCAATGACACGGCAAGGAAGGACCTACCGACAATCTGCAAGGACTTTGAATAGTTGGGGAGGAAAGTAAAGGAACTGGATGCACAGGTAGTTTTGTCTTCTATCCTTCCAGTAGACGGGCATGGCACCAGGAGATGGAACAGGATCCTTGATGCGAACAACTGGCTAAGACGATGGTGCAGACAACAAGGATTCGGATTCCTGGACCACGGTGTGAATTACCTGTATGATGGACTCCTCGCCAGAGATGGACTACACCTCAACAAACCTGGGAAACACACATTCGCCAGAAGACTTGCTACACTCATCAGGAGAGCGTTAAACTCGAAGATGAGGGGATGGGAAGAAAAACGTTAGACACGAACATGAAACCAGATATTATACTGATGAATGATATGAGGTGTGGCAATGAAGATCCAAGACAACATACTCAGAAGGGAGGGAAGAAAATTTCTAAAACAATCAACAGGGAGGAGATTGGAATAAAGCAAAATTCTCTAAAATGCATGCTCGCAAACGCCAGAAGCCTGACAAACAAGATGCAAGAACTAGAAGCAGAAATATCTACAGGTAACTATGACATAGTGGGAATAACTGAGACATGGTTAGATGAAAGCTATGACTGGGCAGTTAACTTACAGGGTTACAGTCTGTTTAGAAAGGATCGCAAAAATCGGAGTGGAGGAGGGGTTTGTCTTTATGTAAAGTCTTGTCTAAAGTCCACTTTAAGGGAAGATATTAGCGAAGGGAATGAGGATGTCAAGTCCATATGGGTCGAAATACATGGAGGGAAAAATAGTAACAAAATTCTCTTTGGGGTCTGTTACAAACTCCCAAATATAACAGAAATCATGGAAAGTTTACTACTAAGGCAGATAGATGAAGCTGCAACCCATAATGAGGTCCTTGTTATAGGGGACTTTAACTACCTGGATATTAACTGGGAAACAGAGACCTGCGAAACCCATAAAGGCAACAGGTTTCTGATAATAGCCAAGTATAATTATCTTTCAAATTGGTGCAGAATCCAACCAGAGGAGCAGCACTTTTAGACCTAATACTATCTAACAGACCTGACAGAATAACAAATCTGCAGGTTGTTGGGCATCTAGGAAATAGCGATCACAATATTGTACAGTTTCACTTGTCTTTCGCTAGGGGGACATGTCAGGGAGTCCCAAAAACACTGAACTTTAGGAAGGCAAAGTTTGACCAGCTTAGAGATGCCCTTAATCTGGTTGACTGGGACAATGTCCTCAGAAATAAGAATACAGAAAATAAATGGGAAATGTTTAAGAACATCCTTAATAGACACTGTAAGCTGTTTATACCTTGTGGGAATAAAAGGACAAGAAATAGGAAAAACCCAATGTGGCTAAACAAAAAAGTAAGAGGGGCAACTAACAGTAAAAAGAAAGCACTTAAACTACTAAAGCAGGATGGCAACGTTGAAGCTCTAAAAAATTATAAGGAGAAAAATTATTTATCTAAAAAAATAATTAAAACTGCCAAAAAGGAAACAGAGAAGCACATTGCTAAGGAGAGTAAAACTAATCCCAAGCTGTTCTTCAACTATATCAATAGTAAAAGAATCAAAAGTGAAAGTGTAGGCCCATTGAAAAATTGTGAGGAAAGTATGGTTGTAGATGATGAGGAAAAAGCTAATATATTAAACACCTTCTTCTCCACGGTATTCAAGGTGGAAAATGGAATGCTAGGTGAAATGCTGAGAGACAAAGAAAACCCTATATTAAGGGTCACCAATCTAACCCAAGAAGAGGTGCAAAACTGGCTAAATAAGATTAAAATAGATAAATCTCCGGGTCCGGATGGCATACACCCACGAGTACTCAGAGAACTAAGTAATGTAATAGACAAACCATTATTTCTTATATTTAGAGACTCTATAGCGATGGGGTCTGTTCCACAGGACTGGTGCATAGCAAATGTTGTACCAATATTCAAAAAGGGCTCTAAAAGTGAACCTGGAAATTATAGGCCAGTAAGTCTAACCTCTATTGCTGGTAAAATATTTGAAGGGTTTCTGAGGGATGTTATTCTGGATTATCTCAATGAGAATAACTGTTTAACACCATATCAGCATGGGTTTATGAGGAATCGCTCCTGTCAAACCAATCTAATCAGTTTTTATGAAGAGGTAAGCTATAGACTGGACCAAGGTGAGTCATTGGATGTGGTATATCTTGATTTTTCCAAAGCGTTTGATACCGTGCCACACAAGAGGTTGGTACACAAAATGAGAATGCTGGGTCTGGGGGGAAAATGTGTGTAAATGGGTAAGTAACTGGCTTAGTGATAGAAATGACAAACTGGGTCTGAGCAGAAAAAGTAATTTAATGTGCATGCAAAATGTAATTGCATATGAACACATGACCTTTACACAGAGAAAACCAAAAACAAAACACAAAACAAATATCCTGGAATAAAAAAGTAAAAAAATATATATTGCAAAAATTGCATGAAGGTAGTAATAATAGTAATAATAAGGGTATTTAGTTAACATAATTTTGATCAAAATAATGTAGAAGCCATCCCGCCACGTCATGGCAACCCTTGTGTGCCATCCCACAAGGGTTGCCGTGACGTGGCGGGATGGCTTCTACATTATTTTGATCAAACTTATGTTAACTAAATACCCTTATTATTACTATTATTACTACCTTCATGCAATTTTTGCAATATATATTTTTTTACTTTTTTATTCCAGGATATTTGTTTTGTTTTTGGCTTTCTCTGTGTAAAGGTCATGTGTTCATTTGCAATTACATTCTGCATGCACATTAAATTACTTTTTCTGCTCAGACCCAGTTTGTCATTTGTTTCATTGTGCATTCTGTGCATATAAGGGTGTGACCGCCCTGTTTCTGAGTTGGAAAATCCATCCTGTCTGGCCTATACTATTACTGGCGGTTCAGTCCCTCTGTCCTTGTTCACATTTACGTCATTTGACAAGTGGAAAGGTTTTAAATACAAGAGTTAGGACTGTCCCACAAGGGTTGCCGTGACGTGGCGGGATGGCTTCTACATTATTTTGATAAAAATTATGTTAACTAAATACCCTTATTATTACTATTATTACTACCTTCATGCAATTTTTGCAATATATATTTTTTTACTTTTTTATTCCAGGATATTTGTTTTGTGTTTTGTTTTTGGTTTTCTCTGTGTAAAGGTCATGTGTTCATATGCAATTACATTTTGCATGCACATTAAATTACTTTTTCTGCTCAGACCCAGTTTGTCATTTGTTTCATTGTGCATTCTGTGCATATAAGGGTGTGACCGCCCTGTTTCTGAGTTGGAAAATCCATCCTGTCTGGCCTATACTATTACTGGTGGTTCAGTCCCTCTGTCCTTGTTCACATTTACGTCATTTGACAAGTGGAAAGGTTTTAAATACAAGAGTTAGGACTGTCCCACAAGGGTTGCCGTGACGTGGCGGGATGGCTTCTACATCATTTTGATCAAAATTATGTTAACTAAATACCCTTATTATTACTATTATTACTACCTTCATGCAATTTTTGCAATATATATTTTTTTACTTTTTTATTCCAGGATATTTGTTTTGTGTTTTGTTTTTGGTTTTCTTAGTGATAGAAAGCAGAGAGTGGTTATAAATGGTATATTCTCTTACTGGGTCGCTGTGACCAGTGGGGTACCGCAGGGGTCGGTGTTGGGACCTATTCTCTTCAACATATTTATTAACGATCTGGTAGAAGGTTTGCACAGTAAAATATCGATTTTGCAGATGATACAAAACTAAGTAAAGCAGTCAATACAAGAGAAGATAGTATTCTGCTACAGATGGATCTGGATAAGTTGGGAACTTGGGCCGAAAGGTGGCAGATGCGGCTTAACAATGATAAATGTAAGGTTATACACATGGGAAGAAGGAATCAATATCACCATTACACACTGAACCGTAAACCACTGGGTAAATCTGACATTGAGAAGGACTTGGGGATCCTAGTTAATGATAAACTTACCTGGAGCAGCCAGTGCCAGGCAGTGGCTGCCAAGGCAAACAGGATCATGGGGTGCATTAAAAGAGGTCTGGATACACATGATGAGAGCATTATACTGCCTCTGTACAAATCTCTGGTTAGATCGCACATGGAGGACTGTATACAGTTTTGGGCACCGGTGCTCAGGAAGGATATAATGGAACTAGAGTGGGTACAAAGGAGGGCAACAAAATTAATAAAGGGGATGGGGGAACTACAATACCCAGAGAGATTAGCAAAATTAGGATTATTAGGAGGGGCGATCTAATAACTATGTATAAGTATATAAGGGGACAATACAAATATCTCTCCGAGGATCTGTTTATACCAAGGAAGGTGACGGTCACAAGGGGGCATTCTCTACGTCTGGAGGAAAAAAGGTTTTTCCACCAACATAGAAGAGGATTCTTTACTGTTAGGGCAGTGAGAATCTGGAATTCCCTGCCTGAGGAGGTGGTGATGGCAAACTCAGTCGAAGGGTTCAAGAGAGGCCTGGATGTCTTCCTGGAGCGTAACAATATTGTATCTTACAGTTATTGTTAGGTTCTTTAGAAGGACGTAGATCTGGGGATTTATTCTGACAGCATTTTATAGGCTGAACTGGATGAACTAATGTATTTTTTCCGCATTACTAATTATGTTACTATGTATATGTTACTATGGTTAGGTGGAACCCCCAGGTAGAGGAAGGGTACTAATCCATGAAAGTGACGCTGTGTGGACAATCCGTCCTCATTAGCCTCAACTTCCAGAAACACATCATTGTACAGATGGATGCCTCTAACATAGGCCTGAGTGGTCTTGTCGCAGGAGGTGAATGGGGAGGAACACCCAGTCATCTACCTAAGTAGGAAACTCACCCAGGCAGAGAAAAATAATAGCATAGTGGAAGAGTGCCTAGCCATTAAGTGGGGCTTGGAGTCCTTACACTATTATTTACTTGGTCTACTGTTTTTCTTGGTGACAGATCATTCACCCTTGGTATGGATGAGAAATACCAAGAAGACAACTACTTGAGTCACCAGATGGTTTCTATCCCTGCAGAATTTTAATTTCTCTATTGACCATCGGGCAGGGAAATCGCATGTAACTGCAGATGCCCTGTCATTGGCACAAGTTTGAACAGGGGGGTGAATATGCGAGGCAGTGAGGGTTGATATGTATCCCACAGGATGTGGATAGAGTCCTATTAGACCAGCTAGAGGGCCTTGTAGTCACAGCAGGATGACTGTGTGCCACAGGGCAAGGTAAAAGTAAGTGTGACCTGGACAAGCTTTTTGGCCAAGGCATTGTTCAGGAACATCCATTAAGGGATTTTATTTTTGAAGCTGACTCAGGATGGTAGTGGAGTGGTCCACTTCCTCCAAGTCGGGTCTTACATGTGACCCATGTTCACAGATTCTAGTTAAATACCCTGCAGTAAAGAGTTTGGATGTGTCAGTGTTTCTTTGCAAGTAGCAGAGCAGGTGGCTCTGCAGCATCCAGCCTTTGTGAGGTAACAGAGAGCCAAGAGCAGCGAACGCCTGGCACCCTGCAGCGTGATACGGTGGCGCAGTCAGCCTTGGCAACAGGTATCATATATGGACTATTGTGATGTCCCGGCTGCGATCCGGAGGATACCGTGTGCTGTGCACTTTGTGAGTTGTTTGGACATTAAACACGTTTGCTGTGAACTTTCCTGTGGTCCTTGCCTGTCTGTCACACTGCACCAACCCGGCTGCACTCCAGTCCATACATCCACAATTAGCCGTATACGCCATGGAGGTAGCCTTTATGGAAGAGTGTGCAGAAAAAAAAGCCTTTACTTATTTAAAAAAAATTGTAAGGCGCATTTTAAGTTTGCCCAAAGACTTGTGGGAGACTCCCCAAATGTAAGAAGGAAGGTGCTGTATGTCAGATGAGACCAAAGTTGAATCTTTTTGCTCTATCTGACACCAAACCACCACAGCAAGAACATCATCCCCATAGTGAAACATCCGTCCGAGTCTAGTGGAAGATGTATAGTGCAAAATGCAGGGATATTCTTGAGTAAAACCTGTTTCAGTCTGTCAGTGATTGGAGACTGGGATGGAGGTTCACCGTCCAACAAGACAACGTCCCAAAGCATATTGCTAAAGCAACATTCGAGTAACTTAAGAGGAAAAGTGTAAATGTTTTGGAGTGACTTAGTCAAAGCCTAGACCTTAAATCAATTGAGAATCTGTGTCAGACTTGAAGATTGTTGTTCACCAGAGGAAACCATCTAATTTAAAGGAGCTGGAGCAGTTTTGCCCTTCAAGAACGGGTAGAGATGGGTAGAGATGGGCGAGCTCGAACAGTAAATTTCAGCATCCATACTGAACACCTACTGTTCAGGCACAAACACCGAACACCGACTTCATCGGGTGTATGTTGCACTGTCAGGGGCGGACACAGACAGTAGTTGGCCCCTGTGCAAGAAATTTTTTGCCCCCATCCCCTCGCCCTTCATAGGGCAACAAAGTTATTTGTTATTTGTTGTTATCTAATATTGAGGCTATGCAGGGCTGGATATAATATCTGTAGAAAAAAAGAAAAGAGAAGCCAGCGTTGCCAAGGTCTGAACGCATAACATAAAAGCTTTATTTAATTGTGCACCTGTATCTGAACCTGCATTGCCCTTCATCTATGCTTGCTGGTCAGGCAATGTGTGGAGGCTAAACCTGACACGTCTGCATTCAGACCTGGTTGGCCTTCATCCACACTTGCCTTTTCTGGCATCATGGGAGCGATCCAGAAATGCTCAGGTACAGATTGCATTTAAAGTGGTCTTGCTTTTAATGTATCTAGGAGGCCGTAATGGCACAGTGTTTATTAAAAACGTAGAGTAGGACCCCCCACATGAGATTGCCTTGGCGCGGCAGGGTGGCTCAATTGAATTGATCAATTTTTTTGCTAAATATCTCATTTTGAATACAGTTAGATGTTATGTGCAAATGCACTTTATGTTATGCGTTCTGACCTTGGCAACGCTGGCTTCTCTTTTCTTTTTTTGTACATTGGTATGTGGCTGACCACCACTGTTGCCGTGCGCGCTGGGTTGTGTTCGCCATTTTTTCTGTGTTCACTGTGATGGATCTAGGCTGCTGTGCACACATACACAGCAGCCCCACCCTGCCCCAAGCTTTATTTAATTGTGCACCTGTATCTGAACCTGCATTGCCCTTCATCTATGCTTGCTGGTCAGGCAATGTGTGGAGGCTAAACCTGACAAGTCTGCATTCAGACCTGGTTGGCCTTCATCCGCACTTGCCTTTTCTGGCATCATGGGAGCGATCCAGAAATGCTCAGGTACAGATTGCATTTAAAGTGGTCTTGCTTTTAATGTATCTAGGAGGCCGTAATGGCACAGTGTTTATTAAAAACGTAGAGTAGGACCCCCCACATGAGATTGCCTTGGCGCGGCGGGGTGGCTCAATTGAATTGATCAATTTTTTTGCTAAATATCTCATTTTGAATACAGTTAGATGTTATGTGCAAATGCACTTTATGTTATGCGTTCTGACCTTGGCAACGCTGGCTTCTCTTTTCTTTTTTTTATAATATCTGTAGGGTGCTGCTGGGCTGTATTTATTATTTGCCAGTTGCAGCCTCCAAATTATATATACAGGCCAGCACAGCCTCCAAATAACATATATAGCCCACTAGCCCAGCATTGCCTCTAGTTGCTAACATATACAGCCCAGCACAGCCTCCAAATAAAATATGGTATACAGTCCAGCATAGTTTTCAGTTAATATATACAGCCCAGCACAGCATCCAAATAACATATACACCCCAGCATAGCCTCCAGTTAATATATACAGTCCAGCAACAGCCTTCAGGTAATATATACAGCGCCCAGCACAGACTCCAAGTAATATATACAGCCCAGCACAGCCTCCAGTTAATATATACAGCCCAGCACAGCCTCCAGTTAATATATACAGCCCAGCACAGCCTTCAGGTAATATATACAGCCCACCACAGCCTCCAGGTGATATACACAGCCCAGCATAGCCTCCACTCCAGATAATATATACAGCCCAGCACAGCCTCCAGTTAATATATACAGCCCACCACAGCCTCCAGGTAATATATACAGCCCAGCATAGCCTCTAAATAACATATATAGGCCAAGACAACCTCCAGGTAATATATATTGGCACCCCCGTTTCCCTTTGCTTCAAAATGATCTCCCCATATGTGGTCTACTTCTGGCATGATGCTTCTAGCCCTATGTGGCCCCCCAGTTTATGCTGCATCTCCCCATGTGCCCCCCAGTTTATGCTGCTTCTCCCCCTATGTGGGCCACCCGATTCATGTTTCTTCTCCCCCCATGAGCCGCCCCATTCATGAGCAGCCAAGCATCTCTCCCAGGGGCCCCCCCATTCATGAGCAGCCATGCTTCTCCCCAGGCCAGGGGCCCCCAATTCATGAGCAGCCAGGCCATGCTTCTCCCCAGGCCAGGGGCCCCCCATTCATGAACAGCTAGGCCATGCTTCAAGTTCTCTCCAGGCCAGGGGCCCCCCATTCATGAGCAGCCAGGCCATGCTTCTCCCCAGGCCAGGGCCCCCCCATTTATGAGCAGCCAGGCCATGCTATAAGTTCTCCCCAGGCCAGGGGCCCCCACATTCATGAGCATCCAGGCCATGCTTCAGTTCTCCCCCAGGATGGAGCCCCCCAAAAAGCATGCCTGCCATGCTTCAGTTCTCCCCCAGGAGCCCCCCAAAATCATGCCTGCCTTGGTCCCAGTCCCTCAGTCCTGCTCAGCTCTGGTATTCTTACCTGGAGCAAGCAGGGCAGGCCAGTCCAAGAGGATGCATCCACTGTCCGCACTTTCCTGAGCTGCAGCATTTAGTTATGGAGCACGGCACACAGTGACTTCACAGACACACACTGATGCTGACGCTGCAGCTGCAGCCACCGGCCGGCGCCACACCCACAGTGAGTGACAGTCAGTCTGTCTCCTCCTCTCCTCCCCCACAGTGGCAGTGCAGCACAACACTGATGCTGATCTCACCTCAGGGATGGCTCCTCTGCACCGGCGCTCACATTCTCAGGACCCGCTCCCACGTGCCTCCCACAGTGCTGCTCTCCTCCTTGCACCTCGGATCCGCGGTGCTCCACATGGTAAATTTGAACAGGTAAATAATTAGCATACCTCCCAACTTTTGAAGGGAAAGAGGGACAAAGGCTGCGGCGCAAGTGTTAGGCCATGCCCCGACCACACCCATTTTGCAACTAGTCACACCCATATCCACGCCCAGCTGCACCCATTTAGCACTGCTGATCACACTGATTGCTATTAAGGGCATAGTGGCTGGCATTATGGGCACAGTGGCTGGTACTGTGGGCACACTGACTGGTATTAAGTAAAAGATAGAAAGAAAACAGAGAGAAAAAAAAGAAAATAGAGAGAAAGAAAGAAAGAAAGAAAAAGAAACAAGAGCGAGAGAGAAAGAAAAAACAGAGAGAGAAGAAAGTACAGAGAGAAAGAGGGGAAAGAAAGAACAGAGAGCGAAAGAAAGAACAGAGCGAGAGAGAAAGAGGGGAAAGAAAGAATAGAGAGCGAAAGAAAGAACAGAGAGAAAGAAAGGGGAAAGAAAGAACAGAGAAAAATAAAGAGGGGAAATAAAGAAATAACAGAGAAAAGGAAAGAAAGAACACAGAGAGAAAGAAAGTGGGGACAGAAAAAAACAGAGAGAGAAAGAAAGAACAGAGAGAGAAAGAAAGAGGGGAAAGAATGAACAGAGAGAGAAAGAAAGAGGGGACAGAAAAAAAACAGAGGGAGAGCGAAAGAAAGAAAGAGGGGAAAGAAAGAATAGAGAGAGAGAAAAAGAAAGAACGAGAAAAAAAAGAAACAAAGAACAGAGAAAAAGAAAGAAAGAGGGATAGAGAGAAAGAAAGAGGGGAAGAAAGAGCAGAGAGAAAGAAAGGGGAAAGAAAGAAAGAACAGAGAGATAGAGAGAAAGAAACAACAGAGAGAGACAGAGAAAGAACAGAGAGAGAAAGAAAGAACAGAGAGAAAGAACGAAAGAGAGGAAAGAAAGAAAGAACAGAGAGAAAGAAAAAAAAGAAAGATTAGAGAGAGAAAGAAAGAAAGAACAGAGAGAGAAAGAAAAAAAGAAAGATTAGAGAGAGAAAGAAAGAAAAAGAGAGGGAAAGACAGAACAGAGAATGAGAAAGAACAGAGAAAGAAAGAAACAGAGAGAGAAAGAAAGAAAGATTCTATAAAGATACTATAGCAGCCCAGCTCCCATTGTAATGCCCATCTTAGCCCATGATCCGCTCACATGGCCAGCATCCCTGATTCCAAGGCGATCCTGCTGTCCGCGCTGTCAGAGGAGGACATGGTGAAGGATCTGAAGCATTCCTGGTTCCGTCACAATCTCCTCATGAAATTGCCTCATTTCCGGTCAGCTTCCAGCACATCACTTCCGGTGGAACGTCATGTGCGAGTTTTAAAGTGCTCCTCGGGGCTCTGCCGTGTACTCCTGTGTCCGTGGGAAAAGCCCACTTTGTATGCCTCGTACACACTTGGCTCCGCTCCATACATCCAGTACACATATGGCTCCACTCTGTACACACACGGCTCCGCATACCCCATACACATGCGGCTCCGCTCCATACACCAAGTACACACACGACTCTGCTCCGTACACCTCGTACACATGCGGCTCTGCTCCGTACACCTCGTACACATGCGGCTCCGCTCTGTACACTTCGTACACATGCGGCTCCACTCCGTACACCTCGTACACATGTGGCTCCGCTCCGTACACCTCGTACACATGCGGCTCCGTTCCGTACACCTCGTACACACGCGATTCCGCTCCGTACAAATTGTACACACGTGGCTCCGCTCTGTACACCTCACACACACGGGGCTCCGCTCCATACACCTCGTACACGTGCGGCTCCGCTCCGTACACCCGTGGCTCTGCTCCATACACCTCATACACATGCGGCTCCGCTCTGTACACCTCATACACACGTGGCTCTGCTCCGTACACCTCGTACACACACGGCTCCACTCCATACACCTCGTACACACGCGGCTCTGCTCCGTACACCTCATACACACACAGCTCCGATCTGTACACCTCGTACACACACAGCTCCGCTCCGTACACCTCGCGCACACACACAGCTCCACTCCGTACACCTTGTACACGCGCAGCTCCGCTCTGTACACCTCATACACACGCGGCTCTGCTCCGTACACACACGGCTCTACTCCATACACCTCGAACACACATGGCTCTGCTACATCCACACTGTAAAACCAGAGTCCTGACCCCACACAGAAACTTTACCTCATCCAGCCAGCACCATGAGAACCAGCACAGCAGGGTCCTGCAGAGTGCAGACAGACACAGAGGCAGACACGGCCCCTGATCATGTGACCCCTGACTCCTCCCCTCTCACAGGTCCTCTGCGCACAGAACACACACAGCCCAGCCACATCATTGCAGGCTGCGGTGTGTCTATATGGGACGGCGAGCATGGCGTCAGTGGTTGGGGGGCGTGGCGGCGGGGGTGTCAAAAACGGGACTGTCCCGTGGGAATCGGGACGGTTGGAACTTGGGAGCCATGAATTAGCCATGCGGTGCTGGAGGGGCCCCCTCTCCCCCGGGGCCCTGTTCAATGAACGGGTTGCATGGGCGGTAGGTCCGCCCATGTGCACTGTCATGTGCATGACAATGTGGCAAACACTGCTTCTGATCGGTGGAAAAATCATCATCGCCGGTCAGACAGATGCGGTCAAATGACAATGTGAGTTTACCTCTGGTCATTATCATCCGCTGATGGGACTACTGCTCCCATTAGACAACGCCTGCTGTGATGGCAGGAGCGGCTGATGGGAGTATTCATCAGCCAGCGCCTGCACTGTAAATAAATAATTAGGAAAAAAAAAAGGGCATGGGTTCACCTGTATTTTTGATAACCAGCCAGGCAAAACTCACAGCTTGGGGCAAGGCAGGTTATCAAGAACAGAGGGGTCCCCATGCCATATTTTTTAATTATTAAAATAAATAGTGTCACCTTTGTTTTGTCTATTAGACATCTCTCCATTACTAATCCTATGGTTGTAATGTAAATAAAGACACAGCCAGTCTTTTATTTGAAATAAAAACAAAACACACTTACTTTTTTATTTAAAAATTACAAACACCATTATACTCACCTAATGACCATTCCATTGAATCACTTGTCTCCTGTAATAAAACAAAAATAAAAAATCCACAATATCCCTCACCTGTCCATTGTTCTGTCCCACTCCATAATCCATGTCCGGGGGATAAACAGTTTTCAACCTGGATGGTGCCAAGATGCGACCATCCAGACCGAGTACCACTGATGTCATTGAGGTTACTGTTGATCACTGAGGCTACGTTCCCAGGCTGGCTAATGAACTACGGTGACCTCGGTTAGATCCTCACTAGCACAGTGAGAAAAAATCTCATGGTGCAGAGGTGAGTTCACCGCAGTTCAAATTCACTACAGTGAAATTTTCCCGCTAAACATATCTCCAAAAATTAAGGTCTGTGTTCCTGTGTGCATTTGCAAACATCTGGCTTTTTTACGTTTCTTTTGGAGCAATGGCTTCTTTCTGGCAGAGTGACCTTTCAGCTCATGTTAATATAATACTCGTTTCACTGTGGATATTGATACAATCTTACCAGCTTCTGCCATTATCTTTACAAGATCTTTTACGTTTGTCTTTTGGTTGATATGCACATGTTGGACCCAAGGACATTCATCTCTGGGACACACAACAATTTCCCTTCCTGAGCGGTATGATGGCTGGAAATTCCCATCTTGTTTGTACTTGCGTATAATTGTTTGTACAGATGAACGAGGCACCTTCAGGTATCTTGAAATTGTATCCAAGGATAAGCCAGACTAGTGCAAGTCCACAATTCTCTTCATGATATCTTGGCTCATTTCTTTAGACTTTCCCATTATGCTACACAAAGAAGCAGTGTGTTTCATGTGTGCATTAAAATAAATCCATGGCAAATAATAATTATGGTAATCCTAATTGACCTTAAACAGGAAATGTTTATTCTAATTTCATGTCAGATATTGAGAAAAACATGCATATGTGTCTTTTTATATACTATATGTAAACTTCTAGTTTCAACTGTACATGCCACAAAGTTTGTAATTTAATCCTTTTACTGAAATTTTGGTGCTGCACTTCACACAACCAGAAGAAATTTCTTTTTCACCTTCCCATACTTACTATTTAGGCTACGTTCACACGTAGCGGAACTCTTGCGGAAATTACCGCGAGAATTCCGAATTCCATTCTGCGGGAAAATCGCATTTTAAATTCCAGCGATTTTCCCGCGGAAAAACTAGCATTTTGCAAGCGTTATTAGCTTGCAGAATTGCTAGCGTTTTCCAAGCGATCTGTAGCACCGCTTGGAGAACTGATTGACAGGTTGGTCACACTCGTCAAACATAGTGTTTGACAAGTGTGACCAACCTTTTACTATTGAGGCTGCCTATGCGGCATCAATAGTAAAAGATAGGATGTAAAAAATATTGTTATTCTTACCTTCCGGTGTCCCGCGCAGCCTTTCCGCCTCTCTCCACGCTCCCGATCACACTAATCCTTTGCGAGAATTACCGCAATGATGTCCTTTGTCACAGGATCGCGACGTCTCGTGGTCATTCGCGATGACGTCCCGCGAATGACAACAAGACTTCGCGATCCCGCGAGAACGGACGTCATCGCTTGCAAAGGATTACTGGGACTGGGAGCGTGGAGAGAGGCAGGAAGGCTGCGCGGGAAGTCAGAAGGTGAGAATAACAATATTTTTTATTTTAAATTCTATTTTTTACAGGGATATGGTACCCAAAGCCCGGAGGACAGTCACCTCTCCTCCGGACCGTGGGTACCATCCGCAAATGTTCTGCTTACTTTTCGCATGGTGTGCACAGCCACATGCGGAAAGTAAGCAGAACAATTCATTTCTATGGGTGCGGGATCGCCGCAATTCCGCTACATTAATGAGCATGCTGTGTTTTTTACCGCAAAGCGATTCCGCCGCGGTAAAAAACGCAGCATTAGCACAGCATTGCGGAATCCAATAGGAATGCATGAGATGCTTATTTTTCGCGTTTTTGTGGCAAAATCGCGTGGTTAAAACTGCCGCAAAAGCACGAAAAAAACGTCACGTGTGAACATAGCCTTAATGTTGACAACTATATTTTTTTCTATTTTTAAGTAAATAGATCTATATGTTCATGTCTTTTTCAAGATGAGCTGAGAGTTTTAGACACCATTTTGTCACACGCATGCGTAAGCACTACATTTATACTTATATCACATTTTATTGAGGGTTAAATGCAGGAAAAAAGTACCATATTTATTTAAAGGGAACCTGTCACCCCCCCCAGGCATTTTTAAGTAAAAGAGCCACCTTGTACAGAACTAATGCTGCATTCTGTCAAGGTGGCTCTTTTATTTAGCGTCCCTTCCACCGCCTAAATAATTGTTTTTAAAATTGGTCAGACATACCTGAAGTTTGACCAAGGGGCAGGTCTTTCCCCCCGGACAGAGATGCCTCACATCCATCAGTCATGTCCTGCTTTTGAATTTGGCGCCGCCTCCTCAGCGTTCATTTCTTTTTCTCGTGCCTGCACTGTAATATTCTTTCTTGGGCATGTGCAGTTAGCGCTGCCTATCCTATGACATCACATGATGTGACACCATGTGACCAGGAGGGGCGGAGCTCAGCAGGGCAGTGGTGCTGCAGGACCTGTGATGACGTCAGCACCATGTGACCAGTAGGGGCGGAGCTCAGCAGAGCAGTGGTGCAGCAGGACCTGTGATGATGTCAGTGTCATGTGACCAGGAGGGGCGGTGCTAAGTAGAGCAGTCGTGCAGTAGGACTTGTGATGACGTCAGCACCATGTGACCAGTAGGGGCGGAGTTGAGCAGGGCAGCGGTGCAGCAGGACCTGTGATGACGTCAGCACCATGTGACCAGTAGGGGCGGAGCTGAGCAGGGCAGCGGTGCAGCAGGACCTGTGGTGATGTCAGAATATTACAGCGCAGGCTTGAGAAAAAGAAATGAACGCAGAGGAGGTGGCGCCAAATTCAAAAGCAGGACATGACTGATGGATGTGAGGCATCTGTGTCCGAGGGGGAAAGACCGTCCCCCGGTCAAACTTCAGGTATGTCTGACCAATTTTAAAATCAATTATTTCGGCGGTGGAAGAGACGCTAAATAAAAGAGCCACCTCGACAGAATGCAGCATTAGTGCTGCACAAGGTGGCTCTTTTACTTAAAAACGCCTGGGGGAGTGACAGGTTCCCTTTAAGCATTTTACCAATCTCTATTAAATTAAGTGTTCACTCTATAGTACGGGTTGTTACAGTTACAGGCATGCTAAATATGTATATGCTATTTTTTGTTTTGTGCTATTTCTTTCAAAAGTGTTTTTTAAAATGTGATTATTGTAATTGTTTTTGCATAGTTATTCTTGAAAAACTTTTTTGTTAAAAAATAAAGTTGTTTTAATTTTACTATAATATAATTATATTAAAATATACCTACGAAGATATAGAATAATATTTAGGTAGGAAAAATAAATCTGTATCAACAGTGCAGTCTATGGCTCACTGCTAGAGTTTCTGCCAACAATTCTAGAGGTCACATCAAAGAACAAGTAAATATAAGCAAAAAAAAATATTAAAATGATAAAAGCATCTGCTAAGCTCAATCAGAGTGCTAAGGAAAAGAGGACCTCCTCCTTCTGTGATGTCAGAGGAGAATCTTCAGGGAGAAATGAGAGAGCAGCGTCCTATTTCAAAAACTGCACTATACATATGTATTGTGATTACAATGATGACCATTCAAGCCAAGTACAGGCACCCGGCTCACCCTTGGCATGGCCAAACATTTAAGTGTACCTTCACACCTACTTTTTTCCACCTATCTCCACCCTTTTCGGGCTCTATAAATCTAGAGCTGCCGATGCCATAGATGCTGATACAGTTGAAAGCAATAATGGAGGAGAGAGCGTTAGATGATGCTCCCTCTCCCATCATTCCTCTCTGCCTCTGACACTGTGGGTGCGCGATGACGTCATTTCATGGAGCACCTGCTGTGTGTCGGGCAGACGGCAGTGCAGCTGCTGTTACCGGAGCAGAGCCGGGAGCAGCAGGAAATGAGGAGGAGAGGTGAGTATTGTGTGTGTGTGTGTGTATATATATATATATATATATATATACAGTGGGGAAAAAAAGTATTTAGTCAGTCAGCAATAGTGCAAGTTCCACCACTTAAAAAGATGAGAGGCATCTGTAATTTACATCATAGGTAGACCTCAACTATGGGAGACAAACTGAGAAAAAAAAATCCAGAAAATCACATTGTCTGTTATTTTTTCATTTTATTTGCATATTATGGTGGAAAATAAGTATTTGGTCAGAAACAAGCAATCAAGATTTCTGGCTCTCACAGACCTGTAACTTCTTCTTTAAGAGTCTCCTCATTCCTCCACTCATTACCTGTAGTAATGGCACCTGTTTAAACTTGTTATCAGTATAAAAAGACACCTGTGCACACCCTCAAACAGTCTGACTCCAAACTCCACTATGGTGAAGACCAAAGAGCTGTCAAAGGACACCAGAAACAAAATTGTAGCCCTGCACCAGGCTGGGAAGACTGAATCTGCAATAGCCAACCAGCTTGGAGTGAAGAAATCAACTGTGGGAGCAATAATTAGAAAATGGAAGACATACAAGACCACTGATAATCTCCCTCGATCTGGTGCTCCACGCAAAATCCCACCCCGTGGGGTCAGAATGATCACAAGAACGTTGAGCAAAAATCCCAGAACCACGCGGGGGGACCTAGTGAATGAACTGCAGAGAGCTGGGACCAATGTAACAAGGCCTACATAAGTAACACACTACGCCACCATGGACTCAGATCCTGCAGTGCCAGACGTGTCCCACTGCTTAAGCCTGTACATGTCCGGGCCGTCTGAAGTTTGCTAGAGAGCATTTGGATGATCCAGATTAGTTTTGGGAGAATGTCCTATGGTCTGATGAAACCAAACTGGAACTGTTTGGTAGAAACACAACTTGTCGTGTTTGGAGGAAAAAGAATACTGAGTTGCATCCATCAAACACCATACCTACTGTAAAGCATGGTGGTGGAAACATCATGCTTTGGGGCTGTTTCTCTGCAAAGGGGCCAGGACGACTGATCCGGGTACATGAAAGAATGAATGGGGCCATGTATCGTGAGATTTTGTGTGCAAACCTCCTTCCATCAGCAAGGGCATTGAAGATGAAACGTGGCTGGGTCTTTCAACATGACAATGATCCAAAGCACACCGCCAGGGCAACGAAGGAGTGGCTTCGTAAGAAGCATTTCAAGGTCCTGGAGTGGCCTAGCCAGTCTCCAGATCTCAACCCTATAGAAAACCTTTGGAGGGAGTTGAAAGTCCGTGTTGCCAAGCGAAAAGCCAAAAACATCACTGCTCTAGAGGAGATCTGCATGGAGGAATGGGCCAACATACCAACAACAGTGTGTGGCAACCTTGTGAAGACTTACAGAAAACGTTTGACCTCTGTTATTGCCAACAAAGGATATATCACAAAGTATTGAGATGAAATTTTGTTTCTGACCAAATACTTATTTTCCACCATAATATGCAAATAAAATGAAAAAAAACAGACAATGTGATTTTCTGGATTTTTTTTTCTCAGTTTGTCTCCCATAGTTGAGGTATACCTATGATGTAAATTACAGATGCCTCTCATCTTTTTAAGTGGTGGAACTTGCACTATTGCTGACTGACTAAATACTTTTTTTCCCCACTGTATATATATAATGAGTGAGTGAGTCCTGGTGGCCATAAGACTGTAGGACTGTGAGGCTAGATTATATTCTACGGGGGTCGACTACATTATATTCCATGTGGGGCTGCATTATACTCTATGTGGGTCTACAATATATTCTGTCGAAGGTGGTGCATTATACCCTATGAGAGGGGCTGCATTATACCCTATGAGGGGGCTACATTATACCCTATAAGGGGGGGCTACATTATACCTTAAGAGGGGGCTGCATTATACCCTATGAGGGGGCTGCATTATACCATATGAGGGGGCTACATTGTATTCTGTGGTGGGCTGAATTATATTCTATGGGGGTCTACATTATTTTCTATGAGGAGGGCTACATTATATTCTGTGGGGGGCTGCATTATATTCTATGATGGGGGCTACTTTATATTTTATGAAGGGGCTACCCCAAAACCTAGTGCTACATAATTAAGACGTGAACTACCTTATATTATACCCTGACATTAGCTAGTTTTACCACACAATTGATGGTCTTGTATTTATTTCTATGTAGCTACATAGTGGGCCCTAAGAATGATTTTCTCTGGTGGGCCCAAGGTGCTCCAGTCCGATACTGCACAGGTGCTCTGTGTATAGTATATAATGTATAATGTACAGGTAATACAGGGATAACCAATGACCTTATGCACAGGAACCCTGTATATACTATGTTGAGTAAGTGTACAAGTAGTATAGTGAGTTATCAGTGATGTCTCAAGCTGAAGTAATTTATTTTCACTTTTCCTCTCCATCTAGGGCAAACTGCTATCATTTCTTCCTGCCAGGACGTGTTTTCTGCAGAAAGTAACACACATCTATTGCTGATTGCTTCTAGAGAACATTTTCCTCTTCTCCTTCTACACTGGGCTCTTCCTGTAATAATGTGTAAAAAAAACAAAACTTGGCACTCAAAAGGATAACTCTATTTGATTTTAATTGCAGTCCAGAAACAACTACAAATCATTTCGGTTTAAAATGACCTTCATCAGGGTACCAACTGCACCGGCAAAGAGGGGGCAAGGGAACACAGTGTCCAACAGAAAGGATGTTCCAAATCCAAATAGACCACAATTAGAAAATAACGTGTTGAACGCGGTATCCACTGCTTGTTCTAGTGTACGCCAGTAATGCACCTTCCAGTAATATTGTCCCCAATCCTGGTCCCCTTCCTGCAATAATGTCCTCCATTCTAGACCCCGACTGGTATCATTTTCTACATCCTGGACTCCTTCCTATAATAATGTCATGAATCCTGGTTCCTTTCCTGTTATATTGTGCCCTATCCTCTAATAATGTCCTCCATTCTAGTCCCTTTCCTGTAATATTGTGCCCCAATCCAGGTTCCTTTGAGTAATAATATCCCCCATCCCGGGCCCTTTCCTATAATAATGTCCCCATCATGGGCCCATTTATTTAATAATGTTCTCTCTCCTGGATCCCTTGGCTATTTATTTAATAATGTCCTCTAGGCTGAACCCCAATCCTGGTTCCCTTCAATTTAATAATGTCCACCATCCTGGGCCATTTTTGTAGGCCCCTTTATTTGAAAATGACAAGGCACATGGCAGGACTGTCATACACCGTCTGTGACGGGCACGTCGACGTCAGTCGCCATTTTAGCTATTGTAGTGCACGAAGTCTGTGGCTTTGTGCATCACAATACATGTCCTCAGATGCACATTCAGTGGAAACCAGCACTATTACCGGGGACCCCCGAATTTTCAGGACATGATCAGGGCACTGCTATTTGTTGGTTCAGCAAATTGGCTATAATTTTAATAACCGGTCCCACCGAACCGGTAAGAACCCCTGCATTTAGATTTTCTTCTTCTTTAAAAATATTTTCCTCCATAAAATTCTTTAAATCATCATTTATTTTTTATTGCTAGATTCTAGTTATCTTGGCTTGCTGCTGCACTGTCGTCTGCCTTGTTTTTCTCTATCATTTTTACCTCTCCATCTGAAAGTGACATCACTAATGCATCGGAACAGGCACGTACTATGTGAACAAAACATCTGACCTGATTTTCATGGGTGACAGAACAATGTACATGGAGGTCAATCTAGGTCCCTCAGAAATGCTACAATTATTATGGGTGAACTGCACAATATGTGTCTATGAAAAAAAATCAACATGTCAACTAGATATTAATTAATCTATTACCTCTCTTCTATCTGCCTGAATTATGCTAAACCCGGAGTCAATGTGGTTGGTATTAACTATACAAATACTGATGGGCTTTGAATAGAAATGTAAGATTAACTCCTAGATTATTATATCTAATTTGCTTGCAGTAATAAGGATTAGGACATTTGTGAAGTAGGATCTGCAGTAGAAAATTGGAATCAAACATATAACAAAATAAAAGATCTGAGATCCATGTTCAGGATGAAATAATATGCAGGAAAATGTTTTGGCTTTTTATTTGTTGTACTTGTCACCACAGAGCGGCATGCTAGCTGGCACTTTCTTGGAGAGTAAAATCCAAATAGTGGCTTTGGCTCCCTCAAGCAGTAGAAAAGTGAAGTTTAGCAGCATTTAGATTCTGATCTGTCTAGTTGGAAAATTAACTCTTTGATAAAGTTTCAAAAGACATGAGCTACCCAAATAATGTTTAAAAAAAATAAAAGTTTTTACTTCACTTCTCGAGCTGCAGACCTTGGGAAATACTGTAGATGTAATGATAGAGATAAGCATAATGTTTGACTTCTTTTGTAGCATTAGGTTACACAATATATGTGGCAGAAATCAAACTTTCACACTCATATTTCTGTCACTGATTCTTTATAAAAAAAAATCCATTCCTAATTTGACTATGGGAAATCTGAAATGTGTGTCTGTCTGATACAAGTCAGTGAGGGAGGTCTTAGCTACAGTAAATGCTCCAGAATTTTGAAGCAATTTGAAAAATAAAACTGTTGTGATTTGCAGAGTGTTTATTACCGTATGTATTTTAGACACTTGTGGCTTCACTAAAAAGGCATGTGGTTTATGATAAATGGACGTGTCCTAAAAATTGACACTGGGTGACCAAAAATAAACCAAAATTTTGTCACACATTTTTAGCACAAAGTAAGCCACCTAATAAAGTAAGAAAGGAAAGGGGGAAGGCATAAGTTCTAACACCGTGGAAAAATGTGTTAGGTTAAAAATCACATTTATTAGTAAAGCTTACTTCATTAAAAATTGTACGAAAAAATAAAAGAAACTGCCACAATTTGACCACTCACTGTGCCCTGGACAGGACAGTGAGTGACAGCTCAGCTGCCCTATAGAATCAGAGCTGTGCTGAGTCAGTATTGTGAGTGACAGCTCCGCCGTCCAATCTGGGGAATGGGCATTTTGAGCTGCCAGTATTGTGAGTGACAGTCCAGATGCCAATCAGGGCAGGTATGTGCTGGGTTTCTCCAGGTGTCTTGCATTCTGGGTGATTACCTGGTTATTTAGTTGTCTATCACTATCTAATTATTGCCAGTCGTAGCTTGAGCTCAGTGGTGTGTGTGCCTTATTTTCCACTGCTCTGTTGCTGATGTTTCACTGTCTGACTTTGGACTTTGCCTTTGACCATCCGTTTACCTAACCCCTATGTCATGATCTGCTACTTTCCTGGAATTCTGACCTTGGACTGTGACCCTATTACGTCTTGGTCTTACTCCTCTGTTTATAATGAGCTCTTTTGGTATCTGACCCTGGACTTCCTGGCTAAAGCATCTCATGGTTTGTCTATGAGTATTGACTTGGCATCACATATGTGACTCAGCATCACAGAAACGAGGAAAAACGCATATGAACTTCACATGTTTCGGACCATAGCGAGTTCTTATTCATAGGTAATGAGTCCTATGAATATGGACTTGCTGTAGTCCAAAACACGTAATCCCTTTAAGAATGATCCAACGTGACCAAGTGACCTTTTTAAATCAGAAGTTGTAGTTTGAATAGCGGTGGCTTTATTTTCCATTGAATTAATATTCCCTGAATTATAGGTTTCTAATTGAGCAACTAAGAGTCAGATTGCCCCATGTTTGCAACCAAATATTGTCAGTTATAAGCTTTTTTTTCCTTACCAAGTCGAACAGGGGAGGTGAAGAGAGCAATAGTGACAGTGGCTGGTTTCCTGCATAATAAGGAGGCAGCTGTTATGTTGGAAGTAAACAGTTCGTACACAACACCTGCTAATTGATTTATTTGTGGTTACAGCTCCTGTCCTGTGCTGAACACAGGCTTTAGGATGAAGGGCACTAGGGTAGAACAAGAGCAAGAAAATGAGAGCCCGCTAAGTGAGGAGATCCATAATTACATCGTCTTGAGAAGTTCCTCTTAAAGCAATTAGGCTGACCTCACTGCATGGCCTGTTTTTTTTAATTGCCTGCAGCTATTTTGCATCAATAGCTCCCATGAGTTTATTTAAGTTTACAGGGTATTAGTAAAAGTAAATTTAATTCTTAGATGTCAGAAATTACACTTTCTTACTTTAATGTTTTATGGGGTTTTTTTTAAAGGCATATACATACTGTATGTGCTTGCATTCATTTTAAAGAGAGAAGAAAAATCAGTGCTTCATCTCAAAAGATGCCTAGGCTACATTCTCACATCCTTTTCCATTATTACATCTGAAAAAATGAATCATTTTTCTCCCATGTGTCACCCATTTTTAATGATTGGTGAACTTGTGCATGTTCGGGTCCGGCGGATTCGCCCAAACATCTAAAAAAAAGTTTGGTTCAGGTACCAGAACTCAAATTCCATTCAGATGAATGGGAGCCTGAAAATTCGTTGTTTGCCATGCTATCATTTGCAGATGACAGATGACAGTGTGAGCTAGCAGCTGTGACCGGCCATAAAAAGATTACTGATGATCACAGGCATCAGCTGATGAGAGAGTACGACTTTCATCAGCTTACGCCTTCTGTTGCTGATAACAACAAAAGCAGGTGCCACTTATGGGAATATTCATAAGCTGAAGCCTGTGCTATAAATAAATTAATTAAAAAAGAAAAGACCTGGTGTCTCTTCTATTTTTGATAACCAGCACAGGCAAAACTAACAGCTGGTTGCTGCAACCCTTAGCTGTCAGCTTCATCATGGCTCGTTATCAAGAATAAAGTGGTCCCACGACAGAAATAATTAAAAAAAATTATGTGAGGCACTCCCCATTTTTGACAACCAGTCAAGCTAAAGCAAACAGCTGGAAGCTGGTATTCTGAAACTGGTAAGAGGCTATCAACATTGCCCCCCTCAGTCTGTTAGATGCGCCAATTCTGGTGCCTTCCCACTTGACTTGGTATGGTGGCAAGTGGGGTAATGGTTGTGTTTTATGGCCGCTGACATCAAACCCACAGGTTAGTAATGGAGAGGCATCATTAAAATGCCCCCATTACTAACCCCATAGTTTAATTGTAAAAAATACACAACCAGAATAAAATCTTTTGATGGAAATATTGACACATGCTCCTTTATTTGAAATAAAAATAAAAAAGCACTTATACTCACCTTTACGGCTAATCACTGAAGTCCATGTCACCTGTAAAAAAGCAGAAAATAATGAACAGCCATAATACTCATCTTTAAGCCTAATTTACTGTTGCCCATGTCGCTTGGAAAAGAAGAAACATAATAAACAACCATATCCATCACCTGTCTGATGTGAAGATAATTTATACTGTCCAACGACAATCTGGATGATTTGGATAGCTGTCACATCAGTAATGCAACCGTTCTCCCCACCAGCCGGCTCACACTTGCACAGTAGTGTAGTCGCTCCTCCAGTGTCTAGCACTGAGCTGCCATGAGAAAGTTCACCTGCATTCATAGCTCACCCTATCTCCACCCCTGGGAGTAGTTTACATTGTAAAATGGGACCTGTTTATCTCACACATGGTTCTATGTATGGAGGTACAGTATATAGACTCTTGGATTGTGTGGCTTTTGCTAAAGGACTAAGAAGCTGGACTCTAAGCCAAGCAGGTGAACCAGCACTATTGCATGGAGTCTTTACTTTGTACTTTACTTTGATCCTTCAATGTAGTATATTGGTGATGTGGAAAAAAAACAGTGAGTGTGCTAAAAATTTTACTGTTCGGCCACCACCATGCTGCAAATGGAGGATACTGGAAACTATTTGCTATGTGACATAGAGCATTTTTTGAATACAGAATGTATAACTGTCAGCATAGCATATGCAGTCAGCTGTGTATTGTACCCTCCATACAGTAAATAGCCAAAAAGGAATCCGGTTTGCCCACTAGTCTCACACTCATAACTTAGTAATACTAACAACTAGGATATATGCCATAAATTGGTTACTTGTATTCTGTACTATAGATATTTTCACAATAAGTATAATTTAATGGACTGGGTGGTGGAACCACTGTGCCAAAGCCCAAGGAAGACCTGGAGGGGCGTGACTAGGAGCCTCACCCAATCTGACCATGGATATGCAACAGTGTACAACACAGAGATCCGATGAGAGACAAGGGATGTTGTCCAGGGGCTACTCCAGGACTGACCATGGGTAAATGGCAGCTGACCCCCTTAGAACAGGTAGCTGGGATGGCCCAAGGGAATTTCCAACAGATGCAGGCAGGCGGAGTAAGATGGCAGGAACCACAGAGGCAGAAGGGACCGTCAGACGAAGAGATGAGCACTGGCAAGTGCAACTGGACCAGATGATGTTGAGATAAGCTTGGCAAGTGCAGCGGAACCTGCTGACGTTGAGATGAGCATTGGCAGTTGCAACTGGACCGGCTGATGTTTAGATGAGCTTGGCAGGTACAACTGGACTGGCTGCTGTTGAGATGAGCCCTGGCGGTTGCAGCTGGACCGGCTGATGTAGAGATAAGATTGGCAGGTGTAGCATACTGAGATAAGAGCACAGAGACCTGAGAACTCACAGGAGTGTTAGGAACTAAACTCACAACATTGCACAGGCACCTCCATGTTGGAGGAAGTGCTTTTAATAGTAAGTGTCCTCTAGCTACTTAAGCACAGTGCCCGGGGACCTGTGTGCGGTGCACGCACCCGGGGTAGCAGCAGACCCAGATGGAGCAGAACGTGAGCTGCTGCAGTGAGAATGTTTGTGTATCTGCAGGGAGAAAAGGACTGCAGGCAAAGACGCCAGCGCTACAGTACATCCCTCTTCCGCTCCCTCTTTTTCAAGCCTGCCAGAAATTTCTCCAGAAAGAAAGGGGCATAGATGTTCTTCCTTGGGCTCCCAAGATGTCTCCTCAGGCCGAACTCCTTCCAATCCACAAGAAAGAATCCTTTTCCTCTTATCCTCTTGGTTCTCTAACTCAAAAGCGTCCTTAATGCTGACAAGAGCCAGAGAGGTACCAGGAACCTTGAAGAGACACATGGAAGGAATTGGGGATTCGCAAAGACGCCGGGAGTTTGAATTTGTAGGCTACTGGATTAATTTGTTTCAACCCCTCGAATGGACCGATGAAGTGAGGACTCAATTTAAAGGATGACATCTTGAGACAGACATACTAGGATGAAAGCCAGACCTTATCTTCAGGAAGAAACAGAAGCGAATCCAGACGTCTGTTGTCCGTGTGCCTTTCAATTCACTTGGAGGATTTTTCTAAGGAAGTCTTGGTGGCATTCCAGAATTCTGAAAAGTTCCTGACAAGGAAATTGGTAGCAGGAATATCGGAGGTGATAGCCACAGGAAACAGGACTGTCAGGAACACCGCACTGCACTGGCTCACTGAGCTAGTGCGCGTGTCCTGAGTACAAATACAGTGCTCAAAGATACCTGTGGTGCGGGACAGCAGCAGTGACGATGCATGCTTCAGACTATCAGGACCTGAAGCACGTGACTGCTGGGGGCATGGCCTAAGCTCCACAGAGTTACAGTAGGAGCTGCAGGGAAACTCCTAGAAAGATAACTATGGGACAAGGTACCAAGGGGCAAAAACAAGATCAAGTCGGGGTCAAAGCACGAGATAGCAGGACAGAACCAAAGGGTTAGACAGAGCGGATAGTCAGGACATAGCAATAGATCAGAAAACCAGAACGGGCAATGGACGGTACAATAGGGACAAACTGTAACGGAGTAACAATAGCCAAGCCAGGAGGTCAGAACTGGAGAAGACAATGGTACCAAAACGAGAGACGAAGTTCAGAGTGAGGGGACAGACCGGGTCATACACGGGAATCAAACAAGCAATGCAGTATCCACGCACACCAGGGGGGTCAGAAACACAGCCAGAATAACAGTATAGCTGACAGGGAATCCTAGTCTGGAGTGAGTATAAATACCCCTCCCAGATCCAAAGAGAGGCCGGCAAAAGTTAACCCTGTGAGAACAGGACATTAACCATGCCCTAACCATGACAGTACCCCCCTCTTAATGGGGGGCCACTGGACCCCCAGGTTTCTCAGGGTATCTGGCATGAAAAGCCTGCACCAGGCGATCAGCGTGCACCAAACTGGCCGGAACCCATGACCGATCCTCATCGGAATATCCCTTCCAATGAATAAGGTACCGAAGTCTCCGGCGCACTCACCGTGAATCAACGATGCACCCTACCTCGTACTCCAGTTGACCCTCTACCAACACTGGTGGAGCCACGGATGAGGGATCTTCTCTAACGGTCCCCACAGGTTTAAATAGGGACCTGTGGAAGACGTTAGAGATTTTGAAGGAGGTGGGCAACTGTAATCTGTATGCAACCGGGTTGATCATCTCTACAATCTTGTAAAGGCCAATAAATTTGGGGCCCAACTTCATAGAGGGTATTTTAAGTTTGATGTTACGGGTGGACAACCAGACTTTTTCCCCCACTGTCAACGCAGGAACCACCCCCCTCCTCCTGTCCGCAAAATGTTTGAACTTCTTCTGAGCTTTGGAGATGTTCCCCTGCACCTCCTTCCAGAGGGTTTTTAACTGTTGTACCATCCCCTCGGCACCAGGGCAATCTGAATCCATACGGGAAAATTCCCCAAACTGCGGAACAAACCCATCATTGACCTGAAAGGGAGACTTTCCGGTTGACTGATTAATCCAACAGTTGAATGCAAATTCTGCCATGGGTAATACCTCACACCAGTCTTCCTGCCTGGAGGAGGCCAGGCATCTCAGAATCTGCTCCAATGACTGGTTGGTGCGTTCAGTTTGTCCGTTGGATTCTGGGTGATAGGCAGAGGAGAATGACAACGTGACCCTCAACTTCATACAAAAAGCTCTCCAAAACCTGGCCACAAATTGCACACCATTGTCAGACACCACGTTCACAGGCACTACATGCAGCCGAACAATGTGCTGTATAAACAAGCGGGCAAGGTTTCAGCAGATGGTAATGCAGGTAATGGCACAAAGTGGGCTTGCTTAGAAAATCTATCAACCACTACCCATACCACTGAGTTGCCCTTGGAAGATGGAAGATTAGTGATAAAGTCCATGGACAGGTGTGTCCATGGTTTATCCGGAATTGGCAAAGGCACCAATGCCCTGGCCGGCCAGACCTGAGAGCTTTTAGCGCGAGCGCACGCCCCACAAGTATTTACAAACCTTTTTATATCAGTACCCATAGAGGGCCACCAAAAACCCCTAGCTACTGCCCCCCAGGTAGCTGCAATACCAGGGTGTGCACTTAACACAGAATCATGAAATTCTTGAAGGAGTGTGAGACGGAATTGTTCGGGTACAAACAATTTACCTGGGGGTTTATTCCTGGGAGCTTGTGCTTGTGCTTCCAGAATCTCTCTCTGTAGCTCAGAGGAGATTTCGGCTACATCCACACCCGGTTGAAGAATGGAGGAAGGAGGTTCTGGAGGGGACACAAAATCAAAACTTCGGGATAAGGCATCCGCCCTTACATTTTTAAACCCTGGTCGGAACGTGATGGTAAAATGAAATCGAGAAAAAAAAAGTGCCCACCGAGCCTGTCTGGGGGTCAGTCTCTTAGCAGACTTGATATAGGCCAGGTTTTTATGATCAGTGATGACCGTAATGGGATGAGTGGCCCCCTTCAAAAAATGCCTCCATTCTTCGAAGGCCAATTTAACTGCTAACAATTCCCTGTTAACGACATTATAGTTTCTCTCAGCCGAAGAGAACTTCTTAGAGGAAAAGGCACAGGGTTTCAGGTTAGTCAGGGTAGGGGGGCCCTGTGACAATACTGCCCCCTCCTCCGAAGCGTCGACCTCGACGATAAAAGGTCTTGACGAATCAGGTTGTACCAACACAGGGGCTGTAGTAAAACACTTTTTTAATATAAGGAAGGAATTTTTTGCGGCCACGGACCAATTTTTTACATCTGCCCCTTTAAGAGTGAGAACCGACAACGGTTTCACCACCTGCGAGAACCATTTAATGAACTTCCTATAATAATTAGCGAAGCCCAGAAATCGCTGCAACCCCTTCAGGTCATGAGGCTGCACCCAATCTGTAATAGCCTGAACCTTCCCTGGATCCATGCGGAATCCCTCCCCGGATACAATTACACCCAGAAAAGATAGCTCTTGCATAAAAAATGAGCACTTCTCCAGCTTAGCATACAAATGGTTCTCCTGGAGTCTCATAAGAACCGTAAGTAGATGGTGTAAGTGTGACTGACTGTCTTCAGAGTAAATCAAGATGTCATCCAGGTAAATGACTACTTAATGTCCAATCAGGTCAGAAAAAACAACATTAATAAAGTTCTGAAAAACAGCAGGAGCATTAGTGAGGCCGAAGGGCATAACCAGGTTTTCAAACATCCCTCAGTTGTCAGGAATGCTGTTTTCCATTCGTCCCCCTCCCGGATCCTTATAAGGTTATAAGCACCTAGTAGATCGAGCTTAGAAAACCATTTGGCCCACGTGAGTTGGTTGCATAGATCAGGAATCAACGGGAGAGGGTACGTGTTCTTAACAGTAATTTTGTTCAGTTCCCGAAAGTCGAGGCACGGTCGCAACCCACCATCTTTTTTCTTTACAAAGAAAAACCCCGCTGCCACGGGTGAGACCGAGCGCCGAATATGCCCCTTGCGAAGGCTTTCTTTGATGTACTCTTTCATAGATTGGCGCTCAGGCCCGGACAAATTAAACAAATGAGCCTTGGGTAATTTGGCTCCAGGTACTAAATCGATAGCACAATCATATGGTCTATGTGGTGGGAGCACCTCAGCCTCGCTTTCGGAAAACACATCTTCAAAGTCTCTCAGGTACTCCGGAATACCCTCCAGACCGACAGATGACACAGAGACAGATTTTATCGGATTGACAAAAGGAACCGGGTTACAACACAGACCATTATCATTAAATCCCCATTGGGTGATCTCCCCCTTCACCCAATCAATAAGAGGATTGTGGCATTGCAACCAGGGCATTCCCAACACCAGTCCTGAAGGCAGATTATTCATAATGAAACAACTTAAATTTTCCACATGAGTGGAACCCACTTTCATAGAAAAAACTTCAGACATAAAACAAATTCCATCCCGGGTAAGAGGGGATGAATCCACAGCCACAATTTTAACAGGGTCTTTTAACCTGACTGTCCCTATCTTATTAAGAGTCACAACTTGGGCATCAATCAGATCAATGGAGGAACCACAGTCAACAAAGGCGGTGGTCATAATAGGACTGCCAGCAAGTTCCAATTCAACCTGGAGCACCATTTTTTCTACGTGAGAAAAAATGTACCTGGGAGTCTGGACAACCTCCTCGATTGCTGCCCAGACTCAGTCGTTTCTCTGAAGAAGGGCAGGAGGGGCAATTCCTTTTCCAATGTCCAGAGGCTCCACAGTAAAAGCATAGTAGATTGTCTCTACGGTGCCTTCTCTTTTTCTCCTTAACCGAGACTGACCCAACCTCCATGGGCTCAGATACAGGTGCAGTGTCATGCAATTTGGGGTACAAGGGAGACTCTTGTTGCATCATTCCTCTAGCGCGGAGTGTCTGGTCCATACAGAGTGCCTGCATCATGGCAT
The DNA here is from genome assembly GCF_039654945.1 of Dendrobates tinctorius. Classification (NCBI taxonomy): domain Eukaryota; kingdom Metazoa; phylum Chordata; class Amphibia; order Anura; family Dendrobatidae; genus Dendrobates; species Dendrobates tinctorius. The sequence goes on along the minus strand of NW_027361728.1, from coordinate 18,309,202 downwards.
CGTCCAGGGTATCAGGGGAGGATGTAATGCCAGAGCATCCTGCAGACGGTCAGACAGACCCCTGCGGAACAACCCCCTCAGGGCGGTGTCGTTCCATGATACTTCGGACGTCCAACGTCTAAACTTTGAGCAGAATGATTCAGCAGAGTGCCTCTCCTGTGTCACACTCATCACCATATCCTCTGCCAGATGCACTCTATCAGGCTCATCGTAAATGTGCCCCAGAGCCCCAAAGAACAAATTCACAGACATACGTTCAGGAGCAGAGGAAGAGAGAGAGAAAGCCCATGCCTGTGGAGCCCCCCGAAGTAGGGAAATGATGACCCCCCACCCTCTGGAACTCATCCCCGGAGGAGCAGGGCATCAGAGAAAAAAAAAGCTTGCATCCTTCTCTGAACGAACTGAACTCCCTTTTATCCCCTGAGAAAGGGTCTGGCAATTTGACCGGAAATTCGGGGGATGCCAATAACACATCTCTATCCCCAGCACTAGGAGCCCCTGCAGCGACAGCCCCCTGCACAGTATCCACCAACTGTTGCTGGGTATGGGCCATCGTGCGCTGTTCCACATTAAGTTTGTGGAACATTTGGTTCAGGTGCTTGACCTGATCAGCCAATGCTTGTATGAGATCCATGAGGATAACACACTTTTTTTTTCCTTCAGAGGAAAGAAAAACTGAAATGGTCAGCTATAATGTCAGGAACACCGCACTGCACTGGCTCACTGAGCCAGTGCGTGTGTCCTCAGTACAAAAACAGTGCTCAAAGATACCTGTGGAGCGGGACAGCAGCGGTGACGATGCGTGCTTCAGACTATCAGGACCTGAAGCACGTGACTGCTGGGGGAGTGGCCTAAGCTCCACAGAGCTAGAAGCTGCAGGGAAACTCCTAGAAAGGTAACTACGGGACAAGGTACCAAGGGGCAAAAACCAGATCAAGCTGGGGTCAAAGCACGAGATAGCAGGACAGAACCAAAGGGTTAGACAGAGCGGATAGTCAGGACGTAGCAACAGATCAGAAAACCAGAATGGGCAATGGACGGTACAATAGGGAAAAACTGTAATGGAATAACAATAGCCAAGCCAGGAGGTCAGAACTGGAGAAGACAATGGTACCAAAACGAGAGACGAAGTTCAGAGTGAGGGGACAGACCGGGTCATACACGGGAATCAAAAAAGCAATGCAGTATCCACACACACCAGGGGGGTCAGACACACAGCCAGAATAACAGTATAGCTGACAGGGAATCCTAGTCTGGAGTGAGTATAAATACCCCTCCCAGATCCAAAGAGAGGCCGGCAAAAGTTAACCCTGTGAGAACAGGACATTAACCATGCCCTAACCATGACAGTACCCCCCTCTTAATGGGGGGCCACTGGACCCCCAGGTTTCTCAGGGTATCTGGCATGAAAAGCCTGCACCAGGCGATCAGCGTGCACCAAACTGGCCGGAACCCATGACCGATCCTCATCGGAATATCCCTTCCAATGAATAAGGTACCGAAGTCTCCGGCGCACTCACCGTGAATCAACGATGCACCCTACCTCGTACTCCAGTTGACCCTCTACCAACACTGGTGGAGCCACGGATGAGGGATCTTCTCTAACGGTCCCCACAGGTTTAAATAGGGACCTGTGGAAGACGTTAGAGATTTTGAAGGAGGTGGGCAACTGTAATCTGTATGCAACCGGGTTGATCATCTCTACAATCTTGTAAAGGCCAATAAATTTGGGGCCCAACTTCATAGAGGGTATTTTAAGTTTGATGTTACGGGTGGACAACCAGACTTTTTCCCCCACTGTCAACGCAGGAACCACCCCCCTCCTCCTGTCCGCAAAATGTTTGAACTTCTTCTGAGCTTTGGAGATGTTCCCCTGCACCTCCTTCCAGAGGGTTTTTAACTGTTGTACCATCCCCTCGGCACCAGGGCAATCTGAATCCATACGGGAAAATTCCCCAAACTGCGGAACAAACCCATCATTGACCTGAAAGGGAGACTTTCCGGTTGACTGATTAATCCAACAGTTGAATGCAAATTCTGCCATGGGTAATACCTCACACCAGTCTTCCTGCCTGGAGGAGGCCAGGCATCTCAGAATCTGCTCCAATGACTGGTTGGTGCGTTCAGTTTGTCCGTTGGATTCTGGGTGATAGGCAGAGGAGAATGACAACGTGACCCTCAACTTCATACAAAAAGCTCTCCAAAACCTGGCCACAAATTGCACACCATTGTCAGACACCACGTTCACAGGCACTACATGCAGCCGAACAATGTGCTGTATAAACAAGCGGGCAAGGTTTCAGCAGATGGTAATGCAGGTAATGGCACAAAGTGGGCTTGCTTAGAAAATCTATCAACCACTACCCATACCACTGAGTTGCCCTTGGAAGATGGAAGATTAGTGATAAAGTCCATGGACAGGTGTGTCCATGGTTTATCCGGAATTGGCAAAGGCACCAATGCCCTGGCCGGCCAGACCTGAGAGCTTTTAGCGCGAGCGCACGCCCCACAAGTATTTACAAACCTTTTTATATCAGTACCCATAGAGGGCCACCAAAAACCCCTAGCTACTGCCCCCCAGGTAGCTGCAATACCAGGGTGTGCACTTAACACAGAATCATGAAATTCTTGAAGGAGTGTGAGACGGAATTGTTCGGGTACAAACAATTTACCTGGGGGTTTATTCCTGGGAGCTTGTGCTTGTGCTTCCAGAATCTCTCTCTGTAGCTCAGAGGAGATTTCGGCTACATCCACACCCGGTTGAAGAATGGAGGAAGGAGGTTCTGGAGGGGACACAAAATCAAAACTTCGGGATAAGGCATCCGCCCTTACATTTTTAAACCCTGGTCGGAACGTGATGGTAAAATGAAATCGAGAAAAAAAAAGTGCCCACCGAGCCTGTCTGGGGGTCAGTCTCTTAGCAGACTTGATATAGGCCAGGTTTTTATGATCAGTGATGACCGTAATGGGATGAGTGGCCCCCTTCAAAAAATGCCTCCATTCTTCGAAGGCCAATTTAACTGCTAACAATTCCCTGTTAACGACATTATAGTTTCTCTCAGCCGAAGAGAACTTCTTAGAGGAAAAGGCACAGGGTTTCAGGTTAGTCAGGGTAGGGGGGCCCTGTGACAATACTGCCCCCTCCTCCGAAGCGTCGACCTCGACGATAAAAGGTCTTGACGAATCAGGTTGTACCAACACAGGGGCTGTAGTAAAACACTTTTTTAATATAAGGAAGGAATTTTTTGCGGCCACGGACCAATTTTTTACATCTGCCCCTTTAAGAGTGAGGACCGACAACGGTTTCACCACCTGCGAGAACCATTTAATGAACTTCCTATAATAATTAGCGAAGCCCAGAAATCGCTGCAACCCCTTCAGGTCATGAGGCTGCACCCAATCTGTAATAGCCTGAACCTTCCCTGGATCCATGCGGAATCCCTCCCCGGATACAATTACACCCAGAAAAGATAGCTCTTGCATAAAAAATGAGCACTTCTCCAGCTTAGCATACAAATGGTTCTCCTGGAGTCTCATAAGAACCATAAGTAGATGGTGTAAGTGTGACTGACTGTCTTCAGAGTAAATCAAGATGTCATCCAGGTAAATGACTACTTAATGTCCAATCAGGTCAGAAAAAACAACATTAATAAAGTTCTGAAAAACAGCAGGAGCATTAGTGAGGCCGAAGGGCATAACCAGGTTTTCAAACATCCCTCAGTTGTCAGGAATGCTGTTTTCCATTCGTCCCCCTCCCGGATCCTTATAAGGTTATAAGCACCTAGTAGATCGAGCTTAGAAAACCATTTGGCCCACGTGAGTTGGTTGCATAGATCAGGAATCAACGGGAGAGGGTACGTGTTCTTAACAGTAATTTTGTTCAGTTCCCGAAAGTCGAGGCACGGTCGCAACCCACCATCTTTTTTCTTTACAAAGAAAAACCCCGCTGCCACGGGTGAGACCGAGCGCCGAATATGCCCCTTGCGAAGGCTTTCTTTGATGTACTCTTTCATAGATTGGCGCTCAGGCCCGGACAAATTAAACAAATGAGCCTTGGGTAATTTGGCTCCAGGTACTAAATCGATAGCACAATCATATGGTCTATGTGGTGGGAGCACCTCAGCCTCGCTTTCGGAAAACACATCTTCAAAGTCTCTCAGGTACTCCGGAATACCCTCCAGACCGACAGATGACACAGAGACAGATTTTATCGGATTGACAAAAGGAACCGGGTTACAACACAGACCATTATCATTAAATCCCCATTGGGTGATCTCCCCCTTCACCCAATCAATAAGAGGATTGTGGCATTGCAACCAGGGCATTCCCAACACCAGTCCTGAAGGCAGATTATTCATAATGAAACAACTTAAATTTTCCACATGAGTGGAACCCACTTTCATAGAAAAAACTTCAGACATAAAACAAATTCCATCCCGGGTAAGAGGGGATGAATCCACAGCCACAATTTTAACAGGGTCTTTTAACCTGACTGTCCCTATCTTATTAAGAGTCACAACTTGGGCATCAATCAGATCAATGGAGGAACCACAGTCAACAAAGGCGGTGGTCATAATAGGACTGCCAGCAAGTTCCAATTCAACCTGGAGCACCATTTTTTCTACGTGAGAAAAAATGTACCTGGGAGTCTGGACAACCTCCTCGATTGCTGCCCAGACTCAGTCGTTTCTCTGAAGAAGGGCAGGAGGGGCAATTCCTTTTCCAATGTCCAGAGGCTCCACAGTAAAAGCATAGTAGATTGTCTCTACGGTGCCTTCTCTTTTTCTCCTTAACCGAGACTGACCCAACCTCCATGGGCTCAGATACAGGTGCAGTGTCATGCAATTTGGGGTACAAGGGAGACTCTTGTTGCATCATTCCTCTAGCGCGGAGTGTCTGGTCCATACAGAGTGCCTGCATCATGGCATCGTCCAGGGTATCAGGGGAGGATGTAATGCCAGAGCATCCTGCAGACGGTCAGACAGACCCCTGCGGAACAACCCCCTCAGGGCGGTGTCGTTCCATGATACTTCGGACGTCCAACGTCTAAACTTTGAGCAGAATGATTCAGCAGAGTGCCTCTCCTGTGTCACACTCATCACCATATCCTCTGCCAGATGCACTCTATCAGGCTCATCGTAAATGTGCCCCAGAGCCCCAAAGAACAAATTCACAGACATACGTTCAGGAGCAGAGGAAGAGAGAGAGAAAGCCCATGCCTGTGGAGCCCCCCGAAGTAGGGAAATGATGACCCCCCACCCTCTGGAACTCATCCCCGGAGGAGCAGGGCATCAGAGAAAAAAAAAGCTTGCATCCTTCTCTGAACGAACTGAACTCCCTTTTATCCCCTGAGAAAGGGTCTGGCAATTTGACCGGAAATTCGGGGGATGCCAATAACACATCTCTATCCCCAGCACTAGGAGCCCCTGCAGCGACAGCCCCCTGCACAGTATCCACCAACTGTTGCTGGGTATGGGCCATCGTGCGCTGTTCCACATTAAGTTTGTGGAACATTTGGTTCAGGTGCTTGACCTGATCAGCCAATGCTTGTATGAGATCCATGAGGATAACACACTTTTTTTTTCCTTCAGAGGAAAGAAAAACTGAAATGGTCAGCTATAATGTCAGGAACACCGCACTGCACTGGCTCACTGAGCCAGTGCGTGTGTCCTCAGTACAAAAACAGTGCTCAAAGATACCTGTGGAGCGGGACAGCAGCGGTGACGATGCGTGCTTCAGACTATCAGGACCTGAAGCACGTGACTGCTGGGGGAGTGGCCTAAGCTCCACAGAGCTAGAAGCTGCAGGGAAACTCCTAGAAAGGTAACTACGGGACAAGGTACCAAGGGGCAAAAACCAGATCAAGCTGGGGTCAAAGCACGAGATAGCAGGACAGAACCAAAGGGTTAGACAGAGCGGATAGTCAGGACGTAGCAACAGATCAGAAAACCAGAATGGGCAATGGACGGTACAATAGGGAAAAACTGTAATGGAATAACAATAGCCAAGCCAGGAGGTCAGAACTGGAGAAGACAATGGTACCAAAACGAGAGACGAAGTTCAGAGTGAGGGGACAGACCGGGTCATACACGGGAATCAAAAAAGCAATGCAGTATCCACACACACCAGGGGGGTCAGACACACAGCCAGAATAACAGTATAGCTGACAGGGAATCCTAGTCTGGAGTAAGTATAAATACCCCTCCCAGATCCAAAGAGAGGCCGGCAAAAGTTAACCCTGTGAGAACAGGACATTAACCATGCCCTAACCATGACAGTACCCCCCTCTTAATGGGGGGCCACTGGACCCCCAGGTTTCTCAGGGTATCTGGCATGAAAAGCCTGCACCAGGCGATCAGCGTGCACCAAACTGGCCGGAACCCATGACCGATCCTCATCGGAATATCCCTTCCAATGAATAAGGTACCGAAGTCTCCGGCGCACTCACCGTGAATCAACGATGCACCCTACCTCGTACTCCAGTTGACCCTCTACCAACACTGGTGGAGCCACGGATGAGGGATCTTCTCTAACGGTCCCCACAGGTTTAAATAGGGACCTGTGGAAGACGTTAGAGATTTTGAAGGAGGTGGGCAACTGTAATCTGTATGCAACCGGGTTGATCATCTCTACAATCTTGTAAAGGCCAATAAATTTGGGGCCCAACTTCATAGAGGGTATTTTAAGTTTGATGTTACGGGTGGACAACCAGACTTTTTCCCCCACTGTCAACGCAGGAACCACCCCCCTCCTCCTGTCCGCAAAATGTTTGAACTTCTTCTGAGCTTTGGAGATGTTCCCCTGCACCTCCTTCCAGAGGGTTTTTAACTGTTGTACCATCCCCTCGGCACCAGGGCAATCTGAATCCATACGGGAAAATTCCCCAAACTGCGGAACAAACCCATCATTGACCTGAAAGGGAGACTTTCCGGTTGACTGATTAATCCAACAGTTGAATGCAAATTCTGCCATGGGTAATACCTCACACCAGTCTTCCTGCCTGGAGGAGGCCAGGCATCTCAGAATCTGCTCCAATGACTGGTTGGTGCGTTCAGTTTGTCCGTTGGATTCTGGGTGATAGGCAGAGGAGAATGACAACGTGACCCTCAACTTCATACAAAAAGCTCTCCAAAACCTGGCCACAAATTGCACACCATTGTCAGACACCACGTTCACAGGCACTACATGCAGCCGAACAATGTGCTGTATAAACAAGCGGGCAAGGTTTCAGCAGATGGTAATGCAGGTAATGGCACAAAGTGGGCTTGCTTAGAAAATCTATCAACCACTACCCATACCACTGAGTTGCCCTTGGAAGATGGAAGATTAGTGATAAAGTCCATGGACAGGTGTGTCCATGGTTTATCCGGAATTGGCAAAGGCACCAATGCCCTGGCCGGCCAGACCTGAGAGCTTTTAGCGCGAGCGCACGCCCCACAAGTATTTACAAACCTTTTTATATCAGTACCCATAGAGGGCCACCAAAAACCCCTAGCTACTGCCCCCCAGGTAGCTGCAATACCAGGGTGTGCACTTAACACAGAATCATGAAATTCTTGAAGGAGTGTGAGACGGAATTGTTCGGGTACAAACAATTTACCTGGGGGTTTATTCCTGGGAGCTTGTGCTTGTGCTTCCAGAATCTCTCTCTGTAGCTCAGAGGAGATTTCGGCTACATCCACACCCGGTTGAAGAATGGAGGAAGGAGGTTCTGGAGGGGACACAAAATCAAAACTTCGGGATAAGGCATCCGCCCTTACATTTTTAAACCCTGGTCGGAACGTGATGGTAAAATGAAATCGAGAAAAAAAAAGTGCCCACCGAGCCTGTCTGGGGGTCAGTCTCTTAGCAGACTTGATATAGGCCAGGTTTTTATGATCAGTGATGACCGTAATGGGATGAGTGGCCCCCTTCAAAAAATGCCTCCATTCTTCGAAGGCCAATTTAACTGCTAACAATTCCCTGTTAACGACATTATAGTTTCTCTCAGCCGAAGAGAACTTCTTAGAGGAAAAGGCACAGGGTTTCAGGTTAGTCAGGGTAGGGGGGCCCTGTGACAATACTGCCCCCTCCTCCGAAGCGTCGACCTCGACGATAAAAGGTCTTGACGAATCAGGTTGTACCAACACAGGGGCTGTAGTAAAACACTTTTTTAATATAAGGAAGGAATTTTTTGCGGCCACGGACCAATTTTTTACATCTGCCCCTTTAAGAGTGAGGACCGACAACGGTTTCACCACCTGCGAGAACCATTTAATGAACTTCCTATAATAATTAGCGAAGCCCAGAAATCGCTGCAACCCCTTCAGGTCATGAGGCTGCACCCAATCTGTAATAGCCTGAACCTTCCCTGGATCCATGCGGAATCCCTCCCCGGATACAATTACACCCAGAAAAGATAGCTCTTGCATAAAAAATGAGCACTTCTCCAGCTTAGCATACAAATGGTTCTCCTGGAGTCTCATAAGAACCGTAAGTAGATGGTGTAAGTGTGACTGACTGTCTTCAGAGTAAATCAAGATGTCATCCAGGTAAATGACTACTTAATGTCCAATCAGGTCAGAAAAAACAACATTAATAAAGTTCTGAAAAACAGCAGGAGCATTAGTGAGGCCGAAGGGCATAACCAGGTTTTCAAACATCCCTCAGTTGTCAGGAATGCTGTTTTCCATTCGTCCCCCTCCCGGATCCTTATAAGGTTATAAGCACCTAGTAGATCGAGCTTAGAAAACCATTTGGCCCACGTGAGTTGGTTGCATAGATCAGGAATCAACGGGAGAGGGTACGTGTTCTTAACAGTAATTTTGTTCAGTTCCCGAAAGTCGAGGCACGGTCGCAACCCACCATCTTTTTTCTTTACAAAGAAAAACCCCGCTGCCACGGGTGAGACCGAGCGCCGAATATGCCCCTTGCGAAGGCTTTCTTTGATGTACTCTTTCATAGATTGGCGCTCAGGCCCGGACAAATTAAACAAATGAGCCTTGGGTAATTTGGCTCCAGGTACTAAATCGATAGCACAATCATATGGTCTATGTGGTGGGAGCACCTCAGCCTCGCTTTCGGAAAACACATCTTCAAAGTCTCTCAGGTACTCCGGAATACCCTCCAGACCGACAGATGACACAGAGACAGATTTTATCGGATTGACAAAAGGAACCGGGTTACAACACAGACCATTATCATTAAATCCCCATTGGGTGATCTCCCCCTTCACCCAATCAATAAGAGGATTGTGGCATTGCAACCAGGGCATTCCCAACACCAGTCCTGAAGGCAGATTATTCATAATGAAACAACTTAAATTTTCCACATGAGTGGAACCCACTTTCATAGAAAAAACTTCAGACATAAAACAAATTCCATCCCGGGTAAGAGGGGATGAATCCACAGCCACAATTTTAACAGGGTCTTTTAACCTGACTGTCCCTATCTTATTAAGAGTCACAACTTGGGCATCAATCAGATCAATGGAGGAACCACAGTCAACAAAGGCGGTGGTCATAATAGGACTGCCAGCAAGTTCCAATTCAACCTGGAGCACCACTTTTTCTACGTGAGAAAAAATGTACCTGGGAGTCTGGACAACCTCCTCGATTGCTGCCCAGACTCAGTCGTTTCTCTGAAGAAGGGCAGGAGGGGCAATTCCTTTTCCAATGTCCAGAGGCTCCACAGTAAAAGCATAGTAGATTGTCTCTACGGTGCCTTCTCTTTTTCTCCTTAACCGAGACTGACCCAACCTCCATGGGCTCAGATACAGGTGCAGTGTCATGCAATTTGGGGTACAAGGGAGACTCTTGTTGCATCATTCCTCTAGCGCGGAGTGTCTGGTCCATACAGAGTGCCTGCATCATGGCATCGTCCAGGGTATCAGGGGAGGATGTAATGCCAGAGCATCCTGCAGACGGTCAGACAGACCCCTGCGGAACAACCCCCTCAGGGCGGTGTCGTTCCATGATACTTCGGACGTCCAACGTCTAAACTTTGAGCAGAATGATTCAGCAGAGTGCCTCTCCTGTGTCACACTCATCACCATATCCTCTGCCAGATGCACTCTATCAGGCTCATCGTAAATGTGCCCCAGAGCCCCAAAGAACAAATTCACAGACATACGTTCAGGAGCAGAGGAAGAGAGAGAGAAAGCCCATGCCTGTGGAGCCCCCCGAAGTAGGGAAATGATGACCCCCCACCCTCTGGAACTCATCCCCGGAGGAGCGGGGCATCAGAGAAAAAAAAAGCTTGCATCCTTCTCTGAACGAACTGAACTCCCTTTTATCCCCTGAGAAAGGGTCTGGCAATTTGACCGGAAATTCGGGGGATGCCAATAACACATCTCTATCCCCAGCACTAGGAGCCCCTGCAGCGACAGCCCCCTGCACAGTATCCACCAACTGTTGCTGGGTATGGGCCATCGTGCGCTGTTCCACATTAAGTTTGTGGAACATTTGGTTCAGGTGCTTGACCTGATCAGCCAATGCTTGTATGAGATCCATGAGGATAACACACTTTTTTTTTCCTTCAGAGGAAAGAAAAACTGAAATGGTCAGCTATAATGTCAGGAACACCGCACTGCACTGGCTCACTGAGCCAGTGCGTGTGTCCTCAGTACAAAAACAGTGCTCAAAGATACCTGTGGAGCGGGACAGCAGCGGTGACGATGCGTGCTTCAGACTATCAGGACCTGAAGCACGTGACTGCTGGGGGAGTGGCCTAAGCTCCACAGAGCTAGAAGCTGCAGGGAAACTCCTAGAAAGGTAACTACGGGACAAGGTACCAAGGGGCAAAAACCAGATCAAGCTGGGGTCAAAGCACGAGATAGCAGGACAGAACCAAAGGGTTAGACAGAGCGGATAGTCAGGACGTAGCAACAGATCAGAAAACCAGAATGGGCAATGGACGGTACAATAGGGAAAAACTGTAATGGAATAACAATAGCCAAGCCAGGAGGTCAGAACTGGAGAAGACAATGGTACCAAAACGAGAGACGAAGTTCAGAGTGAGGGGACAGACCGGGTCATACACGGGAATCAAAAAAGCAATGCAGTATCCACACACACCAGGGGGGTCAGACACACAGCCAGAATAACAGTATAGCTGACAGGGAATCCTAGTCTGGAGTGAGTATAAATACCCCTCCCAGATCCAAAGAGAGGCCGGCAAAAGTTAACCCTGTGAGAACAGGACATTAACCATGCCCTAACCATGACAGTACCCCCCTCTTAATGGGGGGCCACTGGACCCCCAGGTTTCTCAGGGTATCTGGCATGAAAAGCCTGCACCAGGCGATCAGCGTGCACCAAACTGGCCGGAACCCATGACCGATCCTCATCGGAATATCCCTTCCAATGAATAAGGTACCGAAGTCTCCGGCGCACTCACCGTGAATCAACGATGCACCCTACCTCGTACTCCAGTTGACCCTCTACCAACACTGGTGGAGCCACGGATGAGGGATCTTCTCTAACGGTCCCCACAGGTTTAAATAGGGACCTGTGGAAGACGTTAGAGATTTTGAAGGAGGTGGGCAACTGTAATCTGTATGCAACCGGGTTGATCATCTCTACAATCTTGTAAAGGCCAATAAATTTGGGGCCCAACTTCATAGAGGGTATTTTAAGTTTGATGTTACGGGTGGACAACCAGACTTTTTCCCCCACTGTCAACGCAGGAACCACCCCCCTCCTCCTGTCCGCAAAATGTTTGAACTTCTTCTGAGCTTTGGAGATGTTCCCCTGCACCTCCTTCCAGAGGGTTTTTAACTGTTGTACCATCCCCTCGGCACCAGGGCAATCTGAATCCATACGGGAAAATTCCCCAAACTGCGGAACAAACCCATCATTGACCTGAAAGGGAGACTTTCCGGTTGACTGATTAATCCAACAGTTGAATGCAAATTCTGCCATGGGTAATACCTCACACCAGTCTTCCTGCCTGGAGGAGGCCAGGCATCTCAGAATCTGCTCCAATGACTGGTTGGTGCGTTCAGTTTGTCCGTTGGATTCTGGGTGATAGGCAGAGGAGAATGACAACGTGACCCTCAACTTCATACAAAAAGCTCTCCAAAACCTGGCCACAAATTGCACACCATTGTCAGACACCACGTTCACAGGCACTACATGCAGCCGAACAATGTGCTGTATAAACAAGCGGGCAAGGTTTCAGCAGATGGTAATGCAGGTAATGGCACAAAGTGGGCTTGCTTAGAAAATCTATCAACCACTACCCATACCACTGAGTTGCCCTTGGAAGATGGAAGATTAGTGATAAAGTCCATGGACAGGTGTGTCCATGGTTTATCCGGAATTGGCAAAGGCACCAATGCCCTGGCCGGCCAGACCTGAGAGCTTTTAGCGCGAGCGCACGCCCCACAAGTATTTACAAACCTTTTTATATCAGTACCCATAGAGGGCCACCAAAAACCCCTAGCTACTGCCCCCCAGGTAGCTGCAATACCAGGGTGTGCACTTAACACAGAATCATGAAATTCTTGAAGGAGTGTGAGACGGAATTGTTCGGGTACAAACAATTTACCTGGGGGTTTATTCCTGGGAGCTTGTGCTTGTGCTTCCAGAATCTCTCTCTGTAGCTCAGAGGAGATTTCGGCTACATCCACACCCGGTTGAAGAATGGAGGAAGGAGGTTCTGGAGGGGACACAAAATCAAAACTTCGGGATAAGGCATCCGCCCTTACATTTTTAAACCCTGGTCGGAACGTGATGGTAAAATGAAATCGAGAAAAAAAAAGTGCCCACCGAGCCTGTCTGGGGGTCAGTCTCTTAGCAGACTTGATATAGGCCAGGTTTTTATGATCAGTGATGACCGTAATGGGATGAGTGGCCCCCTTCAAAAAATGCCTCCATTCTTCGAAGGCCAATTTAACTGCTAACAATTCCCTGTTAACGACATTATAGTTTCTCTCAGCCGAAGAGAACTTCTTAGAGGAAAAGGCACAGGGTTTCAGGTTAGTCAGGGTAGGGGGGCCCTGTGACAATACTGCCCCCTCCTCCGAAGCGTCGACCTCGACGATAAAAGGTCTTGACGAATCAGGTTGTACCAACACAGGGGCTGTAGTAAAACACTTTTTTAATATAAGGAAGGAATTTTTTGCGGCCACGGACCAATTTTTTACATCTGCCCCTTTAAGAGTGAGGACCGACAACGGTTTCACCACCTGCGAGAACCATTTAATGAACTTCCTATAATAATTAGCGAAGCCCAGAAATCGCTGCAACCCCTTCAGGTCATGAGGCTGCACCCAATCTGTAATAGCCTGAACCTTCCCTGGATCCATGCGGAATCCCTCCCCGGATACAATTACACCCAGAAAAGATAGCTCTTGCATAAAAAATGAGCACTTCTCCAGCTTAGCATACAAATGGTTCTCCTGGAGTCTCATAAGAAGTAGATGGTGTAAGTGTGACTGACTGTCTTCAGAGTAAATCAAGATGTCATCCAGGTAAATGACTACTTAATGTCCAATCAGGTCAGAAAAAACAACATTAATAAAGTTCTGAAAAACAGCAGGAGCATTAGTGAGGCCGAAGGGCATAACCAGGTTTTCAAACATCCCTCAGTTGTCAGGAATGCTGTTTTCCATTCGTCCCCCTCCCGGATCCTTATAAGGTTATAAGCACCTAGTAGATCGAGCTTAGAAAACCATTTGGCCCACGTGAGTTGGTTGCATAGATCAGGAATCAACGGGAGAGGGTACGTGTTCTTAACAGTAATTTTGTTCAGTTCCCGAAAGTCGAGGCACGGTCGCAACCCACCATCTTTTTTCTTTACAAAGAAAAACCCCGCTGCCACGGGTGAGACCGAGCGCCGAATATGCCCCTTGCGAAGGCTTTCTTTGATGTACTCTTTCATAGATTGGCGCTCAGGCCCGGACAAATTAAACAAATGAGCCTTGGGTAATTTGGCTCCAGGTACTAAATCGATAGCACAATCATATGGTCTATGTGGTGGGAGCACCTCAGCCTCGCTTTCGGAAAACACATCTTCAAAGTCTCTCAGGTACTCCGGAATACCCTCCAGACCGACAGATGACACAGAGACAGATTTTATCGGATTGACAAAAGGAACCGGGTTACAACACAGACCATTATCATTAAATCCCCATTGGGTGATCTCCCCCTTCACCCAATCAATAAGAGGATTGTGGCGTTGCAACCAGGGCATTCCCAACACCAGTCCTGAAGGCAGATTATTCATAATGAAACAACTTAAATTTTCCACATGAGTGGAACCCACTTTCATAGAAAAAACTTCAGACATAAAACAAATTCCATCCCGGGTAAGAGGGGATGAATCCACAGCCACAATTTTAACAGGGTCTTTTAACCTGACTGTCCCTATCTTATTAAGAGTCACAACTTGGGCATCAATCAGATCAATGGAGGAACCACAGTCAACAAAGGCGGTGGTCATAATAGGACTGCCAGCAAGTTCCAATTCAACCTGGAGCACCATTTTTTCTACGTGAGAAAAAATGTACCTGGGAGTCTGGACAACCTCCTCGATTGCTGCCCAGACTCAGTCGTTTCTCTGAAGAAGGGCAGGAGGGGCAATTCCTTTTCCAATGTCCAGAGGCTCCACAGTAAAAGCATAGTAGATTGTCTCTACGGTGCCTTCTCTTTTTCTCCTTAACCGAGACTGACCCAACCTCCATGGGCTCAGATACAGGTGCAGTGTCATGCAATTTGGGGTACAAGGGAGACTCTTGTTGCATCATTCCTCTAGCGCGGAGTGTCTGGTCCATACAGAGTGCCTGCATCATGGCATCGTCCAGGGTATCAGGGGAGGATGTAATGCCAGAGCATCCTGCAGACGGTCAGACAGGCCCCTGCGGAACAACCCCCTCAGGGCGGTGTCGTTCCATGATACTTCGGACGTCCAACGTCTAAACTTTGAGCAGAATGATTCAGCAGAGTGCCTCTCCTGTGTCACACTCATCACCATATCCTCTGCCAGATGCACTCTATCAGGCTCATCGTAAATGTGCCCCAGAGCCCCAAAGAACAAATTCACAGACATACGTTCAGGAGCAGAGGAAGAGAGAGACAAAGCCCATGCCTGTGGAGCCCCCCGAAGTAGGGAAATGATGACCCCCCACCCTCTGGAACTCATCCCCGGAGGAGCGGGGCATCAGAGAAAAAAAAAGCTTGCATCCTTCTCTGAACGAACTGAACTCCCTTTTATCCCCTGAGAAAGGGTCTGGCAATTTGACCGGAAATTCGGGGGATGCCAATAACACATCTCTATCCCCAGCACTAGGAGCCCCTGCAGCGACAGCCCCCTGCACAGTATCCACCAACTGTTGCTGGGTATGGGCCATCGTGCGCTGTTCCACATTAAGTTTGTGGAACATTTGGTTCAGGTGCTTGACCTGATCAGCCAATGCTTGTATGAGATCCATGAGGATAACACACTTTTTTTTTCCTTCAGAGGAAAGAAAAACTGAAATGGTCAGCTATAATGTCAGGAACACCGCACTGCACTGGCTCACTGAGCCAGTGCGTGTGTCCTCAGTACAAAAACAGTGCTCAAAGATACCTGTGGAGCGGGACAGCAGCGGTGACGATGCGTGCTTCAGACTATCAGGACCTGAAGCACGTGACTGCTGGGGGAGTGGCCTAAGCTCCACAGAGCTAGAAGCTGCAGGGAAACTCCTAGAAAGGTAACTACGGGACAAGGTACCAAGGGGCAAAAACCAGATCAAGCTGGGGTCAAAGCACGAGATAGCAGGACAGAACCAAAGGGTTAGACAGAGCGGATAGTCAGGACGTAGCTACAGATCAGAAAACCAGAATGGGCAATGGACGGTACAATAGGGAAAAACTGTAATGGAATAACAATAGCCAAGCCAGGAGGTCAGAACTGGAGAAGACAATGGTACCAAAACGAGAGACGAAGTTCAGAGTGAGGGGACAGACCGGGTCATACACGGGAATCAAAAAAGCAATGCAGTATCCACACACACCAGGGGGGTCAGACACACAGCCAGAATAACAGTATAGCTGACAGGGAATCCTAGTCTGGAGTGAGTATAAATACCCCTCCCAGATCCAAAGAGAGGCCAGCAAAAGTTAACCCTGTGAGAACAGGACATTAACCATGTCCTAAACATGACAAGGACTTTGGGGTGTTAACCGTACACCACAAAAAACAGAGATTTGGCAGAAGACTCACTCACATGGTTATTGTATGAGAATTTGGCCCAAGGCAGGAGTTCAGCCCAGTCACTGTGGTGAGCATTGACAAAGTGGCAGAGGAAATCAGTTAGTACCTGATTGACTCATTCCACTCATTTATTGGACTGAGGATGGTAGCATGATGAGAAATCTAAAGTAACATCCAGTAGTTTACAGGTGGCCCTCCAAAAACAAGATAGTAAACTGAACACCTCTGTCAGAGACTATGTGAAGCGGTAGGCCATGGAAGCGAAAAATATGAAGAATAAATTATTTTGCCAGTACTGGCGCAGATGGAAGACCACATAGCGGGGGTGAAGTGGGCCATCTTGGAGAAACGATCAACAACCTCCCAGATGACAGATGACTCCCAGTCGATACTGGCAAATCTGTATAAAATCCATGGAGATATTTTGTCAGGGGGCAGATGGCATGGGCAAGTTCAGCAACTGACCGGTCGTAAGTTGTTTGGGAGTCTTATTTTGGGCACACGAGGGACAAGCAGAGATGAAATTTGAACTATTTTTGCGCAGAGTCAGCCACCAATAGTGTCAAGAGATAAGGAGAGCTGTCTTCTTCTGTCTGGCATGGCTCACTGCCTTAGATGAATGACTCGAGAGAAGACCCTGCTTCCTATTAGGTTCAGCAACGTAAAGACCCAGTAACACTAAGCGAGATCGCTAGCAAGATGGCTGCTGAGTCACAAGTTTTGTGATGCAACAGCTACCTCAGCAGCGATCTCGCTACGTTTGACAGGTAGCAGCGACCAGGCCCCTGCTGTGAGATCGCTGGTCATGTCGGAATGACCTGGACATTTTTTGATCGTTGAGGTCCCGCTGGGTAGCATGCATCGGTATGTTTGACACCTTACCAAAGACCTCGTTAGGGACTCAGAAGCGAGACACATAGGCATGGATTTGCATTGCCTTTCCGTGCCCCCTCAGCTACGATTGGTGGTCGCTACTGTGTCCTGATTGGTGGCCTTGCCTTAAAAGAAGGCAACATAGTAGCGCTTCCGTTCTTTGTTCCTGACCGCGTGCTAGTTTGCAGATCGTAGTATAGTTCTCTGGCTGCGACTCCACGTCAATTTAACTATTCTTCAAGTAAAATGGAATCGCATTTGAGACCCCAAACGATACCTACCATGCACACAGAGTTTAGGTGTCAGAAGAACCATTGAAGAATAGATAAATCGATGTGGAGTCGCAGCCCCCCCACCAATCGATGCTGAGGTGGTGCGGAAAAGGCACCAGAAATCCACATCTGTGTGACTACAGCATCACACAGTACATCCCTCATCGTCAGAGTAGCTGCTATGTGACAGGGTCCCAACGACCGCCGACATCGTTACAAAGGTCACTACGGGTCGCTGTATCATTGCTGCGTCGTTGGGAAAATCTGACTGTTTGGTATCTCACCAGCGACCACATAGTGACGCAGTAACGATCCCTACCAGGTCGTATCGTTGTTGGGATCGCTGTAGCGTTGCTGAGTGTGACGGGAGCTTAAGTCTTCCTGGAGGGAAGACAAGATAATTTCATCGGAGCGACCGTGATTATTTTGGAGGGTTTGATGATGTGTTTAAGCTCGTCCTCCTGGTTAGAGGCCTGGAAGGACCCGGAGAGAGCATCCGCCTTGACTTTTTTATGGGGCCTTACGAAAATGGAGAGTAATGTTGAAGCAAGCAAAGACTAAAGACCACCTGGCTTGTCGAGGGTTAAGCCACTGTGCAGATTGCAGATAAGCAAGATTCTTGTGGTCAGTGTATATAACCACAGGGTGCAACGCTCTTTCCAGCTATATTGCCACTCCTGCAGATCTAGCTTGATCGCGAGCAGTTCTCTATCGCCAATAGAGAAATTGCATTCCGGTAAAGAGAAGAGCTTAGAGAAGAAGCCGTGCAACCAGATGAAGATCTTTGAGTAAGAACTGCACCGACCTCTGTGGAAGATGCATCCACCTCCAGGAAGAACTGCTTGATATGGTTTGGACTATACAGCATAGGAGCCGAGGAGAATGCCTGCTTGAGGGGTACAAAGGTGTCTTTTGCCTCTGGACCCCATTCCTTAGGATTAGGCCCTTTGAGGGTCAGGGCAGAATAAGGAGCAGTCCAGGAGGAAAAATGTGGAATTAATTGGCTATAATAATTTGCAAACCCAAGAACCCACTGGATAGCCTTAAGACTGTCCGGACGAGGCCACTTCAGTACAGTGTATAACTTCTCAGGATCCATGTTCAGACCGGTCTCAGAAATGACGTAACCAAGAAAGGAAGGGAAGTCTGTTTGAATATGCATTTTTAATATTTGGCATACAGACAAGCTTAATTCTTAACCTTAGCAGAACCTGGCAAACGTCCCTCCTGTGTGTTGGCAGATCGGAAGAGAATATCAAGATGTCGTCTATGTATACTACTACATATGTATAGAGCAGGTCTCGGAAAATGTAATTTACGAGTTCTTGGAAGGTGGATGCAGCATTACAGAGTCCAAACAGCATAATGTGATACCCGTAATGGCCATTGCGGTTGTTAAAAGCCATCTTCCATGCGTCTCACTGGCGAATCCGAATTAGGTTGTAACCCCCTCATAGGTCAAGCTTCGTGAAGACTCATGAATCTTCCAGGTGATCAAACAGCTCGGAGATGAGAGGTAATATGTATTTATTTTTAACCGTGATTTGGTTAAGGCCCCTATAAACAATGTAGGGTTGCAGAGAACCATCCTTCTTCACAAAGAAACACCCAGCTCCAGTCGGAGAGGAAGATTTCCAGATAAACACCCCAGCTAGATTCTCCTCAATAAGCTCGGACATGGCACAAGTCTCGACCTGGGACAGAGGATAGATTCAGCCTTATGGAGGTAATGAGTCAGGCAGAAGGTCAATTGGGCAGTAATACGGCCTATGAGGTGTCAAGATCTCAGCCTCTTTCTTGCTAAAGACATCCACATACATCCAATATGCCACAGGCATTAGCAGGCAAATTAGCAGGAAGAAGTAGGAGACTGGACAGGATGAATGGGAGCAAGGCAACTCTCATGACACCCTGAACCCCAACGTAGCACTTCTCCAAACCTCCAGTCAAAAACTTGCTTGTGTCTTTGCAGTGATGGGATACCTAGAAGCAGAGGATAAGATAAACCAGAGAGCACATAGAGAAAAATCTTCTCAGAATGGAGCATCCCCACCTGAAGATCCATGACCTCTCTTATGAACTGGATGATCTCGGGGAGAGGCTTTCCATCCACCAAAAAAATCATCAACCAATCCGGAAGATGTAGGATGGGATTCTATACAGCTCGACCACAGCCTGTTGAACTAAATTGCCTGCAGAGCCGGAGTCCAGGAGGGCCAATTCAACAAAAGACGTTTTGCCGCAGGAGACCAATACAGTCAGAGTCAATGATTGAGAGGAGGAAGTCTCACCCAAGGTAGCCTCTCCTACAGGCCCTAGGCACTGGCGCTTTCCAGTCTCTCGGGGAAAGACCAGATAAAGTATTTTGA
Source organism: Dendrobates tinctorius (assembly GCF_039654945.1). Taxonomy (NCBI): domain Eukaryota; kingdom Metazoa; phylum Chordata; class Amphibia; order Anura; family Dendrobatidae; genus Dendrobates; species Dendrobates tinctorius. The sequence goes on along the minus strand of NW_027361728.1, from coordinate 18,289,512 downwards.
GATACCACAATAGAAGCATATTTATTCAGCGCAGCGAGCCTCCTGGCGGCATTGAGATCATAGAATCATAGAATCGTAGAGTTGGAAGTGACCACCTGGGCCATCTGGTCCAACCCCCTGCTCAAAGCAGGATTCGCTAAATTATCCCAGACATGTCTGTCCAGCCTCTGTTTGAAGACTTCCATTGAAGGAGAACTCACCACTTCTCGTGGCAGCCTGTTCCACTCATTGATCACTCTAACTGTCAAAAAGTTTTTTCTAATATCTAATCTGTGTCTCCTCCCATTCAGTTTTACCTGGTCAATTTGCATGGGTTCAAGGAAGGATGTCGCAGCAGGAACCTGCTTAGTGATCAACCATTGAAAGGTGGTAGCTAAGTGCACCGATCTCCTTTTTTGGTTCACCTCTCTGGTCTGCTCCTGGAACCTGATGTCAATCTGGGATGCCAGGAACACCAGGTCATCCAGAGTGGTGGGTATCTTCTGACCAGCCAGTTAATCCTTGATCCACCCGGAGAGGCCGTCCCAGAAGATTCTTGGTCCCAGTGGCAACTTCTCCCAAGCTCTAATTGACACACCTGGACCTGGGTGTTTATAGACTTCCTGTCTGCTTCTGGAAATCACGTGTTATTTCCATTTCCCCCTGTTGAGGCTTGGAGCTATCTTCCTCTTGGTGCTGTTGGAGGATGTCTGTGTTATCTCCTGGAGTCTACTCAAGATAAGAGTTTCCCTTGTTTGTCTATCCCAGCTATCTTTAATTGTAGTGGGGATTGACTAGTGCCCAACCCGTCCATCCCTAAGCAGGGCTTGCATCTCTGGAGGAACAGAAGGACTGTAGGCAGAGATGCTGGCGCTACACGCAAGTTTACAAATGGATAAATATCTGCAGTTTACACGAGAGTCGTCATCACAGTAAACATTTTGTATGGTAGATTACATAGTTGTTGTAAGTAATACAAATAATTAGAGCAATGCCATCTTTTTTATCTTCATTTTCTGCTTGAATAACACTTTTTGGCAGAAATCTATCTCATAAAATGCTGTTTTGGAATATAATTTGATTGCTCTACTAAGTCTTATTTGATTGGTTGCTAAGTATCCACCAATACAGCATGTTAGGAGAGCTGATCAAAGGCTGGCAAACTTTGTAGACCATATAATCCATATCTTCCAAGTCCCACTTCAAGACTGCACTAAGTGAAGCATTCATAATAAATACAGATTGTATCTTGTACTTTTTCATGTTGGGGAATGAAATAATAGTCATTCAAGAATGATGTAATAAATAAGTGCTTGCCCTCTCCTCATATCTGGACATATATTTGCAATGTCGTGTGTTTGTTCCTGATATAGATTGACTAGCTATGAACCCGTTCTACACCTGGGTGGCAAGCATTTTTATTGGTATATGGTCTCCCATCCTGATATGTGTGCCCCCCTCCTATTCTGGTATGCATGGCACCCCTGATCCCTATCCTGGTATACATGGTACCCCTCACCCCTATCCTGGTATGTATAGCCCCCTCATCCCTATAATGGTATGCATGACCCCCTCATCCTTATTCTGGTATGTATGGTCCCCTTACCCCCGACCCAATCCTGGTATGCATGGCACCCCATTCCTCATACTGGTATGCATGGTCCCCTCACCCCCCAATCCTGGTATGCATGGTACCCTCTCAATCCCTATCCTGGTATGCATGGTCCGCTCACCCCCCTATCCTGGCATGCATGGTCCATCCTCATCCCTATCGTAGGATGTATGGTACCCCCTCACCCCCCAATCCTGGTAACCATAGCCCCCTCATCCCTAATCCTGGTGTACATGGCACCCCTTACCTCTCAATTCTGGTATGCATGGTCCCCTCATCCCCAATCCTGATATGCATGGTACCCCTCACCCCCCCTATCCTGGTATGCATGGTACCCCTCATCCCCCAATCCTGGTATGCATGCCCCCCTCACCCCCAATCCTGGTATGCATGGTCCTCTCACCCCCATCCTGGTATGCATGGTCCCCTCACTCCCCTATCCTTGTATGCATGGTCCTCTCACCCCCCTATCCTGGTATGCATGGTCCCCTCACCCCTAATCCTGATATGCATGGTCCTCTCACCCCCATCCTGGAATGCATGGTCCTCTCACCCCCCCTTTCCTGGTATGTATGGTCCCTTCACCCCCCAATCTTGGAATGCATGGTCCCCTCACCCCCTATTCTGGTATGCATGGTACTCTCACCCCCCATCCTGGTATGCATGGTCCTCTCACCCCCCCTTTCCTGGTATGTATGGTCCCTTCACCCTCCAATCTTGGAATGCATGGTCCCCTCACCCCCCAATCTTGGTATTCATGGTCCCCTCACCCCCCAATCTTGGTATTCATGGTCCCCTCACCCCCCAAGCCTGGTATGCATGGTCCCCTCACCCCCCCTTTCCTGGTATGTATGGTCCCTTCATCCCCCAATCCTGGTATGCATGGTCCCCTCACCCCCCAATCCTGGTATGCATGGTCCCCCCTCATCCCCCAATCTGGCATGCATGGTCCCCTCACCCCACAATCCTGGAATGCATGGTCCCCTCACCCCCCAATCCAGGTATGCATGGTCCCCTCACCCCCCCAATCCTGGTATGCATGGTCCCCTCATCCCCCAATCCTGGTATGCATGGTCCCCCCTCATCCCCCAATCCTGGTATGCATGGTCCCCCCTCATCCCCCAATCTTGTATGCATGGTCCCCTCACCCCCAATCCTGAAATGCATGGTCCCCTCACCTCTCAATCCTGGTATGCATGGTCCCCTCACCCCCCCATCCTGGTATGCATGGTCCCCTCATCCCCCAATCTTGTATGCATGGTCCCCTCACCCCCCCAATCCTGGAATGCATGGTCCCCTCACCCCCCAATCCCGGTATGCATGGTCCCCTCACCCCCCAATTCTGGTATGCATGGTCACCTCACCCCCCAATCCTGGTATGCATGGTCCCCCCTCATCCCTATCATAGTATGTATGGTACCCCCTCACCCCCCCAATTCTGGTATGCATGGTCCCCTCATCCCCACTCCTGCTATGCATGGTATGCCTCATGCCCCAATCCTAGTATAAACCAAAAGCAAAACACAAAACAAATATCCTGGAATAAAAAAGTAAAAAAATATATTGCAAAAATTGCATGAAGGTAGTAATAATAGTAATAATAAGGGTATTTAGTTAACATAATTTTGATCAAAATAATGTAGAAGCCATCCCGCCACGTCACGGCAACCCTGGGACAGTCCTAACTCTTGTATTTAAAACCTTTCCTCTTGTCAAGTGACGTAAATGTGAACAAGGACAGAGGGACTGAACCACCAGTAATAGTATAGGCCAGACAGGATGGATTTTCAAACTCAGAAACAGGGCGGTCACACCCTTATATGCACAGAATGCACAATGAAACAAATGAGAAACTGGGTCTGAGCAGAAAAAGTAAATTAATGTGCATGCAAAATGTAATTGCATATGAACACATGACCTTTACACAGAGAAAACCAAAAGCAAAACACAAAACAAATATCCTGGAATAAAAAAGTAAAAAAATATATTGCAAAAATTGCATGAAGGTAGTAATAATAGTAATAATAAGGGTATTTAGTTAACATAATTTTGATCAAAATAATGTAGAAGCCATCCCGCCACGTCACGGCAACCCTTGTGGGACAGTCCTAACTCTTGTATTTAAAACCTTTCCACTTGTCAAGTGACGTAAATGTGAACAAGGACAGAGGGACTGAACCACCAGTAATAGTATAGGCCAGACAGGATGGATTTTCAAACTCAGAAACAGGGCGGTCACACCCTTATATGCACAGAATGCACAATGAAACAAATGAGAAACTGGGTCTGAGCAGAAAAAGTAAATTAATGTGCATGCAAAATGGAATTGCATATGAACACATGACCTTTACACAGAGAAAACCAAAAGCAAAACACAAAACAAATATCCTGGAATAAAAAAGTAAAAAAATATATTGCAAAAATTGCATGAAGGTAGTAATAATAGTAATAATAAGGGTATTTAGTTAACATAATTTTGATCAAAATAATGTAGAAGCCATCCCGCCACATCACTGCAACCCTTGTGGGACAGTCCTAACTCTTGTATTTAAAACCTTTCCACTTGTCAAGTGACGTAAATGTGAACAAGGACAGAGGGACTGAACCACCAGTAATAGTATAGGCCAGACAGGATGGATTTTCAAACTCAGAAACAGGGCGGTCACACCCTTATATGCACAGAATGCACAATGAAACAAATGAGAAACTGGGTCTGAGCAGAAAAAGTAAATTAATGTGCATGCAAAATGTAATTGCATATGAACACATGACCTTTACACAGAGAAAACCAAAAGCAAAACACAAAACAAATATCCTGGAATAAAAAAGTAAAAAAATATATTGCAAAAATTGCATGAAGGTAGTAATAATAGTAATAATAAGGGTATTTAGTTAACATAATTATGATCAAAATAATGTAGAAGCCATCCCGCCACGTCACGGCAACCCTTGTGGGACAGTCCTAACTCTTGTATTTAAAACCTTTCCACTTGTCAAGTGACGTAAATGTGAACAAGGACAGAGGGACTGAACCACCAGTAATAGTATAGGCCAGACAGGATGGATTTTCAAACTCAGAAGCAGGGCGGTCACACCCTTATATGCACAGAATGCACAATGAAACAAATGAGAAACTGGGTCTGAGCAGAAAAAGTAAATTAATGTGCATGCAAAATGTAATTGCATATGAACACATGACCTTTACACAGAGAAAACCAAAGGCAAAACACAAAACAAATATCCTGGAATAAAAAAGTAAAAAAATATATTGCAAAAATTGCATGAAGGTAGTAATAATAGTAATAATAAGGGTATTTAGTTAACATAATTTTCTGCTCAGACCCAGTTTCTCATTTGTTTCATAGTGCATTCTGTGCATATAAGGGTGTGACCGCCCTGTTTCTGAGTTTGAAAATCCATCCTGTCTGGCCTATACTATTACTGGTGGTTCAGTCCCTCTGTCCTTGTTCACATTTACGTCACTTGACAAGTGGAAAGGTTTTAAATACAAGAGTTAGGACTGTCCCACAAGGGTTGCCGTGACGTGGCGGGATGGCTTCTACATTATTTTGATCAAAATTATGTTAACTAAATACCCTTATTATTACTATTATTACTACCTTCATGCAATTTTTGCAATATATTTTTTTACTTTTTTATTCTAGGATATTTGTTTTGTGTTTTGCTTTTGGTTTTCTCTGTGTAAAGGTCATGTGTTCATATGCAATTACATTTTGCATGCACATTAATTTACTTTTTCTGCTCAGACCCAGTTTCTCATTTGTTTCATAGTGCATTCTGTTCATATAAGGGTGTGACCGCCCTGTTTCTGAGTTTGAAAATCCATCCTGTCTGGCCTATACTATTACTGGTGGTTCATTCCCTCTGTCCTTGTTCACATTTACGTCACTTGACAAGTGGAAAGGTTTTAAATACAAGAGTTAGGACTGTCCCACAAGGGTTGCCGTGACGTGGCGGGATGGCTTCTACATTATTTTGATCAAAATTATGTTAACTAAATACCCTTATTATTACTATTATTACTACCTTCATGCAATTTTTGCAATATATTTTTTTACTTTTTTATTCCAGGATATTTGTTTTGTGTTTTGCTTTTGGTTTTCTCTGTGTAAAGGTCATGTGTTCATATGCAATTCCATTTTGCATGCACATTAATTTACTTTTTCTGCTCAGACCCAGTTTCTCATTTGTTTCATTGTGCATTCTGTGCATATAAGGGTGTGACCGCCCTGTTTCTGAGTTTTAAAATCCATCCTGTCTGGCCTATACTATTACTGGTGGTTCAGTCCCTCTGTCCTTGTTCACATTTACGTCACTTGACAAGTGGAAAGGTTTTAAATACAAGAGTTAGGACTGTCCCACAAGGGTTGCCGTGACGTGGCGGGATGGCTTCTACATTATTTTGATCAAAATTATGTTAACTAAATACCCTTATTATTACTATTATTACTACCTTCATGCAATTTTTGCAATATATTTTTTTACTTTTTTATTCCAGGATATTTGTTTTGTGTTTTGCTTTTGGTTTTCTCTGTGTAAAGGTCATGTGTTCATATGCAATTACATTTTGCATGCACATTAATTTACTTTTTCTGCTCAGACCCAGTTTCTCATTTGTTTCATTGTGCATTCTGTGCATATAAGGGTGTGACCGCCCTGTTTCTGAGTTTGAAAATCCATCCTGTCTGGCCTATACTATTACTGGTGGTTCAGTCCCTCTGTCCTTGTTCACATTTACGTCACTTGACAAGTGGAAAGGTTTTAAATACAAGAGTTAGGACTGTCCCACAAGGGTTGCCGTGACGTGGCGGGATGGCTTCTACATTATTTTGATCAAAATTATGTTAACTAAATACCCTTATTATTACTATTATTACTACCTTCATGCAATTTTTGCAATATATTTTTTTACTTTTTTATTCCAGGATATTTGTTTTGTGTTTTGTTTTTGGTTTTCTCTGTGTAAAGGTCATGTGTTCATATGCAATTACATTTTGCATGCACATTAAATTACTTTTTCTGCTCAGACCCAGTTTGTCATTTGTTTCATTGTGCATTCTGTTCATATAAGGGTGTGACCGCCCTGTTTCTGAGTTGGAAAATCCATCCTGTCTGGCCTATACTATTACTGGTGGTTCAGTCCCTCTGTCCTTGTTCACATTTACGTCATTTGACAAGTGGAAAGGTTTTAAATACAAGAGTTAGGACTGTCCCACAAGGGTTGCCATGATGTGGCGGGATGGCTTCTACATTATTTTGATCAAAATTATGTTAACTAAATACCCTTATTATTACTATTATTACTACCTTCATGCAATTTTTGCAATATATTTTTTTACTTTTTTATTCCAGGATATTTGTTTTGTGTTTTGCTTTTGGTTTTCTCTGTGTAAAGGTCATGTGTTCATATGCAATTACATTTTGCATGCACATTAATTTACTTTTTCTGCTCAGACCCAGTTTCCCAATCCTAGTATGCATGGTCCTCTCACCCCCCCCATCCTGGTATACATGGTCCCCACACCCCCTATCCTGGTATGCATGGTCCTCTCACCCCCCTATCCTGGCATGCATGGTCCCCTCACCCCCCAATCCTGGTATGCATGGTCCCCTCACCCCTAATCCTGATATGCATGGTCCCCTCACCCCCCATCCTGGTATGCATGGTCGTCTCACCCCCCTCTCCTGGTATGTATGGTCCCTTCACCCCCCAATCTTGGAATGCATGGTCCCCTCACCCCCCAATCTTGGTGTTCATGGCCCCCTCACCCCCAATCCTGGTATGCATGGTGCCCCCTCATCCCTATCGTAGGATGTATGGTACCCCCTCACCTCCCAATCCTGGTATGCATGGTCCTCTCACCCCCCATCCTGGTATACATGGTCGCCTCACTCCCCTACCCTGGTATGCATGGTCCTCTCACCACCCTATCCTGGTATACCTGGTCCCCTCACTTCCCTATCCTGGTATGCATGGACTTCTCACCCCCCTATCCTGGTATGCATGGTCTCGTCACCCCCCCTAGCCTAGTATGCATGGTTCCCGCACCCCCTATCCTGGTATGCATGCTACCTCCCACCCCCCCTATCCTGATATGTATGGTCCCCCTCACCCCTATTAAACTGCACACATACAAAACAAACAACATTTGTACTCACCTTTCTTCCCTGTGCCCCAGCGCTGTCCCATTCTGCCGGAGGTCGGGGGAGGAGTGTGGTGTCGGAGTACGCGCATGCCCATACCGCGCGGTTCGGTGCCCTATTGCTGAAGACACACTGCAAATGTGTCTACAGTAAAATGGCGCCGGATAGCGCTCTGCGCATGCTCGATGCGCACTCCTGCCCCTGTCTCCAGCGAGAAGAGAAGCACCGCGGCAACGCTCCTACCGGTCAGGTAAGTATGTAAGTATGGCGCCGGAAATCGCGGTATGCATTCAGTGTCTACGCGTACAGTGATCTCCGGCGCCATACACACTCCTCTTACCTGTAATGGATGCCGTCTTCTGTCTGGAGCCAGACTGCGCAGGCGCCTCATGCTTGCGCAGTCTACAAAGGCTTCGGACAGAGTGACGCTCCCCGTGTTATATTATAGATATCTTATATACAGTGGGGCAAAAAAGTATTTAGTCAGTCAGCAATAGTGCAAGTTCCACCACTTAAAAAGATGAGAGGCGTCTGTAATTTACATCATAGGTAGACCTCAACTATGGGAGACAAACTGAGAAAAAAAAATCCAGAAAATCACATTGTCTGTTTTTTTTTTCATTTTATTTGCATATTATGGTGGAAAATAAGTATTTGGTCAGAAACAAAATTTCATCTCAATACTTTGTGATATATCCTTTGTTGGCAATGACAGAGGTCAAACGTTTTCTGTAAGTCTTCACAAGGTTGCCACACACTGTTGTTGGTATGTTGGCCCATTCCTCCATGCAGATCTCCTCTAGAGCAGTGATGTTTTTGGCTTTTAGCTTGGCAACACGGACTTTCAACTCCCTCCAAAGGTTTTCTATATGGTTGAGATCTGGAGACTGGCTAGGCCACTCCAGGACCTTGAAATGCTTCTTACGAAGCCACTCCTTTGTTGCCCTGGCGGTGTGCTTTGGATCATTGTCATGTTGAAAGTCCCAGCCACGTTTCATCATCAATACCCTTGCTGATGGAAGGAGGTTTGCACTCAAAATCTCACGATACATGGCCCCATTCATTCTTTCATGTACCCGGATCCGTCGTCCTGGCCCCTTTGCAGAGAAACAGCCCCAAAGCATAATGTTTCCACCACCATGCTTTACAGTAGGTATGGTGTTTGATGGATGCAACTCAGTATTCTTTTTCCTCCAAACACGACAAGTTGTGTTTCTACCAAACAGTTCTAGTTTGGTTTCATCAGACCATAGGACATTCTCCCAAAACTCCTCTGGATCATCCGAATGCTCTCTAGCAAACTTCAGACGGGTCCAGACATGTACAGGCTTAAGCAGTGGGACACGTCTGGCACTGCAGGATCTGAGTCCATGGTGGCGTAGTGTGTTACTTATGGTAGGCCTTGTTACATTGGTCCCAGCTCTCTGCAGTTCATTCACTAGGTCCCCCCGCGTGGTTCTGGGATTTTTGCTCACCGTTCTTGTGATCATTCTGACCCCACGGGGTGGGATTTTGCGTGGAGCACCAGATCGAGGGAGATTATCAGTGGTCTTGTATGTCTTCCATTTTCTAATTATTGCTCCCACAGTTGATTTCTTCACTCCAAGCTGGTTGCCTATTGCAGATTCAGTCTTCCCAGCCTGGTGCAGGGCTACAATTTTGTTTCTGGTGTCCTTTGACAGCTCTTTGGTCTTCACCATAGTGGAGTTTGGAGTCAGACTGTTTGAGGGTGTGCACAGGTGTCTTTTTATACTGATAACAAGTTTAAACAGGTGCCATTACTACAGGTAATGAGTGGAGGAAAGAGGAGACTCTTAAAGAAGAAGTTACAGGTCTGTGAGAGCCAGAAATCTTGATTGCTTGTTTCTGACCAAATACTTATTTTCCACCATAATATGCAAATAAAATGAAAAAAAAACAGACAATGTGATTTTCTGGATTTTTTTTTTCTCAGTTTGTCTCCCATAGTTGAGGTCTACCTATGATGTAAATTACAGACGCCTCTCATCTTTTTAAGTGGTGGAACTTGCACTATTGCTGACTGACTAAATACTTTTTTGCCCCACTGTACAAGCATTCACAATTATGTTCTTTTGTAAAGTTGGCCAAAGACAGCAAGTTTCAAAACTCTATTAGTTGAAATTTCCATAATTTCAATCACATATCAGACTCAAGTGACATACTGATTTATAAAGGGTCAGTCAGGTTTTGATCAGTTGTCAACATCTTTGATAGGGAAAGAGCTCTCTATTTAACACCTTTTCTCCAACAAAAAAGATTTAAATCTTTAATGAAGGCTGCAAATCAAGTCTCCAACAAAGACATGAACCCAAAAAATGGCTATACAATCTACCCTGAAATAATTAAATATCATAAATAAATCATTGTATTAAAATTACATAGTCCTTTAGTAATTACTAGGTTTTATATTAAGGTTATATGTCATCCTGAGGGCAGTACAGCGGTGCCTCATTAAGTAGACTGTGCGTTATGACTGGGGAGATACACCACAGGTGTTAAACCTGCACACCACAAGTTTGTATACAGACTTGGAAAACCCTTAAACTGACCCAGATTTGTCCCTGTCTGACCGTGGAGGTTGGCACGCTAAAATTATGTAATGGCGCCCCCACTGAACATCGGCTGACCCTGAGTGTCCTTAACGGCACCCTCAACTATTCAAAGAGTAAAATTCAAAAAGACAACAACAGAATGGAGTGCACACAGACATAGGGTGAGGCATAGAGTTAAGGACGTGTTCACATAGTCAAATATGAAGGACGGAAGAAAGGCACCCAAAAAGATCTTTAGTATATGTGAAGACTCTCAGATTCTGAATACAGCAACATGGAAAAAGAGTACAGCGGCATGTAAAAGTTTGGGAACCCATGGTCAAAGTTACTGTTATTGTGAAGAGTTAAGCAAGTTGAAAAAGAAATGATCTCTAAAAGGTCTAAGGTTAAAGAATACACATTTCCTTTGTATTTTAAGCAAAGAAAAAAAATATAGTAATTTTTTACATTTTAAAAATTACAAAAAAGAAAATGGGCCTATGCAAAGGTTTGGGCATCCTTGGAGATTTGTGTGCTCAGATAATTTTGACCAAGACTTCAGACCTTAATTAACCTGTTAGGGTTATGGCTTGTTCACTATCATCATTAGGAAAGGCCAGGCGATGCAAATTTCCCACCTTTATAAAAACTCAGCCTCCCCTAACCTTGTGCCAAAAACAGCAGCCATGGGTTCTTCTAAGTAGCTGTGTAACAGTCTGGAAATGAAAATGGCAGAGGCCCACATAGCAGGAGAAGGCTATAACATGATGGCAAAGCATTTCATGCTGCCCTTTCACGTTTGGAGGTCATCAAGATAAGGTCTAGAAGACCAAGCAAAATTCAGTGAGAGATGGTCATAGGACTGCTTGACTGAAAAAGACATTCAGAAAGACTTAGCAGACTCTGGAGTTGTGGTACATTGTACCACTGTTCAGAGACATGTGCACAATTAAGGCCTTCATAGAAGAGTCAATAGAAGGAAACCTCTCCTGAGTCCTCATCATAAAATTCAGCATCAGAAGTATGCAAAAGAACATTTAAACAAGCCTGATCCATTTTGGAAACTAATTCTATTGACCGGAGAGGTTAAAATAGAACTCTTTGGCCACAAAAATCAAATAGGTGTAGAGAAATACAGGCACAGAATTTCAGGAAAACAACATCTCGCCAAACATTAAAGCGAACCTGTCACCAGGCTTGGCCGATATGAAGTAAGGCCACCACCTTTCATGCCTGATATACAGCATTCTATAATGTTGTATATCTGCTCCCATCCCAACCTGAAAGAGAAGAAAAAGACCTTTTATTATACTCACCTGCGAAACAGTCCAGTTCGAGCGGTTTGAGGGGTGTTGCTGGTCCTCGTCTGGCTCTCAATAAACAGAGCTGAAGGTGGTGGTGACGGTTCAGAAGATGCAATATATATTTTGAGCAGAGACCGGTGAAACACATTATGAATCCTAAAAATAGGTAGAAGAGCAAGACGGAACGCTACAGGATTGACAACAGCCACAGTCTTCCAAAAATCGATGAACCTGGGACCAGTTTCCAAGAAGGAGCCTTTAACTTAATGTTCCTCGGTTTCTCGTGGAACACCAAATCACCAACACAGGTCAGGAACCAACCAAACCTATCCAATCATCCAAACTCTTATATTTAAACCCCATCTTCATCCATGATTAAGAAGCCCTTGCCACACAGACATAATAGATGATGAAAACCATTCCTCTTCAGGTATTCCCTGGGAACTATAGTTGAGCGAATTTGGTCGGATTGGGTTTCATGAAACAAAATTTGTTTCAGATGAAACTGGTCCGACTAGGGCAAAAAAAGTCATCCACTCAATGCCGACTTTTATTCCCCATTGACTTGCATTGGGGTCGGGTTTCGGACGAAACTCCGACTTTTTTTGCCCTAGTCGGACCAGTTTCATCTGAAACAAATTTTGTTTCATGAAACCCGATCCGACCAAAGTCGCTCAACTCTACTGGGAACGATTTCTATTAAAAGAGCTGAACTGAGGATGAAACTCGTAAGCACGAAGAACGGGTATGTAACACCTGCCAGCTCCTCCGCATGGTTCCCCTCCTCCCACCATGCAGGCAGACCGGCTTACTCACCGTGTTAGAAGCTGCCTCCCACCCCTGTGCACGTGGCACTGCATTCCAGCAGCGTGCCTAGTGTGCACATGGAGAGACGCAGACAGACTAGTAAGAGGGGACGTAGAATGCACACACACACTACAGGCATCTGCATACTGCCGAACATCCTGATGCACCCCAGACCACCAAAAACACCAGGTAAGGAGATCTGTGGTGACTTTACTACCTGGGTGTCTGGCCAAGACCAAATCATGATGTTCACTTATAACTTTAAGATGGAGATTCACAGGCATGAACAGTTTACCTAAAGGCCAGGCATCAGGGGAGTTCCCCAGAGCCTCTACAACCTCTTTATCCAGGTCAGAACTTATAGTTATAGCTGCAATAATTACCCCTTTCTGTAGTATAGGAACTGGTTCATAATTATCTCCACCCCCAGGAAAACAACGGAAAAGGCATCCGTCTTAACATTCATATTTTCCAGCCTGTATGCAGCAAAAAAGTTGAAACTGGTGAAGAACAAAGACCACCTTGCCTGTCTGTCTTGCCTGTCAGACACTTAACAGATTCTAAATATAAAATATTTAATATTTTAATCAGTGATTACCATAACCGGATGAACTGCGTATTCCAGAAAATGCTGCTCTTCAAAAGCCCACTTGATTGCCAAGAGTTCCCTGTTACTAATGTTATAATTTTTCTCAGCTGACAATAATTTCTTAGGAAAATATACACGCGGACGTCATTTACTAGGAAATGCAGCCTGCAATAATACAGCCCCCACTTCAGATGCATCAACTTCTACTATAAATGGCTGAGTAATGTTTGGCTGTATAAGAATTGGCGCAGTTGCAAAACATCTTTTCAAGGTGTCAAAAACCTCCCAGGCCAGACTGGACTATTTGGAAAAGTCTGTCCCTTTCCTGGTTATATTCATCATGGGTTTGGCCAGTTTTTGATGAACTTAATAGTAGTTGGCGAAACCCAAAAGCCTTTGTAAGGCATTTAAGTCCTCAGTACAATCGCAATCAATCATCTCCCACACTTTTGCCAGATCCATGTGAAAACCGGTGGATGATAAAAAAAAAAAATAACCCAGAAAAGGGATCTCCTGAGCCAAGAACATGCATTTCTCTGGTTTGACAAATAATTTATTGTCTCTGACTATCTGAAGGACCTGCCTGACATGTACCTGATATGACTCGAGATCAGGTGAATAAATCAAAATGTCATCAAGGTAGATCACAACAAACCTACTTGCCAAGTGACTAAAAATGTCATTATTAACAGTGTTGAAAGATTTCGGGAACATTAGTCAGCCCAAGTGGCATCACAAGGTTTCTTAGTCTCCGTCAGGAATATTGAAGACTGTCTTTAACTCATCCCCCGCCTTGATACAAATGACATTATAAGCCCCACCTGAGATCCAGATTAGAAAACCATTTGGCTCCCACAATCTGATTAAAGAGGTATGTGATAAGGGAGAAATGGTTTGGATCCCAGAGTTCTCAAAAGTCTAAGCAAGGGTGTAACCCCCCCATCTATTTTCTTGACAAAGAAAAACCCTGCAGCAATGGGAAATGAAGTAGGTCTGATATGACCGTTTGCCAAACTTTCAGCAATATAGTCCTTCGTGGCCTGCCTCTCTGGACCTAAGATATTGTATAACTAGCTTTTTGGCAGCTTGGCCCCGGGATTCAGATTAACGGCTTAATCATAAGGACGATGTGGAGAAAGTCTTTGGCACCCCCATGGATGAAGCTCCACTGTCTTATGGGCCCAAATAATGCTCCAAACATAATGGGCCCCATTTCTAATGCTCTAGTGTATAATGGGCCCTGTAAATGCTGCTCCAGTGTCTGATGTCCACCTTTGGAATGTTCCAGTGTATGGTGGGCCCCATCTATCATTCTCCAGAGTATAGTGCTCCCCAAAAATTGCTGTCCCAACATTGAAAACAATGAAATAAGTCTCCAGTGAGAAAGGGTACCATATCCCCAGATAACATGTATGGATAGCGTACACATTCAAAATATATGTCTATACATCAGGAGGCAGGCTCAGACGGTGTCAAGCACAGTATGGATTGCACGTGATTGCACAAAGGTTAGAAAGGGTACCGTATCCCTGGATAACATGTATGGATAGCGTACACATTCAAAATACACTCACTGGCCACTTTATTAGGTACACCTGTCCAACTGTGTGTTAAGACTTAATTTCTAATCAGCCAATCACATGGCGGCAACTCAGTGCATTTAGGCATGTAGACATGGTCAAGACAATCTCCTGCAGTTCAAACCGAGCATCAGTATGGGGAAGAAAGGTGATTTGAGTGCCTTTGAACGTGGCATGATTGTTGGTGCCAGAAGGGCTGGTCTGAGAATTTCAGAAACTGCTGATCTACTGGGATTTTCACGCACAACCATCTCTAGGGTTTACAGAGAATGGTCCGAAAAAGAAAAAAAATCCAGTGAGCGGCAGTTCTGTGGCCGGAAATGCCATGTTGATGCCAGAGGTCAGAGGAGAATGGGCAGACTGGTTCGAGCTGATAGAAAGGCAACAGTGACTCAAATTGCCACCCGTTACAACCAAGGTAGGCAGAAGAGCATCTCTGAACGCACAGTGCGTCGAACTTTGAGGCAGATGGGCTACAGCAGCAGAAGACCACACTGGGTACCACTCCTCTCAGCTAAGAACAGGAAACTGAGGCTAAAATTTGCACAAGCTCATCGAAATTGGACAGTAGAAGATTGGAAAAACGTTGCCTGGTCTGATGAGTCTCGATTTCTGCTGCAACATTCGGATGGTAGGGTCAGAATTTGGCGTAAACAACATGAAAGCATGGATCCATCCTGCCTTGTATCAACGGTTCAGGCTGGTGGTGGTGGTGTCATGGTGTGGGGAATTTTTTCTGGGCACTCTTTGGGCCCCTTGGTACCAATTGAGCATCGTTGCAACGCCACAGCCTACCTCAGTATTGTTGCTGACCATGTCCATCCCTTTATGACCACAATGTACCCAACATCTGATGGCTACTTTCAGCAGGATAATGCGCCATGTCATAAAGCTCGAATCATCTCAGATTGGTTTCTTGAACATGACAATGAGTTTACTGTACTCAAATGGCCTCCTCAGTCACCAGATCTCAATCCAATAGAGCATCTTTGGGATGTGGTGGAACGGGAGATTCGCATCAGGGATGTGCAGCCGACAAATCTGCGCCAACTGTGTGATGCCATCATGTCAATATGGTCCAAAATCTCTGAGGAATGCTTCCAGCACCTTGTTGAATCTCTGCCACGAAGAATTGAGGCAGTTCTGAAGGCAAAAGGGGGTCCAACCCCTTACTAGCATGGTGTACCTAATAAAGTGGCCAGTGAGTGTATATGTCTCAGGAGGTAGGCTCAGACGGTGTTAGGCCCAGTATGGATTGCACGTGATTGCACAAAGGTTAGAAAGGGTACCGTATCCCCGGATAACATGTATGGATAGCATACACATTCAAAATATATGTCTCAGGAGGCAGGCTCAGACGGTGTTAGGCCCAGTATGGATTGCACGTGATTGCACAAAGGTTAGAAAGGGTACCGTATCCCCAGATAACATGTATGGATAGCGTACACATTCAAAATATATGTCTCAGGAGGCAGGCTCAGACAGTGTTAGGCCCAGTATGGATTGCACGTGATTGCACAAAGGTTAGAAAGGGTACCGTATCCCCGGATAACATGTATGGATAGCGTACACATTCAAAATATATGTCTCAGGAGGCAGGCTCAGACGGTGTTAGGCCCAGTATGGATTGCACGTGATTGCACAAAGGTTAGAAAGGGTACCGTATCCCTGGATAACATGTATGGATAGCGTACACATTCAAAATATATGTCTCAGGAGGCAGGCTCAGACGGTGTTAGGCCCAGTATGGATTGCACGTGATTGCACAAAGGTTAGAAAGGGTACCGTATCCCCGGATAACATGTATGGATAGCGTACACATTCAAAATATATGTCTCAGGAGGCAGGCTCAGACGGTGTTAGGCCCAGTATGGATTGCACGTGATTGCACAAAGGTTAGAAAGGGTACCGTATCCCCGGATAACATGTATGGATAGCGTACACATTCAAAATATATGTCTCAGGAGGCAGGCTCAGACGGTGTTAGGCCCAGTATGGATTGCACGTGATTGCACAAAGGTTAGAAAGGGTACCGTATCCCCAGATAACATGTATGGATAGCGTACACATTCAAAATATATGTCTCAGGAGGCAGGCTCAGACGGTGTTAGGCCCAGTATGGATTGCACGTGATTGCACAAAGGTTAGAAAGGGTACCGTATCCCTGGATAACATGTATGGATAGCGTACACATTCAAAATATATGTCTCAGGAGGCAGGCTCAGACGGTGTTAGGCCCAGTATGGATTGCACGTGATTGCACAAAGGTTAGAAAGGGTACCGTATCCCCGGATAACATGTATGGATAGCATACACATTCAAAATATATGTCTCAGGAGGCAGGCTCAGACGGTGTTAGGCCCAGTATGGATTGCACGTGATTGCACAAAGGTTAGAAAGGGTACCGTATCCCCAGATAACATGTATGGATAGCGTACACATTCAAAATATATGTCTATACATCAGGAGGCAGGCTCAGACGGTGTCAGGCACAGTATGGATTTGACGGCCCAGATTACACAGCGGAGGAGCAGGGAGAGGTAAAGATTGCAAATGCTGGGGCCCTGCCCAAGCAAGGGGGGCCCACTCGTGGGCGTCGGTACTGGCACTGGGCCCCTCATAGTACAGCGGTGTGTCTGACGGCGGGTGTGCACCACCACCGTCAGAGACACTTGATTGCACTATGAGGGACCCTGTGCCAGTGCCCGCGCCCAAGAGTCGGCCTACCCACCTGTCCAGGCAACGGCACTCGCACGGTGTCGTGCGCTAGGTGGTGACCCCGGCCTTGGGGGGGGAGGCAGCACAGTTAGGGAGTTTTAGAAAGTGGCATATGTTGATGTTGGACATTCAGCTGATGCAAAAGGCGAAATAGGTGAAGTACCAGGAAGAGGTGGACCAAAGCAAGCCATTTTTCTGTCACCCTATGTGTCATCAGGGGAAGGTGGGACAAAATCCTTGGAAACCCATGCGTGGTTCATTTTAATGAAGGTTAGATCATCCACATTTTGGGTTGACAGACGGGTCCTTTTTTCTGTCAGGATTGATCCAGCTGCACTGAAGACTCTTTCCGATAGCACACTTGCAGCTGGGCAAGCGAGCTCCTGTAAGGCATATTGGGCCAATTCAGGCCAGGTGTCCAGTTTAGCGGCCCAATAGTCAAAGGGGAATGACCTGTGTGGGAGAACATCGATATGGGAGGAAAAGTAGTTTGTAACCATAGTTGACAACTGCTGTCTCCTGTCACTTTCCATCGATGCAGTATTACCAGTTGTGTGAGCGGTATTTGAAAAATCAGTCCTCAACATTGTCATGAAACCCCTGTCTCCAACGCCACTTCTGCTGTGTGCACCACGAACACCTATGCCAAGCTGCCCCCGGCCCGTACGGCTCGTGTGAGAACCATCACCGCTGCTGTGTGCTGGGAATGCCTCAAGCAACCGATTTAGCAGAGTTGCTTGTTTATTAGCCAATATTAGGTCAAGGTTCTCCTGTGGCATGATGTTTTGTAATTTGCCTTTATAGCGTGGATCCAGGATGCTGGCCAACCAGTAGTCGTCATCGTTCATCATTTTGGCAATGCGGGGGTCCCTTTTTAGGATCCGCAAGGCATAATCTGACATGTGGGCCAATGTTCCCGGTGTCAATGATGCACTGCGAGTGCTGGTTGGAGGAGCACTTTCTGGCAAATCCACATCCCTCCAGTCACGCACAAACCCTGTACCAGACCTTGCCACGCCAACATTTTCACTTGCCCCACGAGATGCATCCTCCTCCCCTAAGTAATCATCCCCATCATCATCCTCCTCCTCCTCTTCTTCCTCCACCTCGTCCAGGAGAGGTCCCTGAGCAGACAATGGCTGAATGTCATCAAGGATTCCCTCCTCCTCTTCCTCCTCATCAACATTGGCTGCAGACGCCTGCTCCTTAAGGTGCGTCAAAGTTTGCATGAGCAGACGCATAAGTGGGATGCTCATGCTTAGGATGGCGTCGTCTGCGCTTACCAGCCGTGTGCATTCCTCAAAACACTGAAGGACTTTACAAAGGTCTTTCAGCTTCGACCACTGCACGCCTGTCAACTCCATGTCTGCTCTCAAAGTGCCTGGCCGTGTATCCTCCCACAAATGCATTATGGCCTGCCTCTGCTCGCACAGCCGCTCCACCATGTGCAGGGTGGAGTTCCACCTTGTTGCAATGTCGATAATGAGGCGGTGGTTGGGAAGGTGGAGCAATCGCTGCAGCTTCTGCATACGAACGGAGTGTACAGGCGACCGGCGGATGTGCGCGCACAGTCTTCGCACCTTCTGGAGCAGGGCTGTTAACTCCGGATAATTTTTGAGGAAGCACTGCACCACCAGGTTCAAGGTGTGAGCCAAGCAAGGTATGTGGCTGAGTTTTGAAAGGGCTATGGCTGCCACAAAATTACGGCCGTTATCACTAACTACCTTGCCTGCCTCAAGATGTACACTGCCCAGCCATGACTCAGTTTGTCGCTTCAAGTACTCGGCCAGCACCTCGGCGGTGTGTCTGTCGCCCAAACACATCATCTGCAACACAGCCTGCTGACGCTTTCCACTAGCTGCTCGATAGGGGGACACATCGTGTGCAACAGTGGCAGCTGCAGATGGAGTGCTCGTACGACTGCGCTCTGTGGACGAGCTTTCGCTTCTGGAGGAGGAGGAGGAGGGTCGAACGCCTACAGCCAACTGTTTCCTATACCGTGGGCTAGGCAGCACTGTCCCACCACCGCTGTCCCCTGTGGACCCTGCATCCACCACATTAACCCAGTGCGCAGTGATGGACACGTAATGGCCCTGGCCATGCCGACTGGACCATGCATCAGTTGTGAGGTGCACCTTTCCGCTCACTGACTGCTTGAGTGCATGGACAATGCGGTCTTTCACATGATGGTGGAGGGCTGGGATGGCTTTGCGAGAGAAGAAGTGGCGACTGGGTAGGTCATAGCGTGGTACTGCATAGGCCATGAGTTCGCGGAAAGCTGTGCTTTCCACCAACCGAAAGGGCAACATCTCAAACGAGATTAGTTTGGCAATGTGGGCGTTCAAACCCAGTGTACGCGGATGAGAGACTGAGTACTTTCTTGACCTACTCATAGTGTCTGGGAGGGTGAGCTGGACTTGAGAGCTGCATATGGTGGAAGTAGCGGTGGACAGGGCGGACTGAGAGAGGGTTGATGATGGTGATGGAGTTGGTGTTCTTTCTGATGGCCTAGAATCAGTCTTTCGTTGATATAACAGTGGGATTCCCTGACTGCTGTGGTCTTGCAACGACACCTCAACATTTGCTGCTGTGCTAACCGGTGGGCTTACAGTGGGGGAAACAATGTAGCGTTGCTGACTACCTTCATTGTGATCAGTTGCACATGTGGCACTTGAGGTTTGGTGTTGTGTCCACGCTTGCAAGTGCATGCTGGTTAAATGTCTAAGCATGCAACTGGTATTCAAATTTTTCAGATTTTTCCCTCGGCTAAAGGTCTTTGCGCACTTCTTACAGATAACCTTGGCCTGATCATGAGGATTTTGTTCAAAAAAGTGCCACACTGCACTCTTCCTACTTTGGCAGACATTTTGCGGCCTAGCACGCTGTGATCTTTTGACCCTCTGGACAAGCTGTCCAGCAACTCTTTTGATGTTTGGAACCTGTCTTTGGAGTGCTCCGGGCCTGCCAGATAACAGCTGTTGCGATGTCGATGTCTGCTGTGGATGCTCCTCATCTGAGCTATTGGAAGCAGCACCCTCTTCCCCCAATGGATGCCAATCTGGGTCAACAACTGGGTCATCCATCACCTCCTCTTCTATGTCATGTGCACCTTCCTCTGTGTCACCGTGTATGGTGGTATAGTGTGCGGGAAGGGGCACCTGAGTCTCATCAGGGTCAGAATCTGGCTCTGTACACTGCGAGGACAATGTAGTGCTCTGAGTGAATGTACCAGCAGAATCATCCATCAGCGGCTGTGCATCAGTGCACTCCATGTCAGATTCATCTTGGCCAGGGTAATTCACCATTTCACTTGATAATCCAGGCATGGTATGTGAAAACAGCTCCATGGAGTAATCAGTAGTTTGGCCTGCGTCATCCTTCAATCTTGGTTGGGGTGAAGGACACAAGGAAAGGTGTGGTTCATGAACATGAGCCTCCAATGACGACTCAGTGCTTTTACTTTTTACAACTGAAGAAGAGGAGGCGATAGAGCTGGAGGCTGAGTCAGCAATGTAAGACAAAACTTTTTCCTGATGCTCTGGCTTTAAAAGCGGTTTGCCAACTCCTAGAAAACTAAGCGTTCGAGGCCTTATGTAGCCAGACGATGACGCAGGGTCAGCACCTCCTGCATTCGGTCCTATTTTGCTCTTGCCACTACCATCAGATCCACCACCAACACCATCATTACCAGCTGCCAACCCCCGCCCAATTCCATGGCCTCTTCCACCAGCCTTCCTCATTTTTGGTAGAAATGTAGACAAAATCCAACAAACTATATAGTAATGTAAAACAAGGTACAAGGTGTCTATAGGACAGGGGAGATTTTGAATTTCTGCAGACACTTGTGGACACTGGACACTTTTGGATTGTGTGAGGCCCACTGATATCTGAGCGCTATGTGACAGGCTCGATGGCACAGCTGTGACCAAAGTGACTAGAGGATAAGGGAGATTTTGAATCTCTGCACACACTTTTGGACACTGGACACTTTTGGATTGTGTGAGGCCCACTGATATCTGAGCGCTATGTGACAGGCTCGATGGCACAGCTGTGACCAAAGTGACTAGAGGATAAGGGAGATTTTGAATCTCTGCACACACTTTTGGACACTGGACACTTTTGGATTGTGTGAGGCCCACTGATATCTGAGCGCTATGTGACAGGCTCGATGGCACAGCTGTGACCAAAGTGACTAGAGGATAAGGGAGATTTTGAATCTCTGCACACACTTTTGGACACTGGATGGACACTTTTGGATTGTGTGAGGCCCACTGATATCTGAGCGCTATGTGACAGGCTCGATGGCACAGCTGTGACCAAAGTGACTAGAGGATAAGGGAGATTTTGAATCTCTGCACACACTTTTGGACACTGGATGGACACTTTTGGATTGTGTGAGGCCCACTGATATCTGAGCGCTATGTGACAGGCTCGATGGCACAGCTGTGACCAAAGTGACTAGAGGATAAGGGAGATTTTGAATCTCTGCACACACTTTTGGACACTGGACACTTTTGGATTGTGTGAGGCCCACTGATATCTGAGCGCTATGTGACAGGCTCGATGGCACAGCTGTGACCAAAGTGACTAGAGGATAAGGTAGATTTTGAATCTCTGCACACACTTTTGGACACTGGATGGACACTTTTGGATTGTGTGAGGCCCACTGATATCTGAGCGCTATGTGACAGGCTCGATGGCACAGCTGTGACCAAAGTGACTAGAGGATAAGGGAGATTTTGAATCTGTGCACATACTTTTGGACACTGGATGGACACTTTTGGATTGTGTGAGGCCCACTGATATCTGAGCGCTATGTGACAGGCTCGATGGCACAGCTGTGACCAAAGTGACTAGAGGATAAGGGAGATTTTGATTCTCTGCACACACTTTTGGACACTGGATGGACACTTTTGGATTGTGTGAGGCCCACTGATATCTGAGCGCTATGTGACAGGCTCGATGGCACAGCTGTGACCAAAGTGACTAGAGGATAAGGGAGATTTTGAATCTCTGCACACACTTTTGGACACTGGATGGACACTTTTGGATTGTGTGAGGCCCACTGATATCTGAGCGCTATGTGACAGGCTCGATGGCACAGCTGTGACCAAAGTGACTAGAAGATAAGGGAGATTTTGAATCTCTGCACACACTTTTGGACACTGGACACTTTTGGATTGTGTGAGGCCCAATGAATATCTGAGCGCTATGTGACAGGCTCGATGGCACAGCTGTGACAAAAGTGACTAGAGGATAAGGGAGATTGGATTGCTTTTAAAAAAGCAGTTTGCGGAGCAGTGGGTAAACAGCAATGCAGGAATGTCAGGAAGCCTTAGAAGGCAGCCCAACAACCAACACCACTGATACACCACTATATAGCCTCCCCTTGCACTGCACACACAGTGACTGGTGTGTTGTGCAGGCCAAATCGCTAGCAGCAGAAGCAGTTTTTTTGTCTTCTTCCCTGCCTAACGCTCTCCCTACAGAATCAGCAGCAACCTCTCCCTATAATAACATCGGCAGAAGTAAGATGGCGGTCGGCGTGCACGCCCTTTTATACCCCCTGTGACGCCCACCAAAGCAAGCCAATCACTTGCATGCCCTTCTGAAAGATGGTGGTGACCCGTGCCTATGTCATCACGTTGCCCACAGTGTCCGTGGATCCTGATTGGCTGAAAAAGAGCGCAAAACAAACTTTTGAAACGCGACTTTGGCGCGTAAGTCGCCGACCTCGTGGCCGACCTCATCCTAGGGTCGGGTTTCGTTTCATGAAACCCGACTTTGCCAAAAGTCGGCGACTTTTGAATTTTTTCGACCCGTTTCGCTCAACTCTACTCGTCATCTTCATCACTAGCAATGGGTAGAGGATCCTCAAGAGCATCAGACTATTTTTCCTCTATACGCAGGGGATCTCTAGACACACAGGGGCATAACATGTTTCGGTGCACAACACGAGTAGGAGCATCATCGCCCCCTTAGGACTGGACCTCGTAAACAGGTCCTTCAGAATTGACTCGTCGCCTTACATGGTACGGCATTTTTTCCCGTCGGTGATCTAATTTGTCTTGAGGGCTCTTCTCTCTAACTAGTACCCAGTCTCCGGCCTTTAGAGCTGTCCCCCGTAGAGGAGTCATCTCTGGATGTTCCAATTCTCGGAAATGGGTCTGCACTAGATGATGTAGAGTCTGTAGTCGATGACTATGTTCTCGGACCCAGGTTGACACCCGCATTCGTGGGTAGTCTTCCTCAGGGTCCAACTCCAACTCAGTGATCTCTTGACCTGGCCTGCCGAAAAGTAGCCTATAGAGCGCATATCCGGTGGTGCTATGTACCCGATTGTTATACATCCCTACTAGCTCTGCGACATAGTCTGGCCAACGGGTCTTACGATCCTCTTCTAGGGTTCTCAGCATTTGGATGAGGGTTCGATTGAACCGTTCACATGCCCCATTGCTCTGAGGATGATAATGGGTCATCCAAGATTCCTCAATTCCATACATGTGATCTAGTTCTTCCATAACTCGCCTTAAGAAGCAAGCACCCTGGTCTGAGTGAATTCTCTTTGGGCAGCCATACACTTGACTGAAGTTTTTGCAGATGGCGTAAGCTGCAGTCTCGGCAGTTTGGTCTCGAGTCGGGGTCACAACCGCGAATTTAGTAAAGTGGTCTACCATCACTAAACAATGTTCATATCCTTGTTTGGCTAGGCCGATTGTTAGATAATAAATCATTAATACTTCTAACAGAGCAGAGTTTATGATAGTTTGTGTGGGGGCCCATTGCCCCAGAGGTTTGACCAGTTCACAGTTCCTACAGAGTCAACAGACTACTTCCACCTTTCTTCTCAACAGTGGGTGATATACTAGTTTTTGCAGCCAGTGAAAGTTTTTTTCTGGACCGAAGTGCACCCCTTTTTCATGCGCCTCTGTAGCCACTTGTTGTAACAGGTTTTCAGGAATGACCACTTGCCAGGTGACAGATAGGGCACATTGTAATTGTACTTTTCTATACAACAATCCTTCTTTTAGGTGGAGCCTCTCCCATTGCCGGAGAATCTGTTTCTTTCCAGGGGACAGGTTTTCTCTCTCCAACCGGGTAGGCAGTTGTTTGAGGGCCACCCATTGCCGAAGTCAAGCGAGCTCTTCGTCTTCTTGCTGAATCTGTATCCACTCATCACGGAGCTTCTCCAACACTTTCCCCATGATTTCTGCCCAAAATGGTTCCCTCGTAGCCGCCAACATCCTGGCAGATCGGTGGAACTTCGGCACTTCATCAGCCTCCAGCTCTTCATCCCGATTAGAGCTGGGACACCCACAGGCAGAGGTGTATCTAGGCTTTCTGGCACCCGGGGCAAGAATTCGGTCCGGCGCCCCCTCCCCACCACCACACACATGCGATTTGCACACTTAGTCCTGTACCCACGAGCTGCTCTTCCTAATGTTCAGTGAAAAACAGAGAAGGAGGAAAAGAAGCTCGTTGTCACAGGAACATAAGTATGAAAGTCTCATATGAGTGAAGTGTCCATGTGATGACTACTGGAACCTGCAGAGCTGAATCCTGACATTGCAGCTTCTGAATTCTCACAACGACTGCACTACACACTTTTAGGATTCTCCCGTACCGGTGGCAAGAGTACATGGTCATATATCAGCACATGTATGTGATTTTATATACTTCTGGCCACATTCCGACTAGACGTGCACAGCCTCGCTCGGTTCATTTTCATTGAGTGAAGCCATGCATGTCTAGTCAGCAGGTGACCGCATGTATGTAAATTACCGGTACGAGAGAATCCTAACAGCGTTCAGTGAGCTCTGTGAGAATTCAGAAGTCTGCAGTCACATAGAATGACTGCAGACTCAGCACAAACCTGGAGTGTTCCTAACAAATAAAAACATGAGAATTAGTCAGCATCACAAATAATATTTACATCCAGGTACCTTATAGATGATGTCATCTCTGGAGTCGTTCTTCTTTTCTTCTTCTTGTCCTGACCCCCATGATGAATTTTCTCATCGACATCTCGTCTCTGCAGACTTCCATCTTCTCTGGTCTTCTGCAGCAAATGCTTCTAAATAAAAATGTCTGCAATACACTGTCCCCCTCACACTATTCCCCTCCCTCCTCATACTGTCTCCTCTAACATCTCTCTGTTCACCATACTGTCTCCTCATATATTTACCCCCTCACTCTCTATACCAGTGATGGCGAACCTATGGCATGCGTGCCAGAGAGGGCACCCAGAGCCCTCTCAGCTGGCACGCGGCCTCGCCTCACTGATCCGGAGCTGCACTTCCTGCTTCTCACACGGTGCACGGAGAGGTGAGTGAGGCCGCTGTGGTGTGTGTGTGTTTGGCGAGTGTGGCCGCTGTGGTGTGTGTGTTTGTGTGGTGAGTGTGGCGGTGAGTGTGGCCGCTGTGGTGTGTGTGTGTGTGTTTGTTTGTCAGTGATGTTGAGAGGGCCAGTGATGGGAGTGATGGGGAGATGGCCGATGGGGAGGGGGCCATTGATGAGGAGAAGGCCAGTGATGGGGAGAGGGCCAGTGATGGGGAGAGGGCCAGTGATGGGGAGAGGGCTAGTGATGGGAGTGATGGGGAGAGGGACAATGATGGGGTGATGGGGAGGAGGAAATGATGGAGGTGGTGGAATGGGCAATTTCTACATGAAGGGGATCATGATGGGACATATTTCTGCATGAAGGGGATCATGATGGGGCATATTTCTACATGAAGGGGACAATGATGGGGCATTTGACATGTGTTGGCACTTCGTCATAAATAATTGGGGTTTAGGTTTCAGTTTGGGCACTCAGTCTCAGAAAGGTTCGCCATCACTGCTCTATACTGTCTGCTCACACATACCCCTGACTCCCCATACTGTGTCTGCACATATCCCATCACCCTCACTCCCCATACATTTTTCCCATCGCTAGTCACTGTGTCCACATACATTTACCCGTTCGCTCCCCATACTGTCTGCACCCATCCCCCATACTGTTTCCTCATACATGCCCTCATACATACATACTATTCGTTGTGTCATCAAATCTCCTCACACATTAAATCACCCATCCCCACTCCAAATCCCCACACACATAAAGTACCCCCTGATCTCCACTCCAAATCCCCCAACACAAAAAGTGCCCCCTCATCCCCTCTCCATATCCCCCCACACATAAAGTACCCCCTCATCCCCACTCCAAATCCCCCCACACATAAAGTACCCCCTCATCCCCACTCCAAATCCCCCCACACATAAATTACCCCCTAATCCCCACTCCAAATCCCCACACACACATTAAGTACCCCCATCCCCACGCCAAATTAACCACATCCTTAAAGTACCCCCTCATCCCCACTCCAAATCCCCGCACACAAAGTACCCCCTCATCTCCACTCCAAATCCCCCCCACAAAAGTACCCCCTCATCTCCACTCCAAATTCCCACCACAAAAAGTACCCCCTCATCCCCTCTCCAAATCCCCCCACATAAAGTACCCCCCATCCCCACTCCAAATCCCCACACACAAAGTACCCCCTCATCCCCACTCCAAATCCCCCCACACAAACTACCCCCTAATCCCCACTCCAAATCCCCCCACACACATTAAGTACCCCCATCCCCATGCCAAATTAACCACATCCTTAAAGTACCCCCTCATCTCCACTCCAAATCCCCCCACAAAAAGTACCCCCTCATCTCCACTCCAAACCCCCCCACAAAAAGTACCCCTTCATCCCCTCTCCAAATTCCCCCCACATAAAGTACCCCCTCATCTCCACTCCAAATCCCCCCACACAAAAAGTACCCCCTCATCCCTTCTCCAAATCCCCCCACACATGAAGTACCTCCTCATCCCCACTCCAAATCCCCACACACAAAGTACCCCCTCATCCCCACTCCAAATCCCCCCACACATAAACTACCCCCTAATCCCCACTCCAAATCCCCCCCACACACATTAAGTACCCCCATCCCCATGCCAAATTAACCACATCCTTAAAGTACCCCCTCATCTCCACTCCAAATCCCCCCCACAAAAAGTACCCCCTCATCTCCACTCCAAACCCCCCCACAAAAAGTACCCCTTCATCCCCTCTCCAAATTCCCCCCACATAAAGTACCCCCTCATCTCCACTCCAAATCTCCCCACACATAAAATACCCCCTCATCTCCACTCCAAATCTCCCCATACATAAAGTACCCCCTCATCTCCACTCCAAATCCCCCACACACAAAAAGTACCCCCTCATCCCCTCTCCAAATCCCCCCACACAAAAAAGTACCCCCTCATCTCCACTCCAAATCCCCCCACATATAAAGTACCCCCTCATCCCCACTCCAAATCCCCCCTCACATAAAGTATCCCCCCTATAATGTCCTCAGATTTCTGTCCCCTTCTCCCCATATGTTTCTACACCACATGCATCTGTCTGCACCCATGCACTCCATATAGCGTCCCTGACCCCAACTATCCCTTCCTAACCCCCAGAGCATGTCCTTACATTTCCACCATTGATCTTCGGTGTCTTCAGCTCCATTACCCCGTATGGAACTGGAGCACTTACCACCAACCGCAACGCTACCTGTGCCCTGCGTCTTCGCCTCTGAAGAGCCGGCGTGTGACGTCAGCAGCGTGATCATGTGACCTGATCACGTTGCTGGCGCTTCATTCATGCAGAAGTGCCGGCGCCCGGCCGCGGTCAGAGATTACAGTAACAAGTGAGTCCTGTGTACTAGTGTCTGACACCTGAAGACGCTTATACACCGAGTCACCGACCGACACGCAGCACTTTCTCTGAGCCGGCTGTCAGTTTGACAGCCCTCTCAGAGAATGGGAGAATCTGTGTGGGGGCAGCAGAATGCCGCCGACTGGGAGCCTCCTCCCTGGACCGCCGCATCAGGAGGCCCGATGGCGCCCCTCTGTCGGCTGCGCCCGGGGCAAATGCCCCGGCTGCCCCCCCTGGATACGCCTCTGCCCACAGGAGACTCTGGATAATGCATCTGCATGGGTGTTTTCAGCCTCTCAATTGTAGATTATTCTTTATCGGTATTTGGCCATTATAGTGACCTAGCGTTGTTTCAGGGCCCCTAATTTTGCATTTCCTAAGTAGGCCAGAGGGTTATTATCCATGCGCACCTGTACCTTAGATCCGGATAGGTACTCCGCAAACTTTTCTGTCATGGCCCAGACTAGTGCTATTAGTTCTAGTTTGAACGAGCTGTAATTGTTTGGATTCCATTCAGAGTCATGCAGGGAGCGACTCGCATAGGCAATAACCCTCTCTTTCCCATCTTGGACCTGCGACAGCACGTCTCCAAGTCCATGTAAACTTCAATCTGTATGAAGAATGAAGGGTTGAGAGAAATCGGCATAGGCCAGGACCGGGGTCTCTGTCAGAGCCATCTTCAAGGTTTGGAACACTTTTTCCTGGCGCTCTCCCCACTGGATCTTCCGATTTTTTGCTCCTGCTGATACTCCTTTCAACAGTTCTAGTAACGGATTTGCAATGTGGGTGAAGTTTTTCACGAACCATCAATAATATCCAGTCAGTCCTAAGAAGGCTCGAACATCTTTTACGGTTCTCGGGGTCGGCCAGTCTTGCACTGCTGCACTCTTTTCACGAGACGGACGTACACCTTCGGAAACCACATGCCCCATGTACTCAATTTGGATGTGAAACAGGTGACATTTGTATGGTTTCACTCGAAATCCATGCTTCTGTAGCCAGCTGAGTACTTGCTCCAGATGCTGTAAGTGTTCTTCAAAAGTGGGGGCAAATACAATTATGTCATCCAGGTAGATGAGAGTGGCTTCAAAGTTTAGATCCCCCAAGCACCTCTCCACGAGTCGTTGAAAAGTAACGGGAGCATTAACCAATCCAAACAGCATTCTGTTGAACTCAAACAGGCCCATTGGTAGTATAAAGGCCATCTTTGCTCGATTGTGTTTGGACATTGGCACTTGTCAGTACCCACTAGCCAGATCAAAGGTGGAGAAGTATCTGGAGTTTCCCTGAGCAGACAGTGATTCTTCAATACGGGGAAGTGGGTAGGAATCTCGCACCGTACAGGTGTTTAATTTGCAATAGTCCACACAGAACCATAGGGTGCCATCCTTTTTCTGTAAGAGGATGATGGGTGCAGCCCACGGGCTCTGACTTTCTCAGATGATACCATTCTGTAACATTTGGGCTAACATTCCTTTTACCTTCTGGTACATTTGAAGGGGAGTCTGTCTGTAACGTTCTCTCACAGGTGCAGCGTTACCCGGAATCTTACGTCGGAATCTCATGGGTGATGGCAGTCGTACAATCGAAATCGTCCTCGTGTCTAGCAAACACTTCCTGATAACGCTCCAACATGGTCTCAGCTTGTTTCACCTGCTGCGGTGTGAACTCTGCCAACTCAGCCCGAGTTTGTTCTAGAATGTGGCGTCCCCTTTTTTGTGATTGAGGTTCGAATACAGGTGTTGTCTCTACAGCTAGAGTGCAGGGGTCTTCCTTTTTGTCTTTAGTTGAATGACCTGTGATGTATAAGCTCCTCTGGCATGCCTATTATTTTCCCTATTTCACTTCTGAGGGTAAGCGTCAGAGTGTCTTCCCTTAGATTCATACACCACACGGGTATTTTACCTTCACACACGGTAGCTAATGTCCTGGCTATTAAGAGCCCCGATGGTAGATTCTCCACAGTCGCTGGTTCCAGTTGAACTTCAACCCCTTCTAACGGGGTACACGCTCGGACAG
This sequence comes from Dendrobates tinctorius, assembly GCF_039654945.1. Classification (NCBI taxonomy): domain Eukaryota; kingdom Metazoa; phylum Chordata; class Amphibia; order Anura; family Dendrobatidae; genus Dendrobates; species Dendrobates tinctorius. The sequence continues at coordinate 18,259,454 of NW_027361728.1, read as the reverse complement.
GTATTGACAGTACACTTTGACCTGGAGGTAAGTCAAGCTTGGTGGTGGCCAGTATGATCACCTTGCCTAACACCTTTCCTTCACAGGAGACCTCTTGTGCCTCGGCCGTCCGGATCAATTGCTGAAATACTTTCCTTTGTGGAGTATGTGGGCTCCATTGTTTCAGGAATGCATTTGGAGATTCACTAATCAGAAGACTTCTGAGCTCTCTGAGTACATTTATTCCAAGTGTAACGGTATGTCCCTGTACGGGGTCACCTGTGGTTAACACCACTCCTTTATGGCCCAGGTTACCTTCTTTTTAGTCTCAATCAGATCCTCCCTCATCAATTGGATCTCTTTTCTTAAATCTTACACCCATCCTGGTTCAGCAGTAGCTTTCACGGCCACCTCCCTGCTCCGGGACCGTCTCCCCCTGTTCCTGTTTGCGTGCATGTGCCACACTTCACACCTCTGCACAGGTCAAATATGGATTCACGTGCAAGTGTTCTCACAGGGCCTGCTTAAGCAACGTGTCTCTCATCATCCCAGTCACTAATTGTTTGCGCAATACCACATCAGTCGGCCCTACTCCCAAGCCGTCTTTTCTGCCTATGGTGGTATGGATTCCTTGCAACGCATTCATATATTGGGTCACTGTCTCCCCCTCTCTTTGACCCTGACAAAACAGCCGCATGCGTAATTCCCCTACGTCCGTGGGGTCCCCATGAGTCTCCTCTAGTATCTGCAGTGCTTTGCCAAGGGTGTTTCGTTCACGGGTGGGCTGCAACATAACTGAATCTCTTGCCTCCCCGTCTAGGGCCATTACGGTGACCTCTGCCTGCAAGGCTGGAACCATAGGGTGCATTCTCATCATTGCCTTTATACGTTCAGTCCAGCTCCACAACATGGTGTTATTCCCATTAAACTTTGGGAGGTTATTCAACATTGTCCCCAAAGAAATGCTAGATCTAGGTAGCCCCCCGTCACTTGGTCTGCCATGTCCATACGTGAGGACTGCATCTTGCCGACTACACCAAATGTGAGCAGGTAGTGGGATGCAGTAATGGACAAGAGGCAGACCAAGAGTTAACAAAGGGTTTAATTCACAGGAGGATACTCCTCGCAGGGAGATATTTAAATGAGGGGGAGAGTTCTTCCGTAATACAAAGAACACTTCTAGGGGGATTTAACTAATAGGGGAAGAAAATGTAAACTATGCACATATCAATTTGCACTCCAGTCACAGCTGTGCCCCTCATTTTGACTGGGGCAACTTGGAATGAAACTCACACAACAAGATATGACCTTACCAAAAACCCTGTCTGATGACAAATGCACATATAGCAGGATGCAGCTGGCCTCCACTAATAGAGGCAAGGGGCAGCTCAGGTGCAAACTACTGTTAAAAACAACCACCCCACACCTAACAAACCATGGTGGGGTTGGCTGCCTAGTAGGAAAAATGCACATAGGTAAGGCTTGCATAGGATGCCAGTCACACATATATAAGTGTGATGCAAAGTGTCTGGCTTGCAACCTATTAATGATGCCCATAGTATTATCAGGTGGGTTGCTACAGCACTAAAATATGCAACAACACAGTGACAGACGCCCCAATAGACCAAGCCAACAAAAAGAGGCCCAACTGCATCCTGCAAAAGATAATATAAGGCTACTTTCACACTAGTGTCGTGCGACGCACGTCGCAATGCGTCGTTTTGAAGAAAAAACGCATCCTGCAAAGTTGCCCGCAGGATGCGTTTTTTCTCCATAGACTTACATTAGCGACGCATAGCGATGCATTGCCACACGTCGCATCCGTCGTGCGACGGATGCGTCATGTTTTGGCGGCTGCGACGCACAAAAAAACATTACATGTAACTTTTTTTGTGCGTCATTTTCGACTGCGCATGCGCAGCCGAAACTCCGCCCCCTCCTCCCCGGACATGACAATGGTGCAGCGGATGCGATGAAAAACTGCATGCGCTGCCCCCGTTGTGCACGCCTTTCACAGCGTGCGACGGTATGTCGCCCCGACGCAGGGCGACGGCCGTCGCACAACGCTAGTGTGAAAGTAGCCTAAGTGCAAAAAATTAATGCATACAATGAGTACATTAAATGAGGTATTGGTTAATATTTTGGCAACTTGGAATGAGCCACAATGTGGATCTGTTCCGGTCTTGTGGAAAATGGGGGAAGCTTTTCTGGCATTGAGAATGTCCTCTTGTGGTCCTGATGGTGTCTTCTTTTCAATCCTGTTGCTGGCGGCAATTGCCTGGGGTTCTAGCATGGGCACTGGCCCCAATGGATGCAGGGCAGAAGGATGGGCAGATTCTTCCCTCAGCGATGAGAATTCTTGTACTATTGATGCCTGGGAGACGGTCCAGAACCAGTTCACGGTGGTCTGTTCGGTCTGCTGAGTTATACCATTGAGCACCGGTATCCCACACAGAGACCTTGCCTTCCCCAGTCAGTACCGTCAGCTGGGGCAGTTGTGTCAGCATCGTCTGCCGAGTTCGGAGTCTTGTCAAGGACCTTGATGTAGGCGGGGCCAGCAATGTTAGCAAGGACAGCAGTACATGCGGCCAGTCAGCGGGACCCCGTTGTTCAGCTCCTGTCAGCGCGTCCTCTCATCTCCAGCTCCCCTTAGCTCCACCCCCTCACGTCACAGCAGAAATTACCTCACACCACTCACGCAAGCTCAGTGTTCCCGCCTCCACAGTTTGAATTTCTGCGCTCGCATTTCTGTGTGCTTAGACACGCCCCCTTTTCTTGAGCACAGGGAACATCCTTTTACTCTAAGCGACCCCCCCGTAACTGAGGTGACAGACCCAACAGTTCTGAGCCCGTTATGGATGAGACAAGCCTGACTTGCTTCTTCTCCTTACAGCTGTTTAATCTTTATTTTCAGTTTTCAGTTAATGATATGATCGTGCTTCGGAGTGGGTCTGTGGGGGGGGTCTTCATGTGGTGCTATGGTTAGGTATTCAGTGTGGCTTGACAGGTCACTGATCCTTCAGTGACCTGCATCATTATCGCATCCACATTGTGCATTTAATTATTCTTTTTGAAGGTATCCATAAATTCCTTAAAAAAAAAGTTTGAAAATGACGCCGCCTGCGCAGTATCAGCTATCAAGGATTCAATAGCTGCTAATGCGCAGGCGGCGAGATCTTGCTAGAGAGAAAAAAATTGCCACTTCCAAGAAGGCGGTACCAGTGCCATATTAGTGGAGACATTTTTTTTTCTCTAGAAAGATGGCGCCTGTGCAGTAGCAGCAATCAGCAATCCGGATATCGGCGAACTGAAAATAATGATTAAAAAACAACTACAAGACAGATATCATCAACCAAGGTATCATTTTAATCAGTATAACGGCACCAGCCTGATAGTGTCTGAAGGTTACTCAGCACAATCCTGCTGTCTAGTCTATATTTACATTACCTATCAGTAGGCTTACTTTGTGACAGAAATATGTCTAGTCATTCGGGCACATTTTTGAATAACGGTTTTTTTATATTAGGCCACGCCCCTTTCCCTTGATAAGTCTCACAACTTTTAGAGCGGTAATGCTCCCGTCGATTAAGGTGCAGAACATTTCAAAAACATATAATAAATATGCTGTAGGTATTAAAAGATGCTCTTTGCTGACAATTAATGCAAATTATAACTTGAGGGCTGACAGAATATACTTCATGACTGTATATATTACAGTGGGAGATGCAAAGCACAGCAAATAGATTTCTATGACTTCTTTCTGTATTTTCATGTAAAAAGCTGTAAATTCTGCTATGACTTCCACAGAGATAAATAAAAACAGCTACACATGCGCGTCTACCTTTCCATTCCTGAGAGAACATGGTGAGCTTCATTCTCAAGACAGAAAAGGGCTCTAGCAGTGAGTCTGACATCTATCCGACATTTATGGCATATCCTATCGATATGCCTTAAATGTCCTTAGTGGATCACCTCCATTTAATGTAGCTTCATATAGCACAGTCATTAACAATTCTTCTTGATATGTATAGCGAGAAAATCCAACAAGGTTTCCTGTTATCAGTATTCTATGAAAGATCCAGACTGAGAGCGTAAGATGCCTCAATACTTTATGGCACAGGTAGAAATGATCCTTCAAAATAAGGAACAAATGGGAAAATCAAAAGTAATTCAGATTTTATGAATGATGTCCAACTAATGAATCAACTCTCATCAATATTCTCCTGCTTATTTGTTGGATGAATGTGTATAAAATCTACATTACTCCATAAAATAAAAAGAGGTTCTATCTTAAACATTTTGCAGAACAAAAAAGAAAATCTAATTTTGAAATACATTATTTTAAAGTGTACCTCAACCTTTTTATATGTAGACTCAATCTACATCAGAGGGGCAATCACAACTGCGGCGTGGGGGCCACATGCAGCCAGAGATGCCATTTGGGGCCCACACTCATCTCTAATTCCTCTGTGTTTAGTAGCTCTCATAAATTATGGAGATGGTTGCACTCATTGTATGTCATCCTGACCCCTTTTCTTTACTGCTAAAAAGGGGAGCAGAGGAACCTCTTTGTCTACAGTAGTGGAAGTTCAGATGTGGAACTTCAAATTATTAGATTTTATAGATTTTGGACATGAATAGTAGTGCCGATATGTACCTCATATGAGAATACCCCTTTAAATTTTATGCAACACTTTGGAGTGGAACAATCATAAAATTTGGCACACGGATTTTAAAAGGTTGTTCCCCTCTGCTCTACATACACCATTAAAGGGAATCTGTCACCCTTTTTTTGGCCTTTCGACTGCCGGCTAGACATCGGGGGCTTATCTACAGCATTCTGTAATGCTGTAGATAAGCCCCCGATGTAACCTGAAAGAGAAGAAAAACACGTTATATTATACTCACGGAGGTGGGCGGTCCGGTCCAATGGGTGTCGCCGTCCCGTCCAGCGCCTCCCTTCTTCATGCGATGACGTCCTCTTCTCCCATCCTGTAATGGCTCCGGCGCAGGTGCACTGCTCTGCCCTGTTGAGGGCAGAGCAGAGTTCTGCACTGCAGAATTCTGCTCTGCCCTCAACAGGGCAGAGCAATGCGCCTGCGCCGGAGCCATTTCAGGACGGGAGAAGAGGACGTCATCACATGAAGAAGGGAGGCGCCGGACCGGACCGCAACACCCATTGGACCGGACCGCCCACCTCCGTGAGTATAATATAACGTGTTTTTCTTCTCTTTCAGGTTACTTCGGAGGCTTATCTACAGCATTACAGAATGCTGTAGATAAGCCCCCAATGTCTAGGCCGGCAGCTAATAGGGGAAAAAAAGGGTGACAGATTCCCATTAAAGGGAATCTGTCACCTTTTTTTGGACTATCAGCTGCCGGCATTGACATCAGGGGCTTATCTACAGCATTCTGTAATGCTGTAGATAAGCCCCCGATGTAACCTGAAAGATAAGAAAAACATGTTAGATTATACTCACCGGAGGTGGCGGCCCGATCTGATGGGTGTCGCAGTCCGGTCCGGTGCCTCCCATCTTCATACGATGCCGTCCTCTTCTTCCCTTCCTGTAGTGGCTCCGGCGCAAGCGCACTGCTCTGCCCTGTTGAGGGCAGAGCAGAATGCTGCAGTGCGCAGGCGCCAGACCTCTCCCGACGCCTGCGCACTGCAGGACTCTGCTCTGCCCTCAACAGGGCAGAGCAGTGCACCTGCACCGGAGCCACTACAGGAAGGAAAGAAGAGGACGTCATCACATGAAGATGGGAGGCGCCGGACTGGACCGCAACACCCATCGGACTGGACCGCCCACTTCGGTGAGTATAATCTAACGTGTTTTTCTTATCTTTCAGGTTACATTGGGGGCTTATCTACAGCATTACAGAATGCTGTAGATAAGCCCCTGATGTCAATGCCGGCAGCTGATGGGCCAAAAAAAGGGTGACAGATTCCCTTTAAGCTATTATATACAAAAAGTGTGATCCTTACCTTATACTGACCTGATTTATGAATATATAATTGTGTTGGCAGCAGATTATTCAGGATACAATCCAAGCATGTGACAGCAGAGCTTTTTTATTCAGGAACAAACAGGAACAATATATGATAATCTTAATATATCAGGAATAAATCATTTGTGTGTCTCTATCTGTGCAGCATCTACAGCAGGCTGCTTCTCTCATACACTGACACCAGAAAAACAGACCATTTCTAATCTACCAGTGTCCATTAAATAGATGAAAATTGACAACACATTTTTATAAACAGAATAGCTATTACATGTTCTTGCTTTCTTTCTGCTAAAAGCAGTGCATAAACTCTTCACATAATAGCATATTGTATTGTTTTTTAGCTACTTATAAAGATTTACTTAAAGGATTGTCTACTTTACACAGTTCTTTATCAAATAATTGGATTCTACCCTTGAGATGCCTTTACTTTGGCTATAGTCGTGTACAGTGCATCTGGGCCTAAGATGTCAGTTTTTCATGTATGAGTTCTACCCTTGTTCTTCATGGATAGCTCTCATGCCTTAAATGGTATATGGGGCTGGGCACACTTCCGTGTATTTTTGCAGACCAAGTGGTCCTCAACAAAATAAGCAAGATCTGTCCATTTTTGATCTCTGAGTCACAGACCAAACTTGCCAAGGCAAGTCTGTTTTTCACAGTCTGTTTGATAAGAGAATCTGGAGAAACTTCCATAATTTTTTTTAATACCAGAATAATTGACTGAACTCTAAGGGTGTGTGCACACGCTGCGGATTCTGCTGGGGATCCGCTGCGGATCCGCAGCGGATTTGGTCCTGAAGATCCGAAGCAGTTTCTACTGCCGTGTACAGTACCATTATAATCAATGGAAAATGAAATCCGCAGTACACACAATGCGGAATTTTCCACGCGGATTTGCTGGGGTTTCAAATCCGCAGCATGTCAATTCTTTGTGCGGATTCCGCTGCGTTTTGGCACCTGCTCCATGGCAGGTGTCAAACCGCAGGGGAAACCCGCAGGGTAAACCGCAGAAAATCTGCAGATAAACCGCAGGTCTTTTGACCTGCGATTTTACCTGCGGATTTACACAAATCCGCGCGGAAAATTCCGCAGCACAATCAGCAGCATGTGCACACACCCTAATGGTAAAAACTGACAGTGACTAAACTTTGATGAAACTCGGATCAAAAACACATAAAACTCAAATTTATTTTGTACCAGAAAAATCACTGAATAAGAATTAATATTACAGCACATTTATGTACGTTGCCCATTTTGTATTTGTTTGGTAAACTAATTATTATTATTAATATTATTATTTCAATCAGAAATCAAGTATTATAGATACCTGCATTTTGCTCCTATTTAAGTGTCTATTTATTGAAAGGTAAAGCTTGGCAATATTGGGTAAGCTACTGCTGGAGACCTTTTTATTCTTTTATTAAAAATAAAACTTCCAATTTCTTTCTATACTAAAAAACTTTCCTAAGAAAACTTATGGTATTACAATTCTGAACACACTGTAAATGAAAGTTGATAGGTAGATATCATGTATTTAAAAAAATAAATATCTTGTCAGTGAAATAAACTTCCACTTTGGAATTTACATCTTTCTAAAGCTATTATCTACTATTCAGTCTTAATGAAAGGGTTTGAATCATACGACTATGGCAGAACACATAGTTTAGTCATCAGGGAAAATTCAGCGGTTCCTAAAGCATGTCTGACAATTCCCCCAAAAAAAGGAAGTAACATACGTGTATAGAGAAGTTTCAATGCTATTACAAAGAAATCTCATTAGAACTGGTTCACAAGTATATTAGCTCAGCTGGTTTGCAGTGCCCGGCAGCCACTAATCCATGTGATGGAACTGTGAGGTGCTGCTTAGGTTATATCATATTTTTGCCTTGAAAAGAAGTATGTGAACTTTGAAATGCGTCGCCAATAAAAACGTAAACCTACTCTGTACTGTATGTATCTGGACTTACCTTTCCACCAACCAAATACTTCAAAATATGTTTCCTCTTAGAAGAAAAAAGAAGTAAGACTTATTTTAAATGGTAAAATATACAATTTTATTAGTCCATTAATTAGACACTTTTTAAAAAAAAATAAGGAAAGGTATAGGGACAAGAAACAGGGACATTGGGTCTCAAAATATTATTTGCATGCTGCCCGGTAAAAAGCCATGATCACATAAAAGTTATAGTAATTTATGTTGATATATTCAGTGACTGAGGACAAATTGCAATAAAAAAACACGAAGCATGAAGAAGCTGGGCGAAACGTGCGCGTCGGGGCAGAGGGACTGGGCTCTCCTCCAGTGTGGTTTAGCTGCCGGGATCCAGGTAAAGTGTAAATGATCATTGTTTTCCCCGAGGAGCTTTTTATATGGTCTCATATGTAAGCCACAGTTTAGCTATGTAGGGATTTGAACACACAAATATATTTGGCACAAATCAGTCTGTGATGGTAGAATTAGAATTAGAATGGGGTTTTTTTTCCCCTGTGACATTCTGTGGTGTTTTTGCAGTAATGTAGAATTCAATTAACTCATTGGTCCAGTTTAGACCACAATATTTTGAATTTTTTTATTGCAATTTGTCCTCAATCACTGATTATATCAACATAAATTACTTTAACTTTTATGTGATCATGGCTTTTTACCGGGCAGCATGCAAATAATATTTTGAGACCCAATGTCCCTGTTTCTTGTCCCTATAACTTTCCTTATTTTTTTAAAAAATGTGTCTAATTAATGGACTAATAAAATTGTATATTTTACCATTTAAAATAAGTCTTACTCCTTTTTTCTTCTAAGAGGAAACATATTTTGAAGTATTTGGTAGTATAATGTAAGCTTTTTGGAGTAGACGTACGTATTGGTCATCTTTAAAGACCTTTTTGGTGTATCAACTGTGAGGTATCGCTGTCATGTAAGTAGGGGAACACTCGCTTGGCAGCCACAAAATCAGATCCGGCACAGGTTTTCCATAAACCAGTATAGTCCATGCGGTTGTTAAACATCATAAACCATGAACAGCAATATATAAACGGCATAGCCTCCATGACAGAGCTTCACTCTGTTAGCAATGTCCAATACGCAGGCTTTTCAGTCTCACAGTTATATCTCACCCCGTCAGGGTTCTCTCATGGCTGCTTCTTCATACTGCAGACATTCATTCCCTCCAGGGAACGCTCAGGCACTTGCAGCCATTACTCACAGCGTCCACACGTGCTGTCAGGCAGGAAGCCCCATCTCAGCGGGACCTTCCACACTGGACCAACCGGGTCCAAGCATTCACCACCTGTGACCTACCCTGGCCACATTATATGGTTCATAGCCACGCCCACCGGGTCACATGACTCTGACCTCATCACAGGTCCTTCAGTCATTTACACACTCTTTCCAACAGTGCTTTAAACACACCCCCTGGGTGGGTTTGTAGGTAACCAGGGCCGCCCATTTCTCTAGTTACCTGGAGAGTTCTCCCTTACACATTGAAACAACACCTCAGCAATATCATTGCTGAACAACACATAAGTCTCCATCCCAAAGCCACCCACTTTGGGATACATAACGGCCATTCTGTATTCTGCCATTCATCCTTTCTCCTGGGACATCCACACAGCGCCCCCTAGCGGACTCAGTGGTTACTACACCACACAACTTTCCACCAACCAGCAGCTCGGATCATCCACAATTCTTGTATTGGAAGAGAGGAGTAGGCCACTGTCAGACACCGCTGGCAGAGTTTTATCTCTAAGGCTACTTTCACACATCAGGTTTTCGGCAAATGTTTAGTAAAACCGGATGTGACGGATCCGGTTTTCTGCCGGATCCGTCTTTTTCTTGACAGACAAAACCGGATCCGTCTCATCCGGTTCATCCGTTTTTCTATCCGTTTTTCGACGGATTACGCCGGATCCGGTTTTTAAAATTGACCCTTGTGGCCTTCCGAACGGGATTGGCTACTGGAAAACTATATATAGCATGTTCCTACAGCCCTTCTTTGACAGGTTGTAGAGGAGAAAGTGCAGGTTGGAGAGAAGAGCAAGTTTACTGGCGAAGATGGATGTTGTCATTGGAAATATTTTGAAGAATTTGGCGGATTTTACAGCGGAGGCAAATCGTTTGAGGGTGATTGTTCTGGAGAAGGAGAGAGCGAGACAGCAGCGCATCAGGCATCGTAGACGACGTTTGTGGATCCACCCCATCACAGCCAAGAGAATGACGCGTGGGGTCTATTCTACACTATGCATGGACCTTCGACGAAACCCGGATAAATTTTTTGGATATGTTAGGATGAAAATGGAGAATTTTGATTACTTGGTGGAGCGCATTGCACACCTCATAAGAAAAGTGGACACCTATTGCCGCTTCTCCGTTTCACCCGCAGAGCGTCTGATGGTGACTTTAAGGTAAGCCACATTTATTGGATATGATCGCATCAGAGCACACTTTCACTGCAATCTTGTTGGTGGTAATTTGTATCTCCAAGTGTTAGGTCAGTTTTGGTATGTAATGCTGTGATTTAAAACTAATTTATTGTTTGTTAATTCCCCACAGATTTCTTGCAACTGGAGAATCCCTTTCGTCACTGCATTTCCAGTACAGACTCGGGATTTCCACCATATCTGGAATTGTGAAGTACACATGCCGTGCACTGTGGGACTCCTTAGCTGAAGAGTTTTTACCAGAGCCCACAACAGAGAGGTGGATTGAAATTGCTGACAAGTTTCAACAGATATGTCAGTTTCCAAACTGCTTGGGCGCTGTGGACGGGAAACATATCCGCATTGTAAAGCCAGCTGGATCTGGATCGGAATATTTCAATTACAAGAAATATTTTTCAATTGTCCTCATGGCCATCGCTGACGCGGAATACAAATTTATTGCGGTTGATATTGGGGCCTATGGCCGCTCCAATGACTCTCAAGTTTTCAAACTGTCTGCCATGGGGTGTAAACTGTATGGAAACACCTTCCAGTTCCCACCACCTAGACCGCTGCCGCAAACATCTGGTCCACCTATGCCATTTGTCTGTGTAGGGGATGAAGCCTTCCAGCTGTCAGAACACCTTTTGAAACCGTACTCTAGCAGAGGATTGACAAGACCAAAACGCATTTTTAATTACCGCCTCACAAGAGCAAGAAGAATGGTTGAATGTACCTTTGGTATTCTGACAGCCAAATGGCGGGTCCTATTGACTGCGATCAACCTCAAGACAGAAACTGTGGACGAGGTGATCAAAGCGTGCGTGGTACTCCACAATTTTGTTATATGCAAGGAACCCATTTCCATTGAGGACACCTCTGAAGAAACCACCTTGCAAGATTACCATGACATTACCACTAGAAGTTCTGTGACGGTTTCAGTAATGAGGGACAATTTTGCACTATACTTTATGTCACCTCAAGGCAGAGTACACTGGCAGGATGACAGAGTGTGAAAGATTTGTGCCCTAACCAAACTTGTGTACCTTCTGTACCAACAGTATATACCTTTGCCAACCAAAGTTGGCTATCTTGTCATGGTCTCTATTTTTAGCTTTAGGCCACAGGTGTGTACCTGGTTGTGTTTTATGCAAAGTATTTCACCTTTTAACAAAAGTTGTGTACATTGTTCGGAAATCACCAACAATAAACACAACTTTTTAGGTGAAATACTTTGCTTCAAACACAACCAGGAACACAACTGTGGCAAAAAGCTAAAATTTACCCACAGTTATATACCTAGTTTTGAATACCATTTCACCTTTTAAATACCCTGTATTTAACCCTTTTCGCCGCAGAAAGAAATGACAGACAACCAGTGTAAAATAATTTAACTTTTATTGAAAAATGTTTTTTTTAGTAAACTTTTTTAAAATTTTAATAAACATGTTTAATAAAAATTTGAAACTATAAAACTGAAACCATAAAACTGGTCATTTTTATTTAAATACACACATTATAATTCTGTGTAGTGTGTGGTGGAAATACTGCTGTAGGGGCTGCGGGACACTTCGACACTGGGAGTGTGGAGAGAGTACTGGGATCGTTGTGGGGAAGGAACAGTTAGAGGTGAAGGTGTGGAAAAAACTACTGAATGGGTGGACATGTGGGAAGCAGAATAGGTGGTGGGTGGTGGAGTGGAGGGTTGGGCAGGCACTGTAGGAGCAGATGATGTTGATGGCAAGTTGTATGGGGAAGGAGTTTGGTACAGGGCAGGTTGCTGGAAGTGGGGAGATGTCTGGTACGGGGCAGGTTGCTGGAAGTGGGGAGATGTCTGGTACGGGGCAGGTTGCTGGAAGTGGGGAGATGTCTGGTACGGGGCAGGTTGCTGGAAGTGGGGAGATGTCTGGTACGGGGCAGGTTGCTGGAAGTGGGGAGATGTCTGGTACTGGGGAGGTTGCTGGTACTGGGGAGTTTGCAGGTACTGTGGAGGTTGCTGGTACTGGTGAGGTTGCTGGTGCTGGGGAGGTTGCTGGTGCTGGGGAGGTGGCTGGTGCTGGGGAGGTGGATGGTGCTGGGGAGGTGGATGGTGCTGGGGAGGTGGATGGTGCTGGGGAGGTGGATGGTATGTAATAGGAGGGGGAGGATGGAAAGTGGCTGGAGGTGGATGGTATGTAATAGGAGGGGGAGGATGGAAAGTGGCTGGAGGGGGTGTAGATGTAATAGGAGGGGGAGGATGGAAAGTGGCTGGAGGGGGTGTAGATGTAATAGGAGGGGGAGGATGGAAAGTGGCTGGAGGGGGTGTAGATGTAATAGGAGGGGGAGGATGGAAAGTGGCTGGAGGGGGTGCAGGTGGAGGAACTACTGTGGTGGGAGGAGGAGGAGGAGGTTGGGAGGTAACTTGCTGGAGAGCAGCGTGGCATGAATGCATTACATGCATCTGCTGGGCAGGAGAGAGCGTTTCCATGCGCTCCACAACAGACCTGAAAAAGGTGTGGTTTGGCGAAGATCTTGCTTCTGAATGCATGGTTTGCAGAAGTGTCTTCACCTCCAGAATGCTGGAGTTGATCTGCTGATAGCCTGCGGAGATTTGCTCTGACAAGACTTTTAGACAGTTCTGGAAAGATGCATTCAGATGCAAGAACTCTGGCGCATAAGTCTTTTCCTGACCCCTCTGCCGCTGCCGCCCAGTACCCGCAGGTGTACTAGAGGCGGCAGGGGCAGAAGGGTGGGGTAAAGGGAAAGCGATCTCCTCACCAGCAGCTTCATGTAATGTAGGCGGCCACGATGCTCCTGTGCTGGTGGATGGGACAGATGGGTCGAATGTGTGGGAAGGCTGGGAAGGTGCAGATGTACCGGGGCGGTCGAAGTGTCCCTCGGTGCCGGTCTCCTCAGGGATCGCCTCAGAAGGGTCCAATCGTGCCGGCTCCCGAGTGCTGCTCACCGTGCTGTGGAATAAAGAGAAAAAAAAACAATTAAAATACTGACATGGTATGGCCCTGGCTGAAAAAAAAATTTACATCTAACATTTTTTTTCACATGTGGTGTGTAATATTTACCTTCTGGTGACCATTGTTTCCCGGAGGAACGACAGGGCTTCTGCGTACTTGTACTTGCTCCTGCGTCCTCCAGATCCACTCGGGGCCCGCATCTCTTTATTGAACTCCTTGAAACGATCTCTCACAGACCGCCACCGATTCACAATTCTGTTCCCTGAAACGAGAAAGGAGTGGTTAGTATACAACATCAGTGTTTCCCAAACTCCAGTCCTCATGGTCCCCAGGGGTCATGTTTTCAGGATTTCCATAGTAAATAGAAATCCTGAACACATGATCCGTGGGGACCACGAGGACTGGAGTTCGGGAAACACTGGTTTAAATCAAGCAACCGGTACTGTATATACTTACGCTCTGTAATCTGGGCCCGAACATCGAGGTCCTCCCAGCGGCCCACAAGGAGCGAACAGATTTCCTCCCAGAGTCGTCGGGTAACGATCAGGTCAGCGTGGCGGCGGTCAGCCATATTCCAGAGCGGCTCCCTTTCTCTGACGAGATCGATGAGGCGGTCCACATCAATCCCTCCATCCTCAACGTCAGAGTCGGGAGCACGCTGTGAAGGCTGTTAAAGAAAAAGACAAAAATAACATAATTAGCCTCCACAAAAGAAATGAAATAAAAAGTGCAAAAAAACAAAGCAAAAATATTTATACTTACACGCTGGTGACCGCCGCGTTGCTGTCGCCGACGACCCTGGGAGGCACTGCGAGCGCCTCTTGGCCAAGCACCAGATTGGGAAGACTAGAGAAGAAAACAAAAAAAGTTATGTCTTTGGATGTAGGCATTTGTTTGCTGTGTGTGGTCTGCAGAACATTGTTTTCTATGTGTTGTGTGTAGTGTGATGTTGTGTTTCTGCGTTTGATGCAAAAAACTTACGAATTGTGAGCCCACTCCAGGTGTCTGTCCACCCCTTCCTTCTTCTTCTGGGAGCTCCTCTTCATCTTGTGATTCCTGTTTTGAAATAAAAGGCCATGAATAGACATATATTACAGAGAAGATGGATTTTGGAAATAAAAACTTACCGTCAAACGCTGACGATGCGAGGGAGGGCTCCCAGAAGATGATGTGCTGTCTTCCTGGTGGCCACACTCCATGCCTGTGGGTGGTGTTCCAGCTGCTGCCATTGCTGCTGCTGCTGCTGCTGCTGCATCTATTGGGCGGCTGTTGAATAAAGAGAAACAAAGGGCCAATGAATATCTTGATATTCAATAGCCCTAGTTTGGAGAAATGGGTGATTTGATAATTACCGTCTCTCATCTGCTGCTGGACTCCCCTCCCGTTGTTCAGCATGCTGCTCCAATTGGGGTGGTGCTGATGGTGCTGCTGCAGATGTCTCCTGCCTTCTCCTGTGCCTGGTTGCTGTCTTGGGTGGCATGTTGGGTGTGGCTGTGGGTCCCACTGTCTTGCTTTTATATATGTCTTGTGGGCAGAGCTACTGAGCATGCTCAGACCAAAAAACCGGATCCGGCGCATTGCGGCGCTCATAGGCTTTCATTGTGTGAAAAAGCCGGACGCGCCGGATCCGGCGTGTCCGGCTTTTTCGCCGGAGACAAAAAACGTTACAGTAGACGTTTTTTCCAGACGCCGGATCGCGACACATTGCGACACATTGCCGGATCCGGCGAAAACCGGATGAAACGCATGGCCATCCGGCGCGATCCGGCGCAAATGCAAGTCAATGGGGGGGGGAAACCGGATCCGGCATTGCATTTCGCCGGATCCGGTTTCTGTCAAAAGCGCCGGATCGCGCCTGACGGCGAAAACCTGATGTGTGAAAGAGGCCTTAGAAGATCAGCCATTTAGAATCAAAATGACCATTGATGGTTTCAACTGGGTTTAATAGATATGGGGACCTTAAATGATGGCACTACTTTCCCAATTTATGCTTTCTTACCCGCACATCACTAGAACCTCAATAGACAAAGTAAGCAATTGGGGTCATATTACATTATAATTGGAATGTAATTACATCTTTTGTATTTTTTAAAACGATTTTCGGCTAATTTCATTTGTCTGTAAAAACAGATCAAATGAATTCAAACCCGTAATGAAGCCATTTGTTAAGTGATGTAACATGAAGCAGAGAGACTTATGTGGTCCTTCTAGTTTATGTTTAGTGTCAGTTTTTTAGTACAGAAAAAAAAGAGCATCATGCAGAACTTTTTTTCTATTTAGAAAAAACTGATAATAACCAATTTGTTTCCATTTGCATCAGTTCGCAAATAAGTTAGTTTTAGCCATGAATTTCTACTTGTCTGTTCTTAAAATGAAACAGACAACCAGAACTTCAAAACAGACATGTGAACATAGCCTAACTTCACAACTTCAATAAGATGAAGTCGATCCTCAAGGCCCTGACAGACCTTTCAGAAGTCTTGAATGAAGACCGTGTGTGTTTGTTGGAGGTTTATCATTTAGGCTGGACGTCTAAACCTTTAAAGAACCAATTCGTTTATTTTCATACAAGTCATTCTTGCACAAAAATGTGCATGTTTTTGTCCTATTTTTGTCACTCTCACCGTTTTTTCCAAGACTTAATGATTTGCTTTAATTTATGGCATAATAGTGGGGTGGGGTAAGTTATAGCAGAAATTTTGTAAATTTCAGTTTGTGGGAAATGAGCTGCCCCAGATGTGCCAAATTTAATAAACAGGTGTGCACTTACTAATAAATTGGATCCTTGTTTAGTCTCATTCACACATCAGTTTTTAACATATGAGTTCTATCCATGTTTTTCATGGATAGAATTTGTCTTTATTATAGTCTATATGGCCAATCACGGTGTATTTTAGCTGAGTGAGTATATAAATGCCAGAGGGCTGTGGACATGGCCAAGCTGCTGCTGCTCCACAACGCCCTGGCAATTTACCACCAAATTGTGTCCCAGTCCATAAGTGTTATGCTGTGTACATTGCATTGTACTCACTTGCTGAGTGAAAGCCTTCGCTGTCTGCACGTCCTCAGTTCCAGTACCAGCTGTACACACATAAGTGGACATTTTAACAAATTCAACTTTACTAGACAGTTCAAATACATCAGACTTTAACAAGCAGTATCGGGCACAGCACCCTCCAGTTCTAGTTCAATACAGTACATTTCAAATCATTTTCTTATGTTCAGCTAGGACTATCCCCACTTTAACAGTTCTTGTTAGCCCTAGGGATTCCTCATCTGGCACCGCAGTATTCTGGAGATCTGCTACTTTTCCCTCATGCGTATCCATGTCCATCTTCCTCTGTATGGATGGGTTGCGGTACTCTACATAGCCTTCGACTTGAGCCTTGGGCTGTGAACATTGCAGGAATGTCTTCTGGGAGTCTTGTACAACCTCATACCGTCAGAACAATATGCCACCGCCGTGCTTCGAGCCCACTGCACCTTGAACTTCACCTTGCCTCCAACAAAACACTTTCACTATCACTTTCACTAACTCTTAGTCACTGAATAAACCAGGAAGTAGTTCCCGTTTCTACTCGCAATAGCACCCCACCAATCTGGGCTATTCCCAAAATATTAACTGCATTTTACCCTACTGTACCAGCAGTAAGTATCCTAAGAACTAAATTATATCCTACATTTTCCCTACCTTTCCTTCCCTGAGCTGAATATACCAGAGTTACATTAGGTGTTACCCTTGCAGTACCCACACAGCAACATCAGTACCTATCACAATTTGCATTGTTTACATTACACTCTATGCATTTTACATTTCACATGACACCATAAATGCAGTAAAAATGCATGACTGTATTCACACTACAAAACTGTTGTCTTCAGGGGCAGCACCACAACAGTCTCTGTCACACCCTTACAAAGGGACTGCACAAAACACCTAGAAATGTCTGATTTTGCTCTGACTCATGGAAAAAAACTTGCCAATTAAAGTCTATAGGCCAATGTGACATGCTCACCAGGGCCGTGGAGTACTCGACACCGGGTCGGACAATTCTTTGGGGACATCACAGGGCTATGACCCGACTCCGTGGCCCTGACTGTGCCGTTAAATGCGGAATATGTATATGGGATTTAGCATTAAGCCAACTATGGTGTTCGGCAATGGATGGCCGACCATGCAAAAGGAGACCGCTGTGGCTGATGGTGACGCAGCTGAGATGGTTCTGCTCCCCACAGGTGGAGCTGGGCCCAAAGACTACCAGTTCTGTTTATGTCAGGCTTCATGTACCTTGTGCTGCAGGACTCAGGGTGCAAGAGATCACTGGAGGACACAAGGATTGTAGTTTTCTTTTTCTTTACTTGATGGTTGATAGTACAGACTGGTGCACTGGTAACAGATTGTGATGGAGAGGCGGGCAGCCTGGAAGCAATTTTAGATACACCTAGCAAGGTAGGTACAGAGCCCTTAATTCTGCGCTGTCCTCCCTTTTTCTTGCTGCCTAACAGCTCATCCTTCTTCTGCTGTCACTCTCTGTTTTAAAAAACAAACCATTGCCCGCATGGAAGGCAGCTCGAGCCTATCACAGGTGCCGCTGTTATGATTGGGTCACCGAGGAGGAAAAAAGACCAAGCTAAGCCACAGAAAACCAGAGAGGTTGGTAACTAAGCAGATTGCAGACCCGTGATTCTACCCACACAACTAGCAGTAGCCGTGGAGCGTACCTACGATGATTCTAGACGCCTCGACACAGCCGGAGGACTAAATAAACCTAAAGCAAGAAAAGGGGAAATCTAAACTGTCCCAGAGCAGACCCCAAAGGAATAGATAGCCCCCAAACATATATTGTCGGTGAGACAAGATGAAAACACAAACACAGGTAGAAAAATAGGCTGAGCAAATGATGCGGCCCACACTAACTAGAAAGGACAGGAAAGATACTGTCTGCAATCACACCAAAAAACCCTGCAAAAATGTCCAACACTTCTGATAGCAAAAAAAACCCTGAAGTCACTAGACTTCACCAACTATATCAGCACTCTGGCATATTCTGAAAACAGAGCAAAAAGAGGCCAATCTAATAAGGGACAAAAAGCAAACTGGCACAAACAGTAACATAAGAATGGAAATTCAGCACAGCCCCAGCCGGGGCTGGCTGACCACACAAAACTGCATAAACAAAACCAAATCAAATGTGAACATTAGCAAAGAACACTTAGCTTGAGAATGCAGGGACTGAACTGGAAACTAAGACCTCAGGATGCAGGAAAAATCACCAGCAGGGATAGAGGGAGTTGGTTGTCTTAAATCCAGTCAGAGACTCCAGATGTCCAATCGTCGTCCTCATTATCAGGTGGCAGGTCTCTTTTAATTAGATCAACTTCAATACCTCCTGCAACCACCAGAGGGAGCCTGGAAAGAGAACTCATGACTCCTCTGTCAAGACAACCAGCTCCACCACCCTCACCAGCAACCAGAGGCAGACCAGAAAGTGAATTCACAACATGCCGCTCCCTTGTGCCGGCTCCAGGCTATGGTATGCTGCTGTGTCGCTGGGTATTAGATCGGGCCAGGAGACCTGCAGTCCTCTGCCCTCCGGATTTAGCTGCCAGGACTTCAGTACCCATGCAACCATGGACTCTGGTGTTATGAATGGGTAACCGAGGAGGAAAAAATAAACAACAAGCTAAGTCTCAGAAAACCAGAGAAGTTGGTAACTATGCAGATTGCAGATCCCTGAACTTAACCGCACAACTAGCAGCAGTCGTGGAGCATTCCTACGATGGTCCTAGACGCTTCATCACAACCGGAGAGCTACATAAGCCTAAAGCAGGAAAAGAGGAAAACTAACTGCCCCAGAGCAGACCCCAAAGGAAAGATAGCCCCCCCCCCACATGTATTGATGGTGAAACAAGATGAAGGCACAAACACAGGCAGGAAAATAGGCTGAGCAAACAATGGGGCCCAAACTAACTAGAAAGGAAAGGAAAGACACTGTCTGCAACCTGCAAAAAACCCTACAAAAAATAATGTCCAACACTTCTGATAAAATTAACCCTGAAGTCACTAGACTTCTCCCACTATATCAGCACTCTGAAATATTCTGAGAAAGAGCAAAAAGAGGCCAATCTAATAAGGAACAAAAAGCAGATTGGCAAATACTGATTAATAGGAGTGGAAATTCAGCATAGCCCCAGTAGGGGCAAGCTGATTACACAAAAAACTGAATTGACTAACAAGCGCAAGTGTGAACATTAGCAAAAAACAAACTTAATTTGAGAAGACTGGAAGAGAGCTGAAGTCCAGGACCTGAGAAGCAGACTGAATCACCAGCACCCGGATAGGGCGTCTGCTGTCATATATCCAGTCTGATACTCCAAAGATTCAATCATTATCTTCCTCATCAGGTGGCAGATCACTACCACTTAAACCAACAGCACTACCTCCTGTCACCACCAGAGGGAGAACAGAAGGGGAACTCTCAACTGGTGGAGCAGAAAATGAATTCATGACAGTACCCGCCCCTTGAGGAGGGGTCACCGAACCCTCATCCATGCCACCAGGCCGATCAGGATGGGCCTGGTGAAAAGCACGAACCAATTTATTGGCATGATTATCAGAGGCAGAGACCCAAGAATTATCCTCCTGGCCATAACCCTTCCATTTGACCAAATACTGGAGTCTCCGTCTAACCAAACGAGAATCCAATATTTTCTCTACCTCATATTCCACATTGCCTTTAACCAATACAGGATCAGGAGGTGCCGCCACAGGAACTACTGGCTCAACAAACCTCTTCAACAGTGACATGTGAAATACGTTATGGATTTTGAATGTAACTGGAAGAGCCAATCGAAAAGAAACAGGATTAAGAATCTCCAAAATCTTATAAGGTCCAATAAATCTTGGCTTAAATTTTCGAGATGCAACCTTCATAGGAATATCTTAGACGACAACCAAACCATATCACCCACTTTAAACCGGGAACAATGGTCCTACGCCGGTTGGAAAAACGCTGGGCCATTTCCTGAGAGAGTGACAACTTATCCACCACTTGGTCCCATATCTGCTGCATTCTCACAACCACAGTGTCCACACCTGGGCAGGACGAAGATTCCACTTGCCCTGAAGAGAATCGAGGATGAAACCCAAAATTACAGAAAAAGGGTGACATCAGAGTGGCAGAACTAGCTCTATTGTTCAGTGCAAATTCAGCCAAGGGCAAAAATGAGACCCAATCATCTTGATCAGCAGATACAAATCATCTTAAATAAGACTTCAGGGTCTGGTTTGTTCTCTCAGTCTGCCCATTGGTCTGGGGATGAAACGCGGAGGAGAAGGATGACTGAATTCCCAGATTGGAACAAAAGGCTTTCCAGAATCTGGAAACAAACTGGACCCCTCTATCGGATACAATGTTCTCAGGAATCCCGTGTAACCGAACCACCTGTTGTAAAAACAAGGGCACCAACTCAGCGGAAGATGGCAACTTTGGGAGTGGTACAAGATGGACCACCTTCGAAAATCTATCATAAATCACCCAGAAAACAGTCGTTCTCTGAGAGACAGGAAGATCAGAAATAAAATCCATTGAGATATGGGTCCATGGCCTCTTGGGCACCGGCAGGGGCATCAGCCACCCACTAGAGCGAGAACAGGGTTTAGACCGAGAACAAGTCCCACAGGACTGTACAAAATTCCTGACATAACAAAATAAGGCAGGCCACCAAAACGACCGCCTCACCAAATCTCTGGTACCAAAAATACCTGGATGACCAGCCAATGCAGAGCAATGGACTTCAGACATCACTCTCTTTCTCCACTGGTCAGGAACATACAATCTTCCCATAGGGAAATACTCAGGTTTATCCTCCTGAAATTCCTCCAGGGCGCGTCTCAAATCGGGCGAAATGGCAGAAAGAACTACCCCCTAACCTAGGATAGTAGTAGGCTCGGTCACATTAAGAGAATCAGCAAAGAAACTCGTAGAAAGGGCATCTGCCTTAACATTCTTAGTGCCCGGAAGAAAAGAGACCACAAAATTAAAACGCATGAAAAACAAGGCCCATCTAGCCTGTCTAGGATTCAAGCGTTTGGCCGACTCCAGATAAATCAGTTTCTTGTGATCGGTGAGGACCACAAATTGATGTCTAGCTCCCTCCAGCCAATGTCTCCGACTCCTCAAATGCACATTTCATGGCCAACAATTCCCGATTCCCCACGTCATAGTTGCGTTCAGATGGGGAAAACTTTAGAGAAAAGAAGGCACAGGGATTCATCTTAGAAGTTACAGGGTCTTTTTGGGATAACACAGCTCCTGCACCAATCTCAGAAGCATCCACCTCCACTTGAAATGGAAGTGAGACATCAGGTTGCCATAAAACTGTAGCTGAAGTAAATCTCCACTTAAGCTCCTGAAATGCTGAGACAGCTTCAGGAGACCAATTCAGCACATCAGCATCCTTCTTGGTCAGATCAGTCAGTGGTTTGACAATACTAGAAAAATTACTTATAAATTTACGATAGAAATTAGAAAAATCCAAAAACTTCTGGAGAGCTTTCAAAGAAGTAGGCTGAACCCAATCATAAATGGCCTGTACCTTGGCCGGGTCCATTTCAGTAGTCGATGGAGACAAGATAAATCCCAAAAATGAAATCCTCTGTACACCAAAGAGGCACTTCGATCCCTTAGGCCTCTTTCACACTTCAGTCTTTTGCATCAGTTCCAATCCGCCAAAAAGTCAGACAAGCGGATCCGTTGTTAACTGATGTGAACGGATGGCACAGGATCCGTTTTGAGACAGATCCTGAAAATGAGGAAATTTCAAGGTAACGCTGGCTGGGAAGGAGAGAGAGAGAGAGAGAGAGAGAGAGAGAGAGAGAGATTTCTTTTTTTTTTTTGGTTCGGCAACCAGAAAGAATTTCGGGTTAAATGAGTGTCTGGAGGATCCGCCAGAGAAAAAAACGTTACAAGCTCCGTTTTGAAATCTTTGAGGATGGTGACGGACAGCAACTTTTGGCGGATCCTCAAAAAAAACGGATGCAACGGACAGCAATCCGTTACAATCCGCCATTAATGCAAGTCAATGGGGAAAAAAACGGATCCTCAAAAAAAAATTGAGGATCCGTTTTTTTTCAAAACCTGGCGGATTGTGACTGATTGTAAAAAACTGAAGTGTGAAAGAGGCCTTAACAAACAGGGAATTCTCCCTCAAAATCCGGAACACAGTCCGGACATGTTCCACATGAGAATCCCAATCACTAGAAAAGACCAAAATATCATCCAGATAGATGATCAAAAACTTATCCACAAAGTCTCGGAAAATATCATTCATAAAGAACTGGAAGACAGAAGGGGCATTAGAGAGCCCAAAAGGCATCACCAGGTACTCAAAATGTCCCTCCGGAGTATTAAACGCCGTCTTCCATTCATCCCCGTGCTTGATGCGAATAAGATTATATGCCCCCCTGAGGTCAAGCTTAGTAAACCAGCAGGCACTCTTAACTCTGAAGAATAAATTAGACATCAGAGGTAATGGGTGCTGATATTTAACCGTCATCTTGTTAAGGGAACGATAATCAATACACGATCTTAATGAACAGTCTTTCTTGGCCACAAAAAAAACCAGCGCCTAAAGGTGACGAGGATGGTCTAATATGACCCTTCTCCAATGACTCCTTAATATAGGATCGCATAGCATCATGTTCGGGTACAGATAAGTTGAAAAGCCGACCCTTGGAAAATTTACACCCAGGCATCAACTCAATTGCACAGTCATAACTTCTATGAGGAGGCAAAGACACAGACTTACTCTCACTAAAAACATCAGACAAATCAGCCAGATAATCAGGAATATCATGAGACTGAGGAGAGGTGGAGAAAACAGGAGCTTCCCTAAGAACACACTGACAACCCCAACTCACCACAGACACAGATTTCCAATCCAAAACTGGGTTATGAGTTTGCAACCAGGGGAACCCCAGAACAATAGTATTATGCAAATTATGCAGCACCAAAAATTTACAATTTTCTTGGTGGTCTGGGGCAACTCGCATTATCACCTGGGTCCAAAACTGAGGTGTATTCTCTGCCAAAGGAGTTGCATCAATACCCCTCAAAGGAATAGGCGTCTGCAGAGGCGTCATGGACAGACCACAACGTTTAGCAAAGTCCAAATCCATCAGATTCAGAGCTGCTCCTGAATCCACAAAAGCCTTAGTGGAAAATGTGGACAAGGAGCAGATCAGAGTAATTGCCAAAAGGAACTTAGGTTGTATACTGCCCACAGCAAATGTGTGTGCAAAATGTTTCTCTCATTTAGGGCAGACAGAAACAGTATGAGAGGCGTCTCCACAGAAAAAACACAGCTTATTATGCCTTCTAAACTCCCGAAGTTGCGCCCTAGACAAAACCCCATCACATTGCATAGGTTCAGACATTTGTTCAAAAGGTGGCAGCGCCTCCCGTGTAGCTTTACATTCACATAAGCGCCGATCAACTTTAATGGCTAATGACATAGAGCCATCCAGACCAGAGGGAACAGGAAATCCCACCATAACATATTTTACGGTCTCTAACAAACCTTTCCGAAAGAGAGCTGCCAATACACTATAATTCCATGTAGTAAGGACCGCCCACTTTCGGAATTTTTGACAGTACAACTCTGCAGGATCCTGACCCTGGTTTAATGCCAACAGGGTTCTCTCAGCTTGATCAACGGCATCCGGTTCATCATACAACAACCCCAAGGCCTGAAAAAATGCATCCACATTAGTCAGAATAGGATTTTCAGGTGTCAGAGAAAAAACTCAATCTTGGGGATCGCCGCACAGCAAGGAGATGACAATTTTAACCTGCTGCACAGAGCTCCCCGATGAGTTAGGCTTCAAAGCAAGAAATAATTTACAATTATTCTTAAAATTCAGAAATTTAGACCGATCCCCAGAAAACACATCAGGAGTAGGAATCTTGGGTTCAGCAGCATGTGACTGAAAAAGGTAAGCGGAAATTCCCTGCACTTCAGCAGCAAGCTGCTACACACGATCAGACAGTTGCTTAATCTCCATTAGTAAAAAAATCCTCCTACGGCCCCAGAGAAACAGAGGAAAAAATGCATAATAAAAAAAAAAAATCCCGCCCATTTTTATTTTTTCTTTCTCTAACAATTCTTTCCTGCTTTTGAGTACCCTAGAATCTGCGGTATGGCTGTTGATTCTGTTATGAATGGGTAACCGAGGAGGAAAAAATAAACAACAAGCTAAGTCTCAGAAAACCAGAGAAGTTGGTAAATATGCAGATTGCAGATCCCTGAACTTAACCGTACAACTAGCAGCAGTCGTGAAGCATTCCTACGATGGTCCTAGATGCCTCGTCACAACCGGAGAGCTACATAAGCCTAAAGCAGGAAAAGACGAAAACTAACTGCCCCAGAGCAGACCCCAAAGGAAAGACGGCCCCCCGCCCAATGTATTGACGGTGAAACAAGATGAAGGCACAAACACAGGCAGGAAAATAGGCTGAGCAAACAATGGGGCCCAAACTAACTAGACAGGAAA
This sequence comes from Dendrobates tinctorius, assembly GCF_039654945.1. NCBI lineage: Eukaryota > Metazoa > Chordata > Amphibia > Anura > Dendrobatidae > Dendrobates > Dendrobates tinctorius. The sequence goes on along the minus strand of NW_027361728.1, from coordinate 18,234,548 downwards.
GGAAAGCGAAGACTCTATCTGCAACCTGCAAAAAACCCTACAAAAAATAGTGTCCAACACTTCTGATAGCAAAATTAACCCTGAAGTCACTAGACTTCTCCCACTATATCAGCACTCTGAAATATTCTGAGACAGAGCAAAAAGAGGCCAATCTAATAAGAAACAAAAAGCAGATTGGCAAATACTGATTAATTGGAGTGGAAATTCAGCATAGCCCCAGTAGGGGCAAGCTGATTACACAAAAAACTGAATTGACCAACAAGCGCAAGTGTGAACATTAGCAAAAAACAAACTTAACTTGAGAAGACTGGAAGAGAGCTGAAGTCCAGAACCTGAGAAGCAGACTGAATCACCAGCGCCCGGATAGGGCGTCGGCTGTCTTATATCCAGTCTGATACTCCAGAGATCCAATCGTTATCTTCCTCATCAGGTGGCAGATCACTACCACTTAAACCAACAGCACTACCTCCTGTCACCACCAGAGGGAGAACGGAAGGGGAACTCTCAACTGGTGGAGCAGAAAATGAGTTCATGACACTCTGGTATCCGGTTCCTAGCGCTCAGCTCTTTGGTGAGTTTAATTACAGCTCCACTCCCCAGGTTCTGTTCGACTTCTCTCCTACTGACACCGGGTAAGGGGACCCCTCCTTGCTTCCAAGCATGACATTGCTCCCTTTGAGGGAGGCAATGCCACTGTGTCAACTGGACTCCTGGGGTGCACACATGCAAAAAAAAGACAGCACTTGGATATCATCCATGATTGGATGTTCGGGGTCATCGGGTTCAGACAAACTTTATAAAAAACATTAAGTTCAGGTACCATAATGGTACCTAAACTTGATCCCAATCCTCACTCAAGTAAATAGGGTTGCCAAAACATCTGGCACATCCACTGCTGTCATCTGTGTGACTGTGTGGGATACACAGGCTCTGTGATGTACTGAAGTCTCCACCGGTCACAGCCACTGGGTATCGCAGACCGCTGTGGGCTCCCAAGCTGTCACACAGAGGACATCATACTGAGCCAGGACTATGAGAGAAAGACTGCATTGGTTACTCATGGTCTTTCTCACAGACATAACGTTACCATCCATGAGAAATGACGTTGAATAATCTCTGCAGTCATAGCTCACGGGCAGTAACGTTACTGACGTGACTGCCCATGAGAAAAATGGTGGAGGGCATGAGATCTAATTAGATGTCATCTGATCTGCGGAGAATTTTTTTTATTAATAAATGGGTAAACCATTGAATATTTGGGGGATTCTTTATTCAAATAAAATGCTTTTTCCTGTGTGTGTATTTTCTTCATTTAACTAGGCTTGTAATGGGGGCATCTCTCCATTAGTAACCTATTGTCACGTCTCCGTCAGATTTGGGGCCTGCTGTTCCGGTCGCAGCCACTAGGAGGCGCCGGGCCGCCACTTCGCCGTCAGACTCGGGGACGGCTGTTCCTGCCTCGGCCACTGGGAGGCGCCGTGGTTCTATTACGTCGCCGTCAGACTCAGGGCCTATGGTCCCAGCTTTAGCCACTAGGAGGCGCCGGTCTGTCACGTCACCGTTGGATTCAAGGCCTGCTGTTCCGGTCACGGCCACTAGGAGGCGCCAGACCGCCACTTCACTGTCAGACTCGGGGACGGCTGTTCCTGCCTCGGCCACTGGGAGGCGCCGTGGTCCGCCCGTGAGTTATGGTGGTGACAGAGAAGTGGCTCCTGCGCAGGCATCTGGTGGGCGCAGGCTCCGCCCCTCTTTCAGTCATCAGGGGGTTACTGCAACTCCATCTGGCCTGGTCTTGGGGGCGGCCCTAATGACATCATCAGTCCAGGAACCTGTGAGGGATGACCTGATCCCTCAAATACCTTGGGACTGGTCTTGCAAGCCGCCGGATATATTCTTGGTTCTCCTGTGTGTTACTTAGTGATTGATTTCTGTTTGACTCTGACCTCAGCCTGGATTTCTGACCCCTCTTTTGCCTGACGATTCTGTACTTCTGCTACTCTCCTGGTTTGTGACCTTGGCCTGGATATTCTGACTCTGCTACTTCCTAACGATTCTGTACCTCTGCCGCCCTCCTGGTTTTTGACTCTGACCTTGGCCTGAAATTGACTCTGCTATTGCCTGCCGTTTTTGTACTTCACTCTGACGACCGTCCTGCTCTGGCCGCTGCTCCTATTCAGACAGTACCTCCTGGGCTCTGTTGTAAATCCAGATCCCTGTATAGGGGTAAAGGGTATCAGTGTTTCTCGGGGTGTTGCCTGGCTGCAGCCCAGAACCGCAGACGGACGTTACATTATATCCGGCCCTAAAATTAACTGCTTCTTGTGTATATACCCAACATATACAAAAGCAGTCTCCCTGAACTTTTTTTTTCTTCTTCTGACTGAGCTGATTTTTAGCCTGAACACCTGTTGCAGTGCACAGCCTGGAAGATCTCTCTCATTTTCTTGGACAACTATGCGGCAGTCTGGAGTCTTCAGGGAGAGAGCTGCACCTCAGAGATCCATGCTCCTGGCACGTCGACCTCTGGGCAACTACTCTGGCTATGGTTGCCCAGAGGTTCAGGTATTGCCCGCAGATGCGGCTAAAGTTTTATTACCCATTTCAGTTTCATGTGGTCAGAAATCGCTGTGTTTAAACGCGTATGTGGATAGTGGTTCTGAAGGAAATTTTATGGATTCCTTGACTGCTAGGAATTTGGGTGTAACTCTACTAAAACTTAATGCCCCTATTAAAACCACGGCTATTAATGGCACGTCCATTATTCAGGAGGGGGTTAAGTTTGTTACTGCCAAGGTTGCCATGTCTGTGGGAGCCTTACACACTGAGCTGGTGTCATTTTTTGTGATGGACAATTTAACCTCTGCAGTTATTCTGGGTATGCCATGGCTACGCCAGCACAATCCTGTCATCGACTGGCACTTGGGTGACGTTGTACGCTGGAGCCCACAGTGTCAGAAAAATTGCATATCCTTGGCAGTAAACCAAGTTAAGGTTAAAACCCCCCGCATACCGTTTGCTTTCAGAGATTTTGAGGATGTCTTTTCTATTGTAGAATCTGAAAAGCTACCCCCTCACAGAGAGTATGATTGCCCTATTGATCTGATTCCGGATGCCCGTCTCCCTAAGGGAAGAATATTTAATCTCTCTGGCCCAGAGCGTCAGGCCATGAATGACTATATTGCAGATAGCCTAAGAAAAGGGTTTATCAGACCGTCCATTTCTCCAGTTGGGGCTGGGTTCTTCTTTGTGGAGAAGAAAGATGGTGGTCTCAGACCCTGCATTGATTATCGGGAGTTGAATGCAATCACTATAAAAAACCAGTATCCGCTTCCACTCATCCCTGATCTTTTTAATCAGCTAACAGGAGCCCGTTGGTTTACTAAACTTGACCTCCGGGGGGCATACAATCTAGTCCGCATAAGAGACGGGGATGAGTGGAAAACGGCCTTCAATACACCCCTTGGCCATTTTGAGTACCTGGTTATGCCGTTCGGACTCAGCAACGCACCTGCCGTATTTCAGCACTTTGTTAACGATATTTTTAGAGACATTTGTGGGGTGTATGTCGTGGTGTATTTAGATGACATTCTGATTTACTCTGCTGACCCTGTGACACACTCTCAACACGTCTGTTCTGTGCTACAAAGACTACGTGAACACTCCTTGTTTGCTAAACTGGAGAAATGTGTCTTTTTTGCTGAGGAGGTACAATTTTTAGGATACATGGTTTCAGGTAAAGGCTTCCGCATGGATCCTGCCAAGGTCCAGCCTATTAAGGCTTGGGTGCAACCAAAATCGCTGAAAGCGCTGCAGCGATTTTTGGGGTTCGCTAATTATTACCGCAAGTTTATTAGAGGTTTCTCAGAGATTGCCAAGCCACTCACGGATCTGACCCGGAAAGGGGCGGACGTGGCCAACTGGAATCCTGAGGCAATTCAGGCGTTTTCTACGTTAAAAGAGAGTTTTGTGGCCAACCCAGTTTTGGTTCAGCCGGATCTGGACCGTCCATTTATTGTGGAGGTGGATGCCTCTGAAATCGGAGTGGGAGCAGTGCTATCACAAGGCACTACATCCCTCACTCAGCTTCGTCCATGTGCGTTTTTTTCCCGCAAATTCTCTCCCACGGAGAAAAACTATGATATTGGGAATCGGGAACTATTGGCAATTAAATGGGCCTTCGAGGAATGGCGTCACTTCCTCGAGGGCGCCAAACACAAGATCACGGTAATTACCGATCATAAGAATCTGACATACCTAGAATCAGCAAAAAGGTTAAATCCTAGACAAGCAAGGTGGGCATTGTTTTTCTCTAGGTTTAATTTTATAATCACCTTCCGCCCTGGTACAAAAAATGTGAGGGCCGATGCCCTCTCTCGCAGTTTCTGCCCCTCACAAGCCGAGGACTGTGAACCAGTTCCGATATTGGCCACTGGGATCATTGTCTCCGCAGTGTCATTGGACCTTCTGGAGGAGATCCGTAAATCCCCAGAACAAGCCCCTGACACTACGCCACCCAACAAATTGTTCGTTCCACCTGCGTTTCGCCTACAAGTGCTTAGAGAATCACATGACTCTGTCTTGGCAGGCCATCCTGGTCTCAATAATACCGCCAGATTGATAACTAGGAATTTTTGGTGGCCGACGGTGGTTAAGGACTGCAAAGAATATGTCTTAGCATGTGAGGTCTGTGCCCGCGCCAAGTCCTCCCATACTCGCCCTGCCGGCTGGCTCCAGTCCTTGCCCACCCCCGAGAGTCCATGGACCCACATCTCCATGGACTTCATTACGGACCTACCGTCCTCAGATGGAAAGACGTGTATCTGGGTGGTGGTGGACAGGTTCAGTAAACAATGTCATTTTGTCCCCCTGTCGGGGTTACCTAACTCGGAAACGTTGAGTAAACTGTTTATTGTACATGTGGTACGTTTACACGGTGCCCCGGTCAATATTGTGTCTGACAGGGGTACCCAATTCGTGTCAAAGTTCTGGAGGGCGTTCTGTAAACGCATTGGTATTGAGCTATCTTTTTCCTCGGCTTACCACCCTGAAACCAATGGGCAAACCGAACGTGTCAACCAGGCTCTGGAGCAATACCTTCGTTGCTACATCTCAGAACACCAGTCCGATTGGGCAGAACATCTGCCACTAGCCGAGTTTGCCCTAAACAATCAGTATCAGGACTCCATTAAGTCTACCCCCTTTTTCTGCAACCACGGGCTGCATCCGCGCTTTGGCTCATTCTCGGCCAGAATGTCGGAGCTTCCTGGGGTAGAGAAAAATATACATCGTTTAAAAACCATTTGGTCTGAGGTAAACTCTAACTTGAAAGGGGCCCGGGTTAGACAGACCTCGGCAGCGAACAAACGGCGATCCAAAGGACCGCACCTGGGAGTTGGAGACAAGGTTTGGCTCTCCACCAAAAACATCAAGCTTAAAGTACCGTCTGCCAAACTGGGTCCCAGATTTATTGGTCCATACGAGATTATAGAGGTGATTAACCCGGTGGCCTTCCGTTTAAAACTCCCTCAGTCTTTCAAATTTCCCAATGTCTTCCACAAGTCTCTCCTCAAGTTGTATCGCTCCCCAATTCACCCTGTCCCGTCCCCTCCTCCTCCCATTTCGGTCGGAGGGTCCTTGGAGTATGAAGTCCAGGGTGTCCTTGACTCCCGCCTTGTAAGAGGGTCCGTACAGTATCTGGTACACTGGAGGGGCTACGGCCCGGAGGAGAGGTCCTGGGTCCCTGCGCGGGACATCCATGCAAAAGCACTAATTAGAAGGTTTCACCTCCTTCACCCTGACAAACCAGGTTTTGAGGGTCCGGAGGCCCCTCTTGGAAGGGGGGGTACTGTCACGTCTCCATCAGATTTGGGGCCTGCTGTTCCGGTCGCAGCCACTAGGAGGCGCCGGGCCGCCACTTCGCCGTCAGACTCGGGGACGGCTGTTCCTGCCTCGGCCACTGGGAGGCGCCGTGGTTCTATTACGTCGCCGTCAGACTCAGGGCCTATGGTCCCAGCTTTAGCCACTAGGAGGCGCCGGTCTGTCACGTCACCGTTGGATTCAAGGCCTGCTGTTCCGGTCACGGCCACTAGGAGGCGCCAGACCGCCACTTCACTGTCAGACTCGGGGACGGCTGTTCCTGCCTCGGCCACTGGGAGGCGCCGTGGTCCGCCCGTGAGTTATGGTGGTGACAGAGAAGTGGCTCCTGCGCAGGCATCTGGTGGGCGCAGGCTCCGCCCCTCTGTCAGTCATCAGGGGGTTACTGCAACTCCATCTGGCCTGGTCTTGGGGGCGGCCCTAATGACATCACCAGTCCAGGAACCTGTGAGGGATGACCTGATCCCTCAAATACCTTGGGACTGGTCTTGCAAGCCGCCGGATATATTCTTGGTTCTCCTGTGTGTTACTTAGTGATTGATTTCTGTTTGACTCTGACCTCAGCCTGGATTTCTGACCCCTCTTTTGCCTGACGATTCTGTACTTCTGCTACTCTCCTGGTTTGTGACCTTGGCCTGGATATTCTGACTCTGCTACTTCCTAACGATTCTGTACCTCTGCCGCCCTCCTGGTTTTTGACTCTGACCTTGGCCTGAAATTGACTCTGCTATTGCCTGCCGTTTTTGTACTTCACTCTGACGACCGTCCTGCTCTGGCCGCTGCTCCTATTCAGACAGTACCTCCTGGGCTCTGTTGTAAATCCAGATCCCTGTATAGGGGTAAAGGGTATCAGTGTTTCTCGGGGTGTTGCCTGGCTGCAGCCCAGAACCGCAGACGGACGTTACACCTATGGGCTTGATATCAGCTGACATTACAAAGCTGACACCAACCCTGTGTCAGCGGGTACTCTACATATATCTATATATCAACTTAATTTAGTAGAAACAGGATTAACAAGAGAGGAGGAGGTGTTGCATTATATGCTAGGAAAACGTATATCTCCATGGAGATCCAAGCTTCAAAGAGTGGTAGCTCTGTAGAAACTGTTTGGGTAAGAATATAAGGAGAGAAGAACAGAAAGAACACTTTTGTTGGTGTTTGCCATAGGCCACCTGGACAGACTGAAGATATGGATGAACTCAGTTTTATATCAGATGTCTCAAAAACGTACGGCATAGTGATCATGGGAGATTTTAACTATCCAGATATTTGTTTAGCAGCTCTCTCAGGCAAAAGTAATGGGTCCAGAAAATTCTTATGTTTTCTTGCTGACAACTTTGTCTTTTAAAAGGGAGAAGAGAGCGCTTGAGGATCTGCAATCTTGGACCAAATACTTACCAACAGGGAAGAAATGCATGAGGAAGTAAAAGGTGGCTGGCAACTTAGAAGGCAGCGATCATGCTTTCCTTGAATTTTGGATTACAATAGGAGGAAGGCCAACAAGGACTAATGGAGCATCCTCACTCACCAGGGCCGTGGGGTACTCGGTACCGGGCCAGTTGATCTTCTCAACGGGCGGTTGTCACGGCAGCAGTGACCCGATCCGTGGCCCTGGGGCTCCAATACAAAAGGGGTTGCTTCAGTGTGCTTATGGTGTTGAAAGTTTATAAGTGATTCGTGACGCCACATGTGGTGTTCGGCAATGAAGATGTAAGCCGACAGATCCTCTGGGACAGATGGTGTGGTGCAGCAATGATGTTATAGCCCTCCACAGGCAGGGCTGTAGTCCCAGGGCAGAGTAGGTGAAGTGACACTTAGATGGTGTAATGTCGGGCACAAGGGATGTAGCAGTGCTGGATGGGTTGGTGCAGGAATAAGTGGAGGACACCAGGGCATGTAGTTCCAAAGCTTTACTTACAGTCTGTTGCAGGTACAGGTGCCCGCATCTGTGCCGTGTCCTCCGGGTCAGGAGCTCAGCCAACCTCCAGGCAAGATAAAGTACTCCCCTCCAACACTCCGCCAACATATGTGCCTTTTCTGAACGCCTCCCTCTTTGCGCCTTTGAGTGAAGTACTCATAGTACTGAGTTACACTGGAGTTCCTCCTGTCAGATGTTCCTAAGAATCCTACTTGTACGGCAGACAGCTGTAGCCTACTTCGGGGACTCCTACCTAGTCCCGGCTCACACACGTTGCTGTTGTACCCCCAAGTCTGGTGTGGGAATAAAGTGGTCACTACTTCTATTCCTCCGGTGTCTGCTGCAGGACCATTAGTATCCATACAACCTCGGGGACCAGACCCCGGCCTTGCGCTTAGAACTTGGGAAGGGTTCGTTCCTTTCTTGTGCCAGCAGACCCAAATCACTGAGGCCGGCTGCAGCACTTCCTTCCGCCGTCCCACACAGGGGATCTCCTTTCACAGACTGACCTCGTCAGACTCCTGTGACTAACTCTCTAAATCCTATCCTCTTCCCACTCTTTTAGGGCAAACTAAACTCAGCTCCACCCACCTCCCAGCACGTTTCATGTTCCAAGCAGGGAGCCACCAAGGGGTGCTATGCTACACTCCAAGCAGGGAGCCGCCGAAGGTGCTTTGCTACACTACTTTGTGGTGTGGGGTTCAGGTGTTGGAGTGTGGTCAGGTGTCTCCACCTTACCTGGATGGTGGGGTACCACACCTCAGGAGGAGGTGCAGTACCTCTGTTGCGACTGAACCCTCAGGGGCGCCACACTAAGACTTTAAATTTGGACTACAGAAAAGCATATTTTAATGGACTCAGAAAAAGGGTGGGAAAGATCCAATGGCTGGATGTTCTAAAGGACAGAAATGTCTAAGAAGAATGCGAGATTTTGCTAAATGAAGTGCTCACTGCACAATTGGTAGCAATCCCAAAAAGAAGGAAGAATCGGAAGCATTTAAAGAGACCAGGATGGACGAACACAGAACTTAATCACTTGTTAAAAAGAAAAAAAATATATAATATTGGATAGAGGGGGGCATATCTAGATAAGACTATACTGTTTGTAGGGAATGCAGGGCGAGCATTAAAAGAGATAAAGCCAGTAATGAAGTGAGGCTTGCAACAGATATGAAAAGTGCTAATAAAGGTTTTTAGGGGTATGTCAAAAGCAAAAGAAAAATCATAGATGCTATAGGATTTTTAGGATTGTTACAGGATGAAAAGGGTGACTAAAGGGTTCAAAAATAATGTTGAGAAGGTCAAACTTTTAAATTCCTATTTGGCATTTGTGTTCTCTAAGAAAGCAATTGCAACATCAACTGATCTTCACGGTGCCATCGAAGGAATAACAAATTCCACATTATCTATAGAGTTGGTAAGGGAACACTTTAATTTAAATTAATTTAAATCCCCTGGCCCAGATTAATTTCATCCTATAGTACTGAAAAGTTATCAGAGGAAATTGCAGAATCAGTAGTCAGAATCTTTGCAAAATTGTGAAGAACAGGAGAAGTCCCAGGAGAAGGGCAAATGTTGTCCCTATCTCCAAAAAGTTAAAGAAGATGGAGCGAGGAAATTACAGGTCAGTGAAACTTACTTCTATACCAGGAAAGATCTTTGAACCAATTATTAAACAGCATGTATGTAAGTACTTAGAAAATAATACAGTAATTAACCAGAGCCAGCATGGGTTTGCAGCAAACAAGTCATGCAAGACAAATCTAATTTCCTTCTATGATGGAATCACAGACTGAATAGATCAGGAAAATTCAGTAGATACAGTATGTCTTGACTTCAGCAAAGCATTTGATAAAGTATCTCATACTAATCTTATTGAAAAATGTCCAAGTATGGGATTGACAAGGCTAAGGTTAAGTAGATTCATAACTGTCTCAGTGATCGTACTCAAAGAGTGGTAATAAATGGTTGCACATGCAAATGGAAGAGTATTTCAAGTGGGATACCACAAGGCTCTGTCCTGGCCCCAGTGTTGTTCAACATTTTTATAAATGATCTAGATAAGGGAACTGAAGGTTAGCTAATTTATTTTGCCGATGATGCAAACCTAGGAGGGAAAGTTTGAACAATGGGCAGCAACTAATAGAATGGTATTTAGCAGAGAGATATGCAAGATTCTATATCTGGGCAAGAAAAATGAAAATGACATCTACAGAATGGGAGGAATACAACTAAGCAACAATACGTGTGAAAAGACTTGGGTGTGCTAATAGATTATACAGTCATGGCCAAAAGTTTAGAGAATGACACAAATATTATATTTTCACATGATCTGCTGCCCTCTGGTTTTTATTTGTGTTTGTCAGATGTTTTTATCACATACAGAAATATAATTGCAATCATATTATGAGTAACAAAAGGTTATATTGACAGAATGAGTTAATGCAGCAAGTCAATATTTGCAGTGTTGACCCTTCTTCTTCAGGACCTCAGCAATTCTCACTGGCATGCTCTCAATCAACTTCTGGATCAAATCCTGACTGATAGCAGTCCATTCTTGCAAAATCAATGCTTTTATTTTGTCTGAATTTGAAGGTTTTTGTTTGTCCACCCGTCTCTTGATGATTGACCACAAGTTCTCAATAGGATTAAGATCTGGGGAGTTTCCAGGCCATGGTCCCAAAATCTCTATGTTTTGTTCCCTGAGCCATTTAGTTATCACCTTTGCTTTATGCCAAGGTGCTCCATCATGTTGAAAAAGGCATTGTTGATCGCCAAACTGCTCTTGGACGGTTGGGAGAAGTTGCTCTTGGAGGACATTTTGGTACCATTCTTTATTCATGGCTGTGTTTTTAGGCAAGATTGAGAGAGAGCCCATTCCCTTGGCTGAGAATCAACCCCACACATGAATGGTTTCAGGATGCTTGACAGTTGGCATGAGACAAGACTGGTGGTAGCGCTCACCTGGTCTTCTCCGAATAAGCCGTTTTCCAGATGTCCCAAACAATCGAAAAGGGGATTCATCAGAGAAAATTACTTTACCCCAGTCCTCAGCAGTCCACTCCCTGTACCTCTTGCAGAATATCCGTCTGTCCATGATGTTTTTTCTGGAGAGAAGTGGCTTCTTTGCTGCCCTCCTTGAGACCAGGCCTTGCTCCAAGAGTCTCCACCTCACAGTGCGTGCAGATGCACTCACACCTGCCTGCTGCCATTCCTGAGCAAGCTCTGCACTGCTGGTAGCCCGATCCCGCAGCTGAAACACTTTTAAGAGACAGTCCTGGCGCTTGCTGGTCTTTCTTGGGTGCCCTGGAGCCTTTTTGGCAACAATGGAACCTCTCTCCTTGAAGTTCTTGATGATGCGATAGATTGTTGACTAGGTGCAATCTTTCTAGCTGCGATACTCTTCCCTGTTAGGCCATTTTTGTGCAGTGCAATGATGACTGCACGTGTTTCTTTAGAGATAACCATGGTTAACAGAAGAAAAACAATGATGCCAAGCACCAGCCTCCTTTTAAAGTGTCCAGTGGTGTCATTCTTACTTAATCATGACAGATTGATCTCCAGCCCTGTCCTCAACAACACCCACACCTGTGTTAATGGAGCAATCACTAAAACGATGTTAGCTGGTCCTTTTAAGGCAGGGCTGCAATGATGTTGAAATGTGTTTTGGGGGATAAAGTTCATTTTCTAGGCAAATATTGACTTTGCAAGTAATTGCTGTTAAGCTGATCACTCTTTATAACATTCTGGAGTATATGCAAATTGCCATTAGAAAAAATGAAGCAGTAGACTTTGTAAAAATTAATATTTGTGTCATTCTCTAAACTTTTGGCCATGACTGTAGACTGCACATGAGTCAACAGTTTGAAGCAGTAGCAAAAAAGGCAAACAGTTCTAGGATGTATTAAGAGAAGGATAGAGTCTAGATTACACAAATTAATTATTCCCCTCTACCTCTCGTTGGTCAGGCTTCATCTGGAATACTGTGTCCAATTCTGGGCACCAGATTTTACAAAAGACATTGAAAAACTGGAGCAAGTTCAGAGAAGAGCTATTATGATGGTTAGCAAACTGCAAAGTATGTCCTGCAAGGAACGTTTAAAGGATCTGGGAATGTATAGCTTCCAAAAAAGAAGGCTAAGAGGAGACTTAATAGCTGTCTACAAATCTCTGAAGGGATGTCACAGTGTAGAGGGATCAGTCTGACATGGTTTAGTGAATCCTGCATTGGGCAGTGGGTTGGACATTATGACCATTGAGTGTTGTGAGTTCATTCTCCCCTTCAATACTGAGGCCCGAGGAACTCCCTCTTCTGGTGAAGAAAGGTAGTGAGCCTGATTGTCAAACACCTGGGGCTGATGATGATGACTGGCTGAGTGGAGTTAATGACTGGATATAAGGCTGCCGACATCCTTCTGGCCTGCGGGTGATTTCTATGTGGACTTCTAGGAAACCAGTCTGATTCCTGCTCATCTAAAGCTAAGATTTCTGCTTTGCCTTTTTGCATTAGGGTTTTGTTTTCCTTGCTTTTCTGGATTCTGCCATTCCCTGATGGGGTGAGCTGAATCTCCTTTTGCCTGTTGCTCTGTCTTCTGAATATTCTTGAGTACTGACATAGCTTTTTTGAAGCCTAGCGTCTTCAGGGCCTTTTTTACTGTCAGTTTGTTGGCTCTTATTTTCATAGGGGTTTTCACGGATTGCAGACAGCAGCCTTCCTGTCCTTTCCTATCTAAGCTAGCGTGGGCCCCATCTTTGCTCAGTCTATCTTTCTGTCTGTGTTTTGTTCTTTCTTCTTGCTTCACCGTCATTATATGTGGGGGGCTGCCTTTTACTTTGGGGTCTGCTCTGGGGCAGTTTAGATTTCCCTTTCTGTCTTTAGGCTATGTAGTCCTCCGGCTGTGATCGAGGGGCCTAGGGCATCGTAGGAGCCCCCCACAGCTACTGCTAGTTGTGTTGATAGGTTCAGGGGTCTGCAATCCGATAGCTGCCAACTTCTCTGGTTTTCTGGACTTAGCTAGCATTTCTATTTTTGCCTCCTACGGTGACTCAATCATAACACTTGAGGTCCCTTCCAACTCTACCATTCTTTGATTCTAGTCCGCTGGCTCGAGACCGCATGGATAAGAGATCATCCCATTGAATAGAAAAGAAATTTTGGCGAGTCCCAAAAATAGACAAAATGCTCACATTTATTTCAAAATTTTTTTTTAAAAGATCATATAGGTCGGGGATACATCTCGATGTATCCCCAACCTATACGATCTTTTAAAAGAAATTTTTGAAGTAAATTTGAGCATTTTATCTATTTTTAGGACTCACCAAAATTTATTTTCTATGATAAGCTGCAAGTCACGACTATTGCCTGGATACCCACTATATTGCAAGAAGAACTGAATCATAATATAGGACACGGTGAGGCTATCTTTTTGTTTGTTTCATCCCATTGAATGACTGCTCTCCTTTTACCATGGGCATAATACTACTCAGACAACACAGGGTGAGGGTAAAACAGTGTGGCAATACTTTATTGAACCATGAACAAACAATAACACATAGATCAGTCCCTGCAAAGTATCCAAGATTGTGCAAAATTACAGTCTCACTCTTCCACTGACTAGTTGGGATTAAAGCAGCTGCGACTTCCAGGGCCGACTATTCCCAACTGTGGCATACACAGAGAGGAGTTAACGACAAGCTTAGTTAGCTGACAGTCCATTGAGGTATGAGGCCAGGTGACTGGAGGTCACAGCCTGGCTTCTCCGAACATCTCCATGGACCTATGTGACCAGAGGGTCCCATTGCTGGCTTTCAGAAACGTATCCCTGGTGCTCAAGTGACCGATGGGTCCAAATCCTAACTACCCCAAAAGTATCCATGGTTCAGCAATGGTCAATGGAGCCGATCTGTATTTTTTTTTAGCTAGGGACGTGGTTCCCTAAGCTGGTATCCTGTAGAATGTCAAATCTATGTTCCTCGTGATGGAGCCATGATGTCCTGGCTGCTGTCATGTGTGTAGTTTTGTAAAAAGTCTCTGGTTCTTTATATCAGTCATAACAGAGAAATGACCCCTTTATATAGTTCACAACTGTTGTCCTTCAAGCCATCATCCAGAGGTCAAGAGAAATATGTTTTGAGATGTACTTGCATTGTTTGAGTATTTAATCAATTTGCATAGATTTTACTCCTCTATTTTGCAAGTCAACAAGCCACAGTGTCCCAAACTATGGTCAATCAACATATTATCAAACATCTATTGTTCAGTTACCCTTTGTCTCCATCCCTTAAAGATAGCAGACAATGAGCTTGCAGCAAACAGCAACTCCAGAGTCAGGACTGAGGGGCGATCTAATAACCATGTACTGTATAAGAATATAAGGGGACAATACAAATATCTCTCCGAGGATCTGTTTATACCAAGGAAGGTGATGGTCACAGGAGGGCATTCTCTGCATCTGGAGGAGAGAAGGTTTTTCTACCAACATAGGAGAGGATTCTTTACTGTTAGGGCATAAATATTGGCCCTTACCAGTCTAAAAATACCAGCTCACAGCTGTCTGTTTTCCCTCAGCTGGTTTTAAAAATGAAAGGGACTGCACATCTTTTGTTTTTATTTTTTTTTTGTCAGACCAGTTCACGTGGTGTGCCAGGCAATCACAGCCATGCCATTACATGACATGGCTATGATTGAACTTGAAGTGCCCACAGCCTTAAAGCTTGTTGATTGCACTGCATATGTTAGAATTCCGGAACGGAACAAGAAACCGGATATACAGTAACTAGTCCATGTTCAGGGTCCGGTACCTGACACTCAGGTACGAACCTCAAACTTTCCTGTTTAGGCTCACTCATCACTATCCATGAGATATCTGTTATTCAGGACTGTTTGATGGGAAAAGCTTGAGAAATCTCCAACATTTATTTTATATGGTAAAAAATGACACACTGACCAAACTGTGATTAAAACCTAATTAAAACATTGATAAAGCCTGGACGGTGCAAAAAAATCACTGACATCTGAATGAGCCCTTACTCTTGCAGGTTTTTGAATAAAACTTATGCGTGAACACCGATCTTAAGTGCGTGTCCCCATTTAGCTTTTCAGAACAGACAATAAAAATTGGGGATACACTTGAAGAATAAAGGACAGATGGTAAATTCACCAGGTCTGCTGATGGGAAGTGTACAGCAGCATGTTGTATTTTAACATTAAGACAAGAAATAAAATAATGATTAAGTTGCTCCATAGTTTATTTTTTTATCTCTTTGTTTGAAATTGAAGCAGCAAGAGACATAAATGCAATAAAAAAACGAGGTGAGAGGGGCTGCTGCTTTAATTAATGGATGATCCACTAGAATAACAGGGAAAGGTTTGCGTTGTAGATAGTGGCCTCCCTCTGAGCCTCTCCTGGATATAATGAGAGAACTGTGCTTCATTACTGGCAGCTGAGGGCTAGGGTCACTGGGAATGGATTTGCAAGGCCCTCATTGAGGGATCACTACATGCTGAGAGGAGCTGGCCATGCTCAGGGACACCTGGTCATTAACATTGCTAATTAGCAACCATTAATCAGGACCCTCGTTTCTTTTTCTCTCTCTGTATGTGCGTGTTTTGCTGGCTCAGGCCAAGCCTCTGAATAGGAAGATTGTTTCTGTACCTCGGAAAGAGGTGGAATGAAAGTAGTTCCCATCAACTGGAGATGAAATGGATTAAGGAAAAAGGTTAGACAACAGTACAAGATAGACCAGAGGAAGAGCGCAATGTGATCAGACCTGAGCATGGCAAAATCCACCACCTATAATTAGCAGAATATTCTCCGTGTGCTTCCGGAGAACCATCTGTAGTTCATATAGGAACTTATCTGATTATTTTGGCAAAGTTTTTCTCAGGTTATATTTCTAGTTAGTTCCTGGTGTATACAGTAGACAGAATTTATCAAACTTATTGTACTTGTTACTGCAGCAAGTAAGTCACTTCATAATGCAGACCTGACAACGGGAACAACTTTAAATGGATTTATCATGTGAAGAAATAACCCTGATATATAATCAGCATGTCAGAGTTTTTTTATTTTAATGTTTGTGTTGAGGAAAATTCATGACAGTGTAGTTGCTGCTGTCTGAAAATGAATATTAGAGATTTATAGAAAAAAATACATATGTGATAGATCAGCATACAGTGACTGTTTAGCCAATGTCGGTCAATAATTTAGCATTACTTTCGTAAATGTTATACTAGCATACCAGGGATTCTCAGTATTATGTTGCTTTTTAATCCTATCAGGGTTCGAGCACACAACTGACTTTCTCGTACGAGTGCAGTCAGTGGATTTTACAGATAGCACTCGTACCAATAATATTCTATGGGGCTATGTACAAGTCCGATTTTTTTCCTCCAAAACATCAGAAACACGACCAATTTTGATCAGATCAAAATCATCAATGCAAGTCTATGGGCCCATAAAAAAAATCGGATGACATTCAAGTGTGGTGCGATTTTGACAGAAAGGACAAGGTGGAGAACTTTTTTTCTATTCATGTACGAGAAAATCTGATCCAACTCTTATCAAACTGTGATCAAAGACTGATCAGAATAGTCGGTCCATTTTTCACATAAGTGGAGAAATTAGTCGTGTGAACCATACCCCTTTGTCTTGATACATAGCCATTAGAGTAATTTATCAAACATACAGGGGATTAATAAAGGGTTGATAATGATGATTTGTCTTTAAGGGTACCGTTACACCTAGCGATGCACCAGCGATCCCGACTAGCGATATGACGTGGTCAGGATCGCTGGTGCATCGCTAGGTGGTCGCTAGTGAGCTGCCACACAGGCAGATCTCACCAGCGACATCGCTGGGGTCGGGGATCACTACTTACCTGTCAGACGCGGCGATCCTGCGTCCTCCCGCCCGGCTCCACGCGTCGCTCGTCGGCGCCACAGGAAGCGCCGCAGGAAGTGGCCGACGAGGAATGGTCCAGGAGCTTCTCGCGCGATCAACGATAACCAGCGGGGGAGCCGGTCGGAGGTAAGTATCACATGCAGCGATATCGCTAGCAATATCGCTGCAACGTCACAAAATATCGTGACTTTACAGCGATATTGCTAGCGATATCGCAGTGTGTAACGGGGGCTTAAGAAAGGTCATTAGTATCAGATTGGTGGGAATCAGACTTTCAGCACTGCCACTAATCAACTGATTGAAGGGACAGATCTCAATAATACTGGCTAAATACTGATAGTGTGGCCGTAGCCTTACTATGTATTTACACCAGAAACTGACATTAAAAGATTTATTGAGATGTAGATCTGCCTCATTGTTTTAATTGCTGAAACTATTGCATAGAACGGCATAAACTTGTTACAACTTAATACCAAGGTAAAATATATGCACATATATGGCGCTTTGATAGCAAAGAGCCGCACTAATAAGTTGTGTTATAATATAAGGATCTATTGACATGTGCAATTAACTATTCCATTGAATAGATAAACAGAATTAGGATCCTGTCCATTCCTGTTTCAAATGGAAGCAGAGTAGCCCCATTAATTTATGTGGGATCGGTCTGGTTTCCATTTGGTCTCTTTTAGACCATGTTTAAAGTTCTGCAAGATAAACTTTTACTTTCTTTTGAAAAATAAAGAGCAAACAGAAATCAGTCAGACCCCCATTTAAATCAACAGGACCCCTCTGCATCTGATTGAAACAAGAATGCACAGGATCAGGGTTGGACAGGCCTACCAGAGAACTGGAGGATTTTCCGGTGGGCCCAGGCACTGACACCTGCTGGCATATTGGCCAGCAGCTGCCTAGGGCCCCCACTGCTTCAGGGGCCCCCAGCCAGTGGAGTGGCGCTAATAATCTGAGTGAAGAGGGGCCCTCATGGTGCCAGCAGAGCAGCAGCTGGAGACAGGAGCCTGTCCCCGCTGCTAAAGAGAAATGAAAAATCACGCTTCCCCACGCCCCCATGGGCATGGAGAGGAATTAATACCATTTCACTTTAATAGCAGGCAGTGTTAGCCGCAGCTGAGGCTAACACTGCCCCCATGTAAAGCCGGTGCTGCTGAATCGAGGCCCCGGAGGTGGGACCCTAAATGGCGGCGAACCCTGATTGCGATCCCTGCAGATTGGGACTGGAGTGGAGCTGCAGGGACCTGATTCCATCCTGCTTCCTGCCTGGCACTTCCTGTCTGACACAGCATGGCTGAATGACATCATCATTTAGCGCGGCTGTTTCAGAGAGGAAGCTGCCGGGATGTGCTGCAACTGCGGGGAACGTGCAGAGAGGTGAGTGGGTGCTGTGTGTGTGTCTGCCTGCCTGTGTGCGTGTATGTATGTGGTGCAGTGCATTGCTTTGTGTGTATGTAGCGTGGTGCTTTGAGTGTGTGAGAGAGTGGTGTGGTGTGTGTGATAGTGGTGCTGTGTGTGTGTATTGGAGATTGGCAATGATGTTGGTGATGGAAAAAACAGTGATGGGGTGGTTGGGGCGAAGGCAATGTTGGTGGTGGAAGGAATGATGGGGGTGGTGGGGGAGGAAGCAATGATGGAGTTGGTGGAATGGGCAATAATGTGGAGGCGGAGGAAAAGGCAACGATGGTTGTGGTGGAATGGATAAAGATATATATTCTGGGTGGGGGCTGCATTATTCTCTCAGGGGGCTACATCATACTATATGAGGGGAGCTGTTTTATGCCCTATGAGGGGGCTACTGAATATTCTATGGGGGCTGCCTTATGAGGGGGTTGCATTATACTCTGAGGGGGCTACATCATATCCTGAGGAGGGGCTGCATTATACTATATGAGGGGGGATGCATTATGCCATATGAGGGGCTACATTATATTCTATGGTGGGCTGCATTATACCTTATGAGGGGTTGGCATTATATTTTGTGGGCTGTTGTATTATACCCTATGAGGGGGGCTGCATTATATTCTATGAGGGGGGCTGCATTATATTCCATGAGGGAGGCTACTTTATATTCTATAAGGGGGCTACCCCAACCCTACATAATGAAGACTTGTACTACCTACCTTGTATTATACCCTGATATTAGCGCATTTTACCACACAATTGCTAGTCTTGCATTTATATCTATGTAGCTACATAGTTCGCCCCAAGAATGATTTTCTCTAGTGGGCCCAAGGTGCTCCAGTCCAACGCTGCACAGGGTACTCATTCGGTGTAACCATTACATTTGTCTGTTCTTACCTCGAACAGACAAATTGAAAAGTTAAATGGTCATGTGAACAGATCCTTAAGATTCAGAAGTATCAGAACTGTTGATGTTTGAGTGACAGAAACGCATTGAGTGATTACAATATCAGCACACAATAAAAATTAAAATTATTGCGTAAAGGAAATCTGTCAGTACAGTATTAGCAACCTTCCTAAGCCATGTATATGGACATGTAGGTCATAGGAAGCTGAATAAAATGATATCTTGATATCTACAATCAGATGACTTATTTAAAGAGAAATCCACAATTTTCTTAATATGTAAATGAGCTGATCAGGACTATGGGTCGGACACAAATCTGCATGAGAATCTGCTTCCAGAGCTCATTATAAATGAAAGGAGGTGTTACCAGTGTGAAACATGTAATGACTGACAGTCGGCTCTCTTGATCTACATATCTCACACTGGTAATGTTTCCTCTCATTTAAAAAAATCTCAGCAGGCAGATTCTCAGAGAGATCTAAGTCTGTCCATCTATAATAATAAATGCCCTAAGCAGCTTCCGGTTGTAACAACTTACGTCCAGTTGTAACCGGTGACGTCACCGCACACCTCTTTCCATGTTAACCCTCAACACACCACTCCTCCTCAACACACACACTTCCCTCACCTTTCACCATCTCCACTCACGTCCACTCACTCTTTCACTCCACATATGACCCTTTCTCTCACTCCGTCTCTCATACTCACGCCGTCATCGCCGCTGATCCACGCTCCCCGACATCTCCTTCCGCCGGCGCCATCCTGGATCCAGACGTCCTCCACGCCAGCGACATGTTCTTGTGGTGACGCCATTTTGGATCGGCGAAATCCCGCGATAGTCAAGATGGTGTCGCCGCAAGAACATGTCGCCGGCGTGGAGGTCGTCGGGATTCAAAATGGCGTCGGCGAAATCTTGCGAGATTTCGCCGACGCCATTTTGGATCTCGACGGCCTCCACGCCGGCAACATGTTCCTGCGGCGACGCTATTTTGGATCGGCGAAATCCCGCGATACTCAAGATGGCATCGCCGCAAGAACATGTCGCCGGCGAGGACGACGTCGGGATCCAAAATGGCGTTGGCAAAAACTCGCGAGATTTCACCGACGCCATTTTGGATCCCGACGTCATCCACGCCGGCGACATATTCTTCCGGCGACGCCATCTTGAGTATCGCGGGATTTCACGCGGGGCCATAATCTAGTATATCATAATAGGACAAATGTGGATTTTGCTATATAGAAAGCTTAGGAGGGTTGATCCTACTGACAGATACCTTTTTAATAATAATTGTAGTGATAATAATTTTCTAATAGTTGTAAATAAATATAATACAATAAAAAATGAAAAAAATGTGATTCTAGTAATATCAACCCCTTTACTCCAAGGGTGGTTTGCATGTTAATGACCAGGCCAAATTTTACAATTCTGACCACTGTCCCTTTATGAGGTAATAACTCTGGAATGCTTCCATGGATCCTGGTGATTCTGACATTGTTTTCTCATGACGTATTGTACTTCATGATAGTGGTAAAATTTCTTTGATATGATTTGCGTTTATTTGTGAAAAAAATGGAAATTCTCAAAAAATTTTGAAAATTTTGCAAATTTGAATTTTCATGCCCTTAAATCACAGAAATATGTCACACAAAATACTTAGTAAGTAACATTTCCCACATGTCTACTTTACATCAGCACAATTTTGGAACCAAAATTTTTTTTGTTTGGAAGTTATAAGGGTTAAAATTTGACCAGCGATTTCCAATTTTTACACTAAAATTTGCAAAACCATAGAAAATACCCAAAAATGGCACCATTCTAAAACTGCATCCATTAAGGTGCTCCAAACCACATTCAAGAAGTTTATTAACCCTTCAGGTGCTTCACAGGAATTTTTGGAATGTTTAAAAAGAAAATGAACAGTTAACTTTTTTTTTCACAAAAAAATTATTTCAGATCTAATTTGTTTTATTTTACCAAGGGTAACAGGAGAAATTTGACTCCAAAAGTTGTTGCACAATTTGTCCTGAGTACACTGATATCCCATATATATTCAGGCAAACCACTCTTTGGGCGCATGGCAGAGCTCTGAAGGGAAGGAGCGCCCTTTGACTTCTCTATGCAAAATTGGCTGGAATTGAGATCGGACACCATATCGCATTTCGAGAGCCCTGATTTGACTAAACAGTGGAAACCCACAACAAGTGACACCATTTTGGAAACTAGACCTCCTAAGGAACTTGTCTTTAATTGTGTGGTGATTACTTTGAACCCCCAAGTGTTTCACAGAAGTTTATAATGTAGAGCCGTAAAAATAAAAAATCGTATTTTTTTCACAAAAATGATCTTTCTGTCCCCAATTTTTTCTTTTCCCAAGGGTAACAGTTGAAATTGGACCACAAAAGTTGTTGTGCAACTTGTCCTGAGTATGATGATACCCTACTTGTGGGGGTAAACCACTGTTTGGGCGCATGGCAGAGCTCGGAAGGGAAAGAGCGACGTTTGACTTTTGAATGCAAAATTGGCTGGAATTGAGATCAGACGCCATGTTGCATTTGAAGAGCCCCTGATGTGTCTAAACAGTGGAAATCACCCAAATTCAAACTCCAACCCTAACCTCAACACACCTCTAACCATAATCCAAACCCTAACCCTATTCCAAACCTTAACCCTAATCCCAAACTTAACCGTAATCCTAACTTTAGTCCCTACCCTAATCCTAACTTTAGCCCAAACCCTAACCCTAACTATAGCCCAAACCCTAACCCTAACTCTAACGGGAAAATGGAAATAAATACATTTTTATTTTATTATTTTTCCCTAACTAAGCGGGTGATAAAGGTGGTTTCATTTACTATTTATAGCGGGTTTTTATGTTTGCCAGCTGTCACACACTAAAAGTCGCTTTTTATTGCATAAAATAGTTTTTGTGTCACCACATTTTGAGAGTTTTAATTTTTCCATATTTTTGCCCACAGAGTCATGTGAGGTCTTGTTTTTTAAGGGACGAGTTGACGTTTTTATTGGTACCATTTTCGGGCACATGACATTTTTTGATTGCTTTTTATTATGATTTTTGTGAGGCAGAATGAACAAAAAGGAATTTCTTTTGGGGAGAATTTATACCGTTCCACGTATGGTAAAAATGATAAAGCAGTTTTATTCTTAGGGTCAGTATGATGACAGCGATGAGAGCAATACCTAATTTATATCTTTTTTATGCTTTGACACTTTTATACAATTAAAACTATTTTATATAAAAAAATATATTTTTGCATCCCTTTATTCTAAGAGCTATAACTCTTTTATTTTTCTGGTGATGGAGCTTGTTTTTTGCGGGACAAGATGACGTTTTCAGCGGTACCACGTTTATTTAAATCTGTCTTTTTGATCACGTGTTATTCCACTTTTTGTTCGGCGGTATGATGATAAAGCATTGTTTTTTTGCTTTGTTTTTTCTTTAATGGTGTCCACTAAAGGGGTTAACTAATGGGACAGTTTTACAGGTTGGATCATTACGGACGCGGCGATACTAAATTTGTGTACTTTTATTGCTTAGATTTTTTTTATAGAAATATTTACTTCTAGAATAAATATTGTTTTTTTATTATTTTTATCATTTTTTAAAATATTTTTAAAATTATTTAATTTTTTTATTTAATTCTTACTTTTACACTGTGTCCCACTAGGGGACACTCATTTTGTGCAGGCTGATCACTTCTATAGCATGCAGATCTGCATGCTATAGAAGATATCAGCGCTGCAGCTTCTATAGCACTAACCTGAGAGACTTCCTGACATGCATTGCGCATGACAGGAAGTCTCTCAGCTCTGGAGACCCGGATGTCGTCATGATGACATCGGGTCTCCATGGCAGCGATCGGGACCCCATGTCATGACACGGGGTCTCCGATCCAAAGGCAGAGGGGCTGACAGCCCCTCTTCCTGCTCCAGGAATGCTGCGATCATGTTTGATCGCAGTATTCTGGGGGTTAAAGTGTCTGGAGCGGTCCATGACTGCTCCTGGCACTTAGTACTGAGTGTCAGCTGTGAGAATCAGCTGACACCTGGCCGCGATCAGTCGCGCTTCCCCCGTGAGCGCGGCTGATCGCACATGACGTACTATACCATCCATGGGCATTAAGGTATAGTACGTCAAATGTCATGATTGAGTTAATAGAGCACTTCACAATCCCTACCCCTAACAACTATGATTGTGAGGCTGCTATAATAGTATCATGATCTCAGTGCGGGTTTGACTCGCACACGTGGGGTTAATGTCTGGAACCAGTGCTGATGACTGGCATTTCTGGGGTTAAAGGTTGTGATCCCGGTGCAGGCTTACCTGCACACCTGGGGCTATGATTGTGGCCTCTCCCTGGTTCTTAGAGAGGCTCCTTATAGCCTCAGGACGCTCCCATCCCTGTCAGTTATACTCTTGCCCTTGGCATAGTGTGGTGACCCCTCTGTGTGTTTTTGCTGTGTTCTGGTTGCTTGATAATCTGTGTATAACTCGGTCTGTTCTCTGGATATTGCTTTGGATTCTGCTTGGTACCTTCTATATCTGTTTGGTTTTGACTGCTGCTTGGCCCTGACTATCCACACTGTCTCATCCTTGGTACGTTACGGCTATCTCTGTGTATGAACCCCGTTTTGCCTAACTCTGAGTAATTCTGTATAGTGTCTTTCCATCTCACTAAGCAGGATGCTAAGCCCCGCCCCCATGCAGTCACATGACTGTAGGTCCCGTGTCTGCTTGCTAAACTTCAGCATCCACAGGTCCTGTGCATCGGTACTTTCTGGCTGTACCTGACCCTGGTACCCCTACAGTGCGGGTGAGTCCCTGCTCAGCGGAAGCTGCACACCGGCGCTGACAGGATCCTGACACTCAGAACATGCACACTGGCTCAGTTAGCAAGTACAGTGCGGTGTTCCTGACATTATAACTGACCATTAAGTTTTTGGTTTTTTTTTTCCTCTGCTGAGAAATATGGATCCCATACAATCTCTTGCTGAGCAAATGAAAAATCTGAGTCAGATGTTTCAGGGTTTATCTCTGGAGCAGCAAGCTCTGGCTCGTTCTCAGCAGCAGGTTTCTGAGACAGTGCGGGGGGCTTTAGCTGCTGGATCTCTGGGGGCTGGGGCGAGTAATGTTGTTTTGGTGTCCCCAGAACCACCTGTTAAACTGCCTGATTTATTTTCTGGGAACAAAAAGGAGTTCAGGGTCTTCATGGAGGGGTGCAAACTATTCTTTAGTTTGAGGCCACGTTCCTCTGGGGACGAAAGTCAGAAGGTTGGGGTCATTATTTCTCTGTTAATGTTAAGAGGGTCCCCACAAGCTTGGGCTTTCTCTCTTCCTCCCACTGCCCCTGAGAGAGTGTCTGTGAATGCGCTTTTTGAGGCCCTCGGGCACATATATGATGAGCCGGACCGAGTGCGATTGGCAGAGGACATGGTGATGAGTGTCTGTCAGGGGAAACACTCGGCTGAGTGGTTTTGCACAGAATTCTGCCGCTGGGCAGCAGAGGTCTCTTGGGATGACGCCGCACTCCGAGGACTCTTTCGCAGAGGCTTGTCCGAGCGGTTACAGGATGCCTTGGCATTACATCCCCCACCTAACTCTCTCGAAGACGCCATGACCCAGGCCGTCCGGATGGACCGCAGGCTGCGGGCCAGGGGGGTGATGCAGGCGGAGACTCCATTGTTGCCTAGTGGAAAAGAGACTGTTTCTGTACCCATGGACGTAGGGGCTCTCTCCCTGAAGGAAAAGGAGAGACAACGCCGGAGAGAAAAGCAGTTATGCTTCTACTGTGGTAAAACGGGACATTGAAAAAGGGAGTGTCCTGATTGTCCATACTCAACCCGGTCGACGGGAAACGACTAGGTCTGGGTAGTCAGCGGGGAGACTACTCAGACCCTCAGGTACCCTTTTCCTCGTTTTCTAAGGTGTTGCTTCATGTGGAACTGTTAGTGGGTGATTGTTGTTTTCCCTCTACAGCTTTCGTGGTCTGCGGATCATCCATCAATCCCATTGACTCCCAATTGACCACACGCTGTAAGATAGGGACAGTTAGACTTAAAGTTTCGATCAAAGTGGTGGCTATTGATTCCTCCCCCCTCACTAATTGGGAATTCTCTTTATGTCTGACTTGTTTTCACTCAAAGTGGGCTCTACCCATGTGGAAAAATTAAATTGTTTGGTTCTGGACAATCTACCAGCAGGATTGGTGTTGGGCATGCCCTGGCTACAACGCCATAACCCAGTCATTAACTGGAAAACGGGGGAGATTGTTCAGTGGGGGTTTAATGATTCGATGTTATGTGATAAGTCTGCACTATTGGTTGAACCTGTTAAATCTGTATCTGTGTCGTCTGTCAAGCTGGAAGGTATTCCGGAGTACCTGAAAGAATTCAAAGATATGTTCTCTGAAAGCGAGGCCGAGACGTTGCCGCCACATAGACCCTTTGACTGCGCTATTGAGTTAGTCCCGGGGGCTAAATTGCCTAAAGCCCGTCTGTTTAATTTATCGGGCCCTGAGCGCTTGGCCATGAAAGATTACATTGCTGAGAGTCTTCGCAAAGGACACATACGTCCCTCAGTCTCACCTATGGCGGCAGGGGTTTTTTTTGTTCAGAAAAAAGATGGTGGTTTACGTCCCTGCCTCGATTTTCGTGAGCTGAACAAGATTACTGTACGAAATACGTACCCCCTTCCGTTGATTCACGATTTGTGTAACCAACTTTCAGGGGCAAAATGGTTCTCCAAACTGGATCTTCTGGGGGCATATAATTTGATAAGGGTCCGGGAGGGGGATGAATGGAAAACCGCGTTCCTCACGACCAAGGGACTGTTTGAAAATGTATATTTATATAAATATATATCGATGATATCTTCTGTATCTGGGATGGTAGTCTGGAGGATCTTCTTAATTTTCAAAATGAATTGAACAATGTATTCTCTGAGTTGAAGTTTACATTGACCCACTCCTATGATCAGGTCCAATTTTTGGACACATTGGTCTATAAGAAAGTTGAGTCTCTGTATACTGATCTTTTCGTAAAAGAGACAGATAGGAATAGTCTTCTGGTGTATGACAGTAATCACCCAAGACGGATGGTGGAGTCACTTCCATGGAGTCAGATGTTGCGTGTACGGAGGATTGTTAAGGAGGATGACAAATTGGATTTAAGATTGGATCAGATGTGTACAAAATTTGTTAATAGGGGCTATCCGATGGATAGAGTTAATTCCTACAGGGTTAAGGCTCAAAATACATCAGTGGAGGATTCTAGCCGTAAGCAAACTAAAGGGCCTATGAGACGTGTTCCTTTTGTCTCAACATATTGCCCAGTTAGTGGCAGGATTGGAGGTATCCTGAACAAACATTGGAGCCTTCTACAGAAGGGTCTGCCACATATATCAGAATTTGTGGATAGGCCATTGCTTTCATATAGACATGGATACAATCTTAAAGATAGATTGGTAAGGTCAGACATTGGTTCATCAAAAGTCAACACACAAAGGACATTATGTCCTCCTAAAATGGGCAATTTTCCATATTTGGGATGTGCCTGTTGTGGCAACATGTTAAAGGGGGATAGTTTTAATCACCCTCGAACCGGAAAAAAAATTTTGATAAAAGAAAGATATACGTGTTCGTCGAGTTTTGTGATTTACTTGATTTTGTGCCCGTGTGGGCTTATGTATATAGGAAAGACCACCATGGAGATTAGGGCTCGAATTAGTAAGCATAAGAGTACAATTAGGACTAAACTTGTGGAGTTGCCGATTCCGAAGCATTTTCTGGAGTGTAGACACTCAGTGAATCAGTTACGATTTAGAGTAATAGATGGGGTTCCTGTATTGAGACGTGGGGGTGATAGGGTAAAGATGTTGAAGAAGAAGGAGTTGAGATGGATATCGATTCTTGATACATTGCAACCAAGGGGTTTGAACTTGGATTACAATTTACATACTTGTGTCACCTAATCCTTTGCTCTGTGTCATTATCCTTTGATGTTGGGGAATATTTGTGTATGTGGCTTTTTATGGTCTTTTTTAAAAAAATTTGTTTATTTTTTTGTTTATAGGTTGCACATTTGAATGGAGTGGAGGACACGGGGACTGAACAGTCCTGAATTGTGAAGAGGATGTTGTCCTTTGAGATTTTTTGTCGCTATTTCTTGCCTGCCATTCCCCGTCCCCTCTTTTCCTTTTTTCTTTTCTTTTTCTTTTTTTATAATTATCCCCGTTTGGGTTTTGCTCCTTATATAATATGCAATGTATGTGACTAAAGGATTTGTAAAGTATGGAACATTATTAAAGTTACTATGGATGCGGTTACTTGATTTATAATATTTTTTACATGTTGCTTTATATTGTTGTTATACAGGAGATTTTTGGTCCATTTGTGTGGACTCATTTATTCAAGTGCGGTATTGCACTTGTTTTTGATCATCAGCGCAGGCGCAAGCTTGTGAGGGGGTGCCTTGTGTGACTGCGTGCTCCGGGTCGCCGCGCGTGCGCGGTCCCCCCGATGGGCGGTTCGTGTGGCTGCGTCCCATGCATGGCACTGCACAAGCGCGGTGTTTTGTGACGGACCTATCGGGGTGGGCGGCGCATGCGCCGTGGCCTGTTGGTACGCGCCACTGGGTTGCGCCTCTGATACAGCTTGGCTCCTGCTGATGATGTCATGTAGGTGAGAGGGAATTCTGCCTATACATGGATGTGTGAGTCCTCATATGATTGGCCTTTTGGGGTTGGCGCCATTATTATGTGAATAGGGATTGGCGGTTTATACATGGATATGCATCATTGTTAGTGATTGGTATGTTATTTCCATGGATACTTTTGATGCATGACGACTATTGGTGGGTTCACTCGGGGATTGTTGTTTATGTATGAAATGTTTTTGTAATATTTCTAATATGATCATGACCATTATTGATATTGATTAGATAAACTGTTATGTTGAATATATATGTATCTGATGGATGTATTTGTATGTATTTTATGTATGATTTTGTGTGATGGGTGTTACCTAAATGGTGATTGGCTATGCCACACTATAAAAGGCCACCATCTGTGCTATTATGATATACTTGAAAAAGGCTACAATATGGCCGAAACGTTGTATTTTATACTGGCAGAATAAATCTTTGATATGATTTTTCACCTGGATTGGATGCTGTTCCTTTTTTTTATATGGACATTTGTTCATTTGGGTCCATGAACCTTTGAACTTGCATCCACTTTTCCGCTGTACTGTCGGCTGCTCTTTGCTGCATAGTGTTTGAAAATTTAGTCATGCCGTTTGGTCTTATCAATGCCCCAGCCATATTTCAGAATTTCATCAACGTGGTGTTCTCGGATCTCATTGGTCGTTTTGTTGTCATTTACTTAGACGATATTCTGATATACTCACACGACAGTCAATCTCATCTGAATCATGTGCGAACCGTTCTCCAAAGACTGAGGGAAAATCATCTGTATGCCAAATTGGAGAAATGTGTGTTTTTTGTTCAAGAATTGTCTTTTTTGGGATTAATTGTGTCCTGTGAGGGTTTTTGCATGGACCCCAAGAAGGTGCAGGCCATTGCGGATTGGGTGCAACCCCAAGACCTTAAGGGTCTTCAGCGCTTCTTGGGGTTCGCCAATAATTACCGCAAATTTATTCGGGGGTTTTCACAGGCGGTCAAACCACTCACAGACCTTACTTGTAAAGGTGCAGATGTGAGAAACTGGTCCTCGCTCACAAAAGAGGCCTTTGCGACCCTGAAAAGAAGCTTTATGTCTGCTCCTGTGTTAGTACAGCCAGATCCGTCCAAACCATTCGTCGTGGAAGTGGATGCCTCTGAGGTGGGGGTGGGGGCGGTGTTGTCCCAAGGGCCTGCCACTCTAACCAACCTCAGGCCATGTGCTTTCTTTTCCAAGAAGTTCCCTGCTGCGGAAAGAAATTACGACGTAGGCAATAGAGAGCTTCTTGCGGTCAAATTGGCGTTTGAAGAATGGAGGCACTTTTTGGAGGGGGCCAGTCACCCGGTTACGGTGATCACAGATCACAAAAATTTGTCATACATTGAGTCTGCTAAAAGACCAACGCCCAGACAGGCCCGTTGGTCACTTTTTTTTTCCCGTTTTCAGTTTACGATTACATTTCATCCAGGGTCTAAGAATGTCAAGGCTGACACCTTATCGCGCAGTTTTCAGCCGGTGTCACCCCCTGAGCCACCGTCCTCCATTCTTCACCCTGGGGTTGTGATAGCAGAGGTCTCATCTGAATTGGAACGGGAGATTCAGGGGGCCCAGTCGCGGGCCCCGGTGGCCAAGCCGGAGGGGAAGTTGTTTGTCCCATAGCAACTTCGCCTGAAACTCTTGCAGGAGTTCCATGAATCCAAGCTGAGTGCTCACCCTGGTATTTCAGCCACACGTCTGGTGGTGGCTAGGATCTTTTGGTGGCCTACCCTTGGTTCGGACTTAAAAAAATTAATTGCTGGTTGTGGGGTCTGCGCTCGTTCTAAAATCTCTCATAGCCGGCCGGCAGGGGAGCTGATGCCCTTGGCAGTGCCCGAAAGACCATGGACTCACTTATCCATGGATTTTGTTACCAATCTCCCTCCATCTAAGGGTAATACAGTGGTATGGGAAGTGGTGGACAGGTTTTCTAAGCAGGCTCATTTTGTACCCCTGTCCGCACTACCGTCAGCTGAGACGTTGTCCAGGTTGTTTGTGCAGCATGTGATCCGGTTGCATGGGATACCCCTGAATGTGGTGTCTGATCGTGGTGTGCAGTTTGTGGCTAAGTTTTGGCGTGCTTTCTGCAAAAAATTAGGGATGTCTCTGTCCTTTTCGCCTGCATACCATCCTGAGAGCAATGGTCAGACGGAGCGCACTAACCAGTCCCTGGAACAGATCCTCAGGTGTCTAACCTCTGCTAGACAGAATGACTGGTGCGATGCACTGCCATTGGCTGAATTTGCCTTCAATAGTCGGGTGAGTCAATCCACGGGTATGACTCCTTTTTTGATCAATTATGGGTTCAGTCCTCATTTTGGTGAATTTTGTCATCTGGACTCGGGGTGTCCTGGGGCTGAGGGCTCTGTTCAGCGATTACAGAATATGTGGACAGAAGTTCAGCGGAGTATATCTAGGTCTCAGGGCAGGTATAAGTTTTTCGCGGACAGGAAACGAACATCAGGGCCCACGTTTCAGGTTGGAGACAAGGTTTGGCTCTCCACTCGAAACATTAAGTTGAAGGTTCCTTCAGCCAAGTTGGGGCCCAAATTCATTGGCCAATACAAGATTGTGGAAAAAAATCAATCCTGTGGCGTATAGGCTTTGCCTTCCACCCTCTTTCAAGATCCCTAACGTCTTCCACAAATCTCTACTGAAACCTTTTGAAGCAGTTTGGGGAGACTCCAAGTCTGCTGCTTCTCCTGTTTTGGTCGAGGGGCAGGTGGAGTACGAGGTTGGTCATATCGTAGATTCCAGGTTGGTACGGCGGTCGGTACAGTACCTGGTTCATTGGAAGGGGTATGGACCGGAAGACAGGTCCTGGGTACCGGCCCGGTTGATGCATGCTGATTGCCTGGTGCGGGCTTTCCATGCTAAGTACCCGGGCAAGCCTGGGGGGCCAGAGGCCCCCCATTGAGAGGGGGGTACTGTCATGATCTCAGTGGGGGTTTGACTCGCACACGTGGGGTTAATGTCTGGAACCAGTGCTGTTGACTGGCATTTCTGCACACCTGGGGCTATGATTGTGGCCTCTCCCTGGTTCTGGGAAAGGCTTCTTATAGCCTCAGGACGCTCCCATCCCTGTCAGTTATACTCTTGCCCTTGGCATAGTGTGGTGACCCCTGAGTGTGTTTTTCCTGTGTTCTGGTTGCTTGATAATCTGTATATGACTCGGTCTGTTCTCTGGATATTGCTTTCGATTCTGCTTGGTACCTTCTATGTCTGTTTGGTTTTGACTGCTGCTTGGCCCTGACTATCCGCTCTGTCTCATCCTTGGTACGTTACGGCTATCTCTGTGTATGAACCCCGTTTTACCTGACTCTGAGTAATTCTGTATAGTGTCTTTCCATCTCACTAAGCAGGACGCTAAGCCCCGCCCCCTTGCAGTCACATGACCGTAGTTCCCGTGTCTGCTTGCTAAACTTCAGCATCCAGAGGTCCTGTGCATCGGTACTTTCTGGCTGTACCTGACCCCAGTACCCCTACAGTGCGGGTGAGTCCCTGCTCAGCAGAGGCTGCACGCCGGCGCTGACAGGATCCTGACACTCAGGACACGTGCACTGGCTCAGTGAGCAAGTACAGTGCGGTGTTCCTGACAAATAGCTTCTTAGACACACAGAACAAAATTGTTTTGTGCCATGTTGAAGTATGGACTGGTAACTGTAATATCCTGTCCTGACAGTGTGGCATATTCAATTGACAGTATAAGAAACATTCGGATTTATTCTACGAGAATAAAAACTGCAGAGAAGTTTTTATTGAAATATTCTAAAAAAAGTACCTATGCAATGGGATACTTACAGATGGCTGTAATACTGGGGCTTTTTTTGGTACTACAGACATAACACGGGACCTCCGATGCTTAACCAAAATCAAGCTTAGAGCACCATCAAGTGAAAAAAAGAGCCGCCGTGTTATGTTAGTCCACTGTCTTACGTAACTTTACATTCTGTTTTGCAGCATAGTAATTGACATGCCATTCCCTTTCACTTTTACCACATTGTACTAGTAGTCTAAAAAAATTCAATGACAAATTCAGCTCTACTACCTCCACACTCAGACTAATCTCGATGCGAAATAGGTTACAAAATGGGAGAGTTTTGTGGTTTAAGTAAACAAGAGTTTAATCCCCGTCTTTCTTCTCCATTATAATGTATGGGTATTCCTGCAAGTGCTTTTAACAGCTCCCCATGAGCTTTTTGTAGGTTCACATAGGCCATAGTAAAGGGGGAAAGGTGAAGATGTAAACAAGTAGGAAAAGAGAAACCCAAGTTTTTGTTTAAACCTCAAGTGACTTTATCATAAGAGTGAGGCTGAGATCATTATTTGGCACTTCAGGAGAAATATACTGTATGAATTCAAATGTTTTCATTTATCACATTTTCTAGAATTCTGTGAAAATATAAAGATACAAAGCTGAAGGTGAGGAATTTTAAATTAAAGAGAACCTGTGTCTATGAAAATATAATCCAACCTTCAGGAAAAATGTTATAGAGCAGAAGAAGGAAAGTGGACTAATATACAGTTTTGTGAGAAAAGATTCAGTATAACCGGAGTTTTCGGCATTTAATCTTCTGCTCTTTCTGAGATTTTTGGTCCAGTGGGGAGTCCTGTCAGTGACTGACAGATTTCTATGTATAATTGTGTATATAAAGATCGATGTCAATCACCCATGGACTGCCCATGGACTGCCCAAAAAATCACAGAAATAGCAGAGGATTAAATGTTGAAAGCTCAGGTTACGTATACCGAAGCTTTTTTCACAAAACTATATATCAGTTTGCTCCGCTCCCCTACACTATAACAAATATTTTCATGGTGACAGGTTCCTTTTAAGAGAAAGTGAAAAATCTCATTAACCCCTTCGCACCCGAGCCTGTTTTTGCCTTCGTGACCGGGCCAATTTTTTCAATTCTGACCAGTGTCACTTTATGAGGTCATAACTCTAGAACGCTTCAACGGATCCTGCTGATTCTGACATTGTTTTCTCGTGCCATATTGTACTTCATGATGGTGGTAAAATTTCTTAGATATGAACTGCGCTTATTTGTTAAAAAAATCGAAATTTGGCAAAAATTTAGAAAATTTTGCAATTTTCAAACTTAATTTTTATGCCCTTAAATCAGAGAGTGATATCGCACCACAAAATAGTTAATAAATAACATTTCCCACATGTCTAGTTTACATCTGCACAATTTTGGAAGCATAATTTTTTTTTTTTTTAGGAAGTTATAAGGGTTAAAAGTTGACCAGCGGATTTCTCATTTGTACAACAAAATTTACAACACCATTTTTTTGGGGACCACCTCACATTTGCAGTGAGTTTGGGGGGTCAATATGACAGAAAATACCCAAAATTGACACCATTCTAAAAACTTCACCTCTCAATGTACTCAAAACCACATTCAAGAAGTTTATTAACCCTTCAGGTGCATCACATGAATGAATGGAATGTGGAAGGAAAAAATAAACATTTAACTTTTTTTCACAAACATTTTACTTCAGAACCATTTTTTTTTTCACAAGTATAACAAGAGAAAATGAACCGCAAAATTTTTTGTGCAATTTCTCCCAAATACGCCGATACCCCGTATGTGGGGCTAAACCACTGTTTGAGCACATGGCAGAGCTCAGAACGGAAGGAGTGCCGTTTGACTTTTTCAATGCAGAATTGGCAGGAATTGAGATCGGATGCCATGTCGCATTTGGAGAGCCCCTGATGTACCTAAACAGTGGAAACCCCCCACAAGTGACCCCATTTTGGAAACTAGACCCCTTAAAGAACTTATCTAGATGTGTTGTGAACACTTTGAACCCCCAAGTGCTTCACAGAAGTTTATAACGTAGAGCCATGAAAATAAAAAATCATTTTTTTCCACAAAATGACCTTTTAGCCCCCAATTTTTATTTTCACAAGGGTAACAGGAGAAATTGGACCCCAAAAGTTGTTGTCCAATTTGTCCTGAGTACGCTGATACCCCATATGTGGAAGAAAACTACTGTTTGGGCACACGGTGGTGCTCGGAAGGGAAGTAGTGACGTTCTGAAATGCAGACTTTGATGGAATGGTCTGCGGGTGTCATGTTGCGTTTACAGAGCCCCTGATGTACCTAAACAGTGGAAACCCCAATTCTAATTCCACCCCTAACCCAAACACACCCCTAACCCTAATCCCAACCCTAATCATAACCCTAACCACAAACCTAACACCAACACACCCATAACCCTAATCCCAGCCCTAGCCCTAGCTCTAAGCCTAGCCCTAACCCTAGCCCTAGCCCTAACCCTAGCCCTAGCCCTAACCTGCGTGCCTGCTTTTTTTTTCTTTACTTTTTTTTTTACAAGATCTGACTCATAGTAACGCCACTTCTCCTCTGATCTCACACTGACAGATGATCAGAGGAGAAGCAGCGTTACTATGTGACAAGATCGCTGCCTGGCACAAAGTAACGCGACTTCTCCTCTGATCTCACACTGACAGATGATCAGAGGAGAAGCAGCGTTACTGTGTGACAAGATCGCTGCCTGGCACAGCTGTGCCAGGCAGCGATCAGCTGTGCCAGGCAGCGATCTAGTCACACAGTAACGCTGCTTCACCTCTGATCATCTGTCAGTGTGAGATCAGAGGAGAAGTTGCATTACAATGAGTGAGATCGCTGGGAAACAAGCAGCTTTCCCAGCGAGCGCTCTCATTGACTGCTGTGATGCTGACGTCATCAGGACCTGAACCAATCAGGTCTCGATGACGTCGGGGGTCCCAGCATGCATTGTGCACCAGGTTCCCCGCGTTATAAGGTATGTGGGGGTCCCGGGGGGCACAAAACCGCCGACAGTAGATAAACGTCGGTGCTGCACAAAGCCCAGCAAGCGCCAACGTTTATCTACTGTGGGCGGTCAGGAAGCGGTTAAGGCCATGTTCACACAGACTATTTGGTCAGGATAGGTAAGCCAAAACATGGAGAGAAACAAACAATCATGAATTATACATTAACTGTAAATACTACACGATGTTTCATCTCATAAACTAATTTTGAAATAGATTAAGTAAGTCATATCTTAAAGACGTCCGGTATTCAGATGACTTCTGAATCCTTACAGTGCATGCACCACACGCGGTCAAGATTCTCTGGCATTGTTATGATTTGCATACTTCCAAACACAATACAACTACACATGTTTAGTGTTGTGTAATTGTGCCCCTGAGGGTTCAGTTGCCGCAGAGGTACTGCACCTCCTCCTGAGGTGTGGTACCCCACCATCCAGGTGAGTTGGAGGCTCCTAACCATGCTCCAACACTCGCATCCCACACAACATGGTAGTTCAGCAAAGCCACATTGTGGCTCCCTGCTTGGAGTGTAGCAGAGCACCTTTGGTGGCTCCCTGCTTGGAACACGAAACGTGCTGGGAGGCGGGTGGAGTTTAGAATACATAAAAGAGTGGGAAGAATTTCAGTCAGAGAGTCACTCAGCGAGGAGTGAGGAAAGAAGATCCCTGAGAGAGGGATGGAGGAAGGAGGTGCTGCAGCAGATCTCAGTGACCTGGGTCTGCTGGCACGGGAAAGGAAAGAAGGAGAAAGACATTGAACCAAAACCTGATCTTCCATAAGAAGGATAGACTAGTACAGAACAAAGGAGTAAAAGGGAACAGAGGACGTGGGTTAGGAGAGAACCCTGCCTAGAAGTTCTAAGCGCAAGGCTGGGGCCCAGTCCCCGATGTTGTATGGACACTAATGGTTCTGCAGCAGATATCGGTGGAGTAGTGGGCTGTAAATGCACTACTCCCATCTAAGACTTGGGTGCACAACAGCAACATTGATAGTGAGCCGGGATTCAAGAGAAGGAGTCCCGAAGCAGGCTACAGCTGTCTGCCGTACAAGTATGGTTCTTGGGAACATCTGTCAGGAGGAACTCCAGTGTAACTCAGTACTAGGAGATCTTCACACTTAAAGGCGCTATAGAGGAGACGTTCAGAAAGGCACATGTTGGCGGAGTGTTGGAAGGGAGTGTCCTATCTTGCCTGGAGGTCGACTGAGTCCCTGACCCGGAGGACACAGCACGGAGGCAGGCACCTGTGTGTACTATAGACTGTGAGTAAAGCTTTGGAACTACAAGCCCTGGTGTCCTCCATTCATTCCCGCGCCAACGCACCTGGTACCACTGCATCTGGGTACCATCTTCTACACTGCCTGCGCCTCTCAGCTACCCCTCCATCTACACTGCCCTGGGACTACAGCTGCACCTGTGGGGAGCTTCACCATCTTGGCTGCAACACACCACCAGTCCCAGAGGATCTGCATGCAGCGTCAGCTTAACATCTCCCTTGCCGAACACCACAGGTGGCGTCACAAACTATTCATCAATTGTATTTCATTGTTCTTTCACCCCCTTTTGCCATGGAGCCCCAGGGCCACGGACCGGGTCACAGCTTCCGTGACAACTCCCATTGAGATCAACGGCCCCGGTGCCGAGTACCTCGATAGCCCTGGCCGGGCGCTCCATAATACAAGTGAATTGAATGAGGCTGAGCACATGACCCCATGTATGCAAATTGCACACTTGCTGTAATGTGACCATCCGCTATTGGCAACATTACCATAGAATCCCAACAGCATGTAATGTGCGCGCTGTAAGAATTCAGAAGTCTGCAGTCACGTAGAGTAACTTGAGTATTTTAACAGAAGACTAGACAACACCCTAAATAAAGTAATTGAAAATTATGTGCATCCATCTATTGTTAAGTAGTAGGAAATGGACATATTGCCCACGTTCCCCCTTGAAGAAGCCAGTTTAATGTTATGTGGTGTAATGTGAAATATGATGTATAATGTGAAATATGATGTATAATGTGACTTATGAGCATTAAAGGTGTTAGTAATATTGATAGCTTGTGTAGTTTGGCAATAGGAATAGTGAGAGTTATTGTTTGGGGTTAGCCGAGAGTTGGAAGTGCCAAGATGAAGGAAAAATGGCGGTTTCCAGCAAGAGAGGCAGATAGGGCCTGGAGTACTTAAAGAAAGGACACAAGATCCATTGTGAGCAGTGCTGCATTCTGGGGTGTCCCTAGATCCAGAGCCCAATTGACAGAGTCAGAGTGATCATTCGGGAGATAATGCCTAGCAGTAAGGCCTAGAGTTTACAATTCACAAGGTAACATGCCTAAACAGGACTGAGTATATGAGATGAATAGATTGTCCCAAGTGAGCGTAAGGTCCAGAGCATTAGTGCTAGAGGAGATAAGGAACGGCCATACTGGCACTCTAACGGGAAAGAAGAAGTGGAACAAGTACATAACTCTTGCTTTAATGTCAAGCTAGGTTGAGGTGAAGTAGTGAGAAAAAGTGGAAACAGAGGACTAGTAAAAAGAGTAAAGGGGAAAGGTGAAGATATTGAACAGTAGAGAAGAGATGGAAGGAGACTGTGTGGAAAATGTTTTGAGTTGTAAAGGAAACATTCAGACTATATACCCACTGTCTTGTATATTTTCCCTATCAAGTTCCTGTTCAGTAAAAAGTTTATTTTTGAATCGTGGACTCACTCATTGAACTGTGAAACATCTGGTCCAGGTAAACCAGCAACAATGGTCACATGAAGACTTCAGGGGCGTCTTCACAGCACAATTTCACACACCCAGCCAGGACCCTCACTTTCATGTAACGTGCTGGGGAACAACATATGAGTACCTCGCACCACGGTTACCGCCACGTGCCTCACTCGGCATTATACTGGATCTACACATCCATGTTTTGTGGTCTGAGCACAGTATCTGATGCAGTAAACAGCCACCAGTCTAATGACCCAAGCTATTGTGGTCCGAGTATGAAAAATGGATGTGTGAACCTGGCCATGGGGCTTGTGTAAATAATGCGTATGTTTAGAGTTCATACAATCTCCTGCATACTAATTACTTGCTTCTCTTTATCATGAATTGTAACAGCACCATATGACAAATCATGAACTTAAAGAGATTGGCCATTATTTTAACACTGATGTCCTATTTTTTTGATAAAATGAGGATGAATGAACTCATGGAGATCAACATCCAACACTGCGGAGACACCATCTCATGTTTCTCAACGCAGTGATTCTTTTACTAGGCATTGCTCCTACTAACCAGTTTCCTACTCCACAATACCCCGAAACAGCTGTCTGTGGATGGATACCATGTTTTGGCATAGGTGGTTTCCTTCATTGGAGACTGCCCTTCCCGTGGTTGTTCCTTCCCGGGGAAAGACCTGGCTAGTCATTGCTTGCGTTGAGAAACATGTGTTGGTGTCTCCGCGGCTTGTGTTTTGCATGTTTTTGCATATTTCCCACAAGGGATGGGAGCATTGCTCTAGAATCACCGCGTTGAGAAACATGTGATGGTGTCCCCGCAGTGTTGGGTGTTGATCTCCATGAGCTCATTCATCCTCATTTTTCACAGTCTTTTACTAGTCATTGCTCCTACTAGCCAGTTTCCTACTCCACAATGATGAGGGGAAATACCCCGAAACAGCTGTCTGTGGATGGATGCCATGTTTTGGCAAAGGTGGTTTCCTTCATTGGAGACTGCCCTTCCCGTGGTTGTTCCTTCCCGAGGAAAGACCTGGCTAGTCATTGCTTGCGTTGAGAAACATGTGATGGTGTCTCCGCGGCTTGTGTTTTGCTATTTTTTTGATAAGTCACCAATGGCTGATGAGTAGTGATGTGACACCCGGTACCCCCGCCAATCAGCTGTTCTCTGTGCCAGCAGTGCCTGGAAGCGTTCAGTTACTCAGTTGCTCCGTTTACTGATAGAGGCCTCGGCCAGGTACCTCACGTCTGTCCACTATTGATTTGAATAGGGTGTTGCACCAACACTGATCAGACATCGATAAACTATTCTAAGCATAGGAGTGTTAAAGTAGGGGACAACCTCTTTAAGTTCATGGCTTGTTTATAGACAAGAATGGTGCTGTTTCTAGTAAAAGGAAACCCTTTTCCATGGCTGGTTGATGAAAATGCAAATGTAGTTCTCTATTACTGTAATCAGCCCTTTGGAAATTAATGCTCTATTATAATATCTGTCTGTTTAAACTAGCGACTGAGCCTGATCCAGAACCCATTTGTTTTCAGAATGAGACTAAGTTCACATAGGGTACAAGAGGGGTAATTTTTTTGCACCAATGCTATGGCTAAGGCTTCTGACAGCTTCATATATTTCGAATATTCTATTAGTTTTAGTCACTAGACCTACTGTTGGGTTGGGACTTTTGGCCCTAACACATTCTCAAAAAAATGCTTCATACAGGGACTGACAGGTTGGATCTATGGCTGTCACTTGCCAGACTGCCAGAGCCCTCCCCACTCCCAGTTCATGGGACTTTTATGAGATCATGTAGAATTTAATTATGAAAGAACTAATATGTCATAAAAGTAGACCAAAGTATATAAAGCATCAGTTAAAATTTGAAGACTAGTCAAGTATTTTTTTTTCTTTTTTCCCTCTGTTAGGTATCACTTGTATAAATGTCATAAAGGTAGTGGCATACTCACTGGTCACCATCTTCTTTCAGCTTTAGCAGCGTTACGGTCCGTTCCTACACCACATGACTGCATTTGTGAGCTCCTGAATTAGACAGAGGTTGCTGTGTGGAGCAGAGGTCAGGTTTTTAATTTTCTCAATGCAAATCTGAGACTACTAAGCCTCATTCTAAGTATAAATTTACTTTGTGAGAATAATTGCCACCCTACACAGAGATCCAGTAGGTTACAGATACGGTCACATGGTGCCAGATCTGAATGGAGAACCGCCGAAACCAGGAGAAGACAGCAACCGGTGAGTATGCTACTACCATCATTACACTTACTATACCTACTGTACATAGAACCAAACAAAGGGGCAAAAACAAATTCATGGAGTGTTTCTTTGAAAGATAAGCTATGTAGTAGAGTTCAGAGCAGTGTCTAGAAGGTTAATGGCAAAAAAAACAGTGCATATGTTTCCTGGGTATAAAATTACAAAATAAAACATAACAACAACAGACATTTTTATCCAGTTGTTAATGAATCTCAGCTTTTCAAGAGTAATCTCCAGTAATACTTGACTCACAAATGGGACAAATAATTAGAAAGAACAAAATTAACTTAAGATGGTCTACAGATTCATTTGGACTAAATGTTTACCAAGGTATTCTGAACAGACAATGTACATCCTTGTAAAATGAACGTGCAATTTTCTTTAGCAGCTGCTCCTCATACTTCTCAGAATAACAAGTGACTTCACGTGTACACAAAGTTTGTGACGGTGAGAGTGGAATAGCTGATAAAAACTCCAAGCTACAGAGATATTCAACTGGGCTGTAAAATCCATAATATGATTTCAGCACTTCATGGGAAAGTTTAATGCTGAAGGGAAAACTGCACAATGAGAAGCTGAGAAAAAGTTGCATTCTGGCACAGAATCATGCAAATGGGGCACATTCTTCAGTATTCTCATGACGGATTGCCTCTGAACCCACTGAGCCAGGCTGCTGAAATGCTAATGAGGGGAGATGCATCAATGATCTGTGTCATCTCAGAGGCTTGGGAAGGGGGCTGCACAGAAGGAGAATGGGACAGCAGACTTTTTTTTTTTAAGAAGGATGACTGAAG
Organism: Dendrobates tinctorius; assembly: GCF_039654945.1. NCBI lineage: Eukaryota > Metazoa > Chordata > Amphibia > Anura > Dendrobatidae > Dendrobates > Dendrobates tinctorius. Next base: position 18,194,190 of record NW_027361728.1, on the reverse strand, counting down.
CGTATCTTAAAAACATACCCCAAATTACCATGCAAAGCGTTGTCTCATCTCTGAAACCACACACTTGTATGTTAGAAAATACAGCTCAAGATCAGTTCTTGAGGGAACGTGACTTTGGTTTTGGCAAAGGTATTCAAATCAATTTTGTATTGTTAGTGGTTAATGTGTGATTATTCTGTGAGCAGGACTGAGAAAGAACAGAGGCATGTGCCAAAAGTGTCTTGTGGTCACAAGTAGACAAGCAGATCAGAAGTAACTTCCTGATTATAGCTCTGCAGCCATTGACTTGGGCTCATCTTTATTCCTGATAACACTAGAGAGAAACACTGCACCTTTGAGAAAGCTGATAATATGATGTATCCGGGGTTTATGGCTAGTAAATAAACTGGCAAATAATAAGTGGCATCAAGTGCACTGGCAGCACATTACAATAAGTTTTATGTAGTTAGCAAGATGTGATGATGACCTACAGTATAATGACAATAATGGGTTATTCACATCTCTGCCTTTAATGGCTAAGACATTAGCAACCACTTAAAAGTCATAGCCAAAAGAGGTGGGGTTCCAAAAGCAACTGAGCGCAACTACTTTATAAGTGAATGGAAGTTACAGAAACAGTGTAGCACAGTGAGCCAACAGAATAACTTTGAAGTAGTTGTTCCCATATCTTCCGAAAAAGGCAGAGATGAGCAGGGCTGGCCTTCCCATCTGGCAATTAAAGTCCCTGCCAGATGGGCCAGTCTGGTAGTGAGTCTTGTAGCCCTCTCAAGACGTGTATACTGTTAGCAACTATAGTGCAGCAGAAACCATTGGACAGGTAAGCAGGCCACAGGCACCTTCAAGTCAACGGCCTACATGAAGCCATAGCCAAGCAAGGGCAGTTAGGCGATGCATTGACGTCACTTCATCACTCTGCCTGAGTGGGGTCGGTGACTGAAGTGAAGAGTAGCACGTTAGTTTTATTTAATTCATTGCCTAGTGCAATATTACAACCATAAGTACCAATGAGGAAAATTGTATTATTATGAGGCCCCATGGGGGGCAATATTACTAAAGTAAGAAGGCACAATGGGAGACATTACTACAAGGAGTAAAAGTGGGGGTATTACAATAAAGAGTAGTGATGAGAGAGTGTGCTCATTACTTGAGTTATCCGAGCATGCTCGCGTCTCAACCGAGTATTGGTGGTGCTCAGATGTGATGCTCGGTCCCTGCCCTGCACGCTGAGTGGCTTTAATACAGCAACATGGCTACAGCTAAACTGTGTACGGCAGGCAATCCCTGCAGCTTTCTTTAAGCCACTCAACATGCAGGGCAGGGATCAGAGCATCGCATTCAAGCAACGCCAATACTTGGTTGAGACTCGAGCATGCTTGGATAACTCGAGTAACGAGCACACTCGCTCATCACTAATAGAGAGGCATAGTGGGGAGTTAGGAAACATTTTGGGAGGCAATACTATAAGAAGTTGAAATGCAGGCATTACTATAAGGAGGCATAATTACAATGTAGAAGTACAATGTGGGGCATTACTATAATGAGGCACAATTGAGCCATTACTGGAAGGGTGTCAAATGAGGGGCTTTACTATAAATAGGCATAATAGGTGGCATTGTTACAATAAAGAAGCACAGTGGACATTGTTACTATTATAAGGATTAGATACAGAGGGGCACTATTACTATTTGTAGACACAGAGGGGTCACTATTACTATCTAAGCCAAAGGTAATAGCACTATGTGATTTGTGCAGATACTGGCAAAATTCAAGAGGCTGAAGGAAAAGAGATAAGCCAAAAATGTCTGTGTGTTACATTCTGTAGAGATGGACCAAATGGAAGAGAAAAGGGAAAGTAGAGAGACACATATTTGGTCTGCAGAGTACTGGTGTAGAACTGATATATACCATTATATGGTCACTGTATGATAATGTGGTTATGGCATGGCAGTATTTTTCATCTCCTGTACTGCAGTATTGTTGGTAATATTTGTCTTGCTACAATTGAGTTTGGTAATGATCAGTATTGTGGCATTATTCTGTCACCATGTCTTATTTAAACTTACATAGCGGTACTTTTTAATACTGGTCTTGCAGTAATATTGATTTCTTTTAATGTGTGATAGTGTCCTATTTATAATATAGACCAACATCTGGGGAAGTGTGTATAGGGAGGTGTAAGGGGACGAGCAGGTACGCGGGATGCAATGAAGAGCAGGAGGCAGAGCAAGAGTTAACGGGTGCTTTATACAGAAAAAGGAAATCACAGTGTATGCTCCTTGCAGGGAGCACGAGGATTTGACTAGTATAAGGTGTAAACAAATTATATGAAACAAACAGTGCAGGGTTAGAAACGATATTAAACAAGTTAACTTATCAGACCTGGAAGAAGGAGGTTGGAAGATTCCACGATGGCACCGTAGGGGGCGCAAGACGTCATTGAAATGGTCCCGGAAATAGTTGTGATGCAGTCTCTGTACTGAAGTGGCATTTCCTAGTTGTCCCTGGTGGAATCTCACGGTTCTGGCATACGACGTGGAACGGCTGGAGCTCTATGGCACAAAGCGAAGAGTACGAAGTCCTAGAGCAAAGCCCGTGGCTGTGTTGTCAGGAGAGGAATCAGCACTATGTCACGTGCCTAGTGTAGTAGGGGGCACTGGTCTGTCTGGATTCTTCTTCTCACAGCATACTGCAGTGAACTACCCGAGTTGGAGAGTTTTCTTCCCCTTCTAGCTGGATCTCATACACAGGCCCTTCAGAGTTGACGCGTCGTTTGACCCGGTATGGTTATGTCTCCCAATGATGCTCTAACTTGTCTCAAGGACATTTTTCCCTGACAAGACACGGTCTCCCACCTGAAGATCTGTTGCCCCCAGCGGAGTTTTCTAAGCATGCTCCAGCTCTCAAAGACGAGTCTGTACTAGTCTATTCAAGGTCTGCAGGGGATGACGGTGTTCTCGTATCCACGAGGAGACCCCAGCTCGAGAGCACTCTGGACCCAACTCTAATTCGGTGATACTTTTTCTAGCTCGACCAAAACAGGAGAGAATAAGGCGTGTGTCCCGAGGTTCGGTGTAATTATAATTCTGATATGTCTTCGAGCCATCTGGCCTTATGATCTTTTTCTAAAGTTCTTAATATCTCAATCAAGGTACGGTTGAACCGTTCACATGAGCTGTTTCCCTGAGGATGGTATGGAGTAGTCCGTGACTTGTCTATTCAATATAATCGATGCAGCTCTTCCATTACTTTTCCTAGGAAACAAGCTCCTTGATCGGAGAAGATTCGTTTTGGACAGCCATAAACTTATATAACATTTTTACAGTTTGCATGTATGGCTGACTCTGCAGTTTGATCACTGGTGGGAGTGATGTCGGCAAACTTGATGAAATGGTCTGTCATTACTATACAATGTTCGCAACCTTCGTGGTCCGGCCCGATGGTCAAATAGTCTATCCTTAATAGTTCCAGGGGAGCGGACATCACGATGGTTTGCACAGAAGTTCTCTGCTCTGGTGGTTTGGTCAATTCACACATATGGCAAGCCCTACAAGCCTCTTCAACCCCCACCTTCAGCCGAGTATGATAAATGAACCACTGCAACCACTGAAAAGTTTTTTTCTGAACCAAAGTGTGCTCCTTTCTCGTGAGCCTCGGTGGAGATCTCAGATAACAGGTTCTCCAGAACTACCACTTGCCAGGTAGCCCCCAGCTCTGACTGTAGTTGTATCTTCCGGTAGAGTAAGCCATTTTTCATTTGAAGTCGTTCCCATTGACGAAGAATCCGCAAGGTGGCTGAAGTAAACGTCTGTCTTTCAGCAAGACTGGGGTGTCTTTTTGAAGTCACATTCTGTCTCAGCAGAGCAAGTTCTACACCTTCTTGTTGTAACTGGACCCAATCGTCTCGAGACCAGCCCAGGATGCCTTCACTGTACTGTCCTTGCACTTGGAGCTGCCACCGTCCTGGCAGATCTTAGAAACCCAGGAATCTCTTCACTTTCTAATTCTTTGCCTCTATTTTTTCTGGTTCAGTGTGTCTGACTCTAGACAGGGCGTCCACGTGAACATTCTCTGCTCCTCTCGTGTATGCAATTTTATACCTGAACTCCGACATTCTGGCCACCCATCTCTATTCTAGGGCCCCGAGCTTTGTATTTTCCAGATGTGCAAGAGGATTGTTATCGATGTGTACGAGTACCTCTGACCTGAACAGATACTCCGTGAACCGCTCCGTCATAGCCCACACCAACGCCAGCAGCTCCAACTTGAAAGAACCGTAGTTGTTCGGATTACGTTCAGAATCATGAAGAGACCGACTTGCATAAGCAATCACCCTCTCTCTTCCTCCCTGTATCTGGGACAACACAGCTCCAAGTCCATACAAACTGCCATCGGTGTGGAAAATAAACGGTTGAGCAAAGTCCGCATAGGCCAACACAGGTGTTTCAGTCAATGCCTTCTTTAGGTCTTTAAAAGCTTCCTCCTGCGGTTCATTCCAACAAATATTCCAGCTCTTTGCTCCTGAGGGCACCCCTTTCAACAGTTCCTGTAGTGGTCTGGCTCAGTGGGCAAAGTTCTTCACGAACTGGCAGTAGTACCTGGTTAGTCTCAGGAATGCTCGAACATCCTTTACGGTCTCTGGGGTAGGCCAATCCTGTATCATGGTGATTTTCTCTTGATAAGGCTTCACTCCTTCTGCAGATACTACATGACCCAGGTATTCGATCTGGGTGCGAAAAAATGGCATTTTTGGGGTTGCACCTTCAGCCCATGCTTCTGTAAGCGACTCAACACTTGTTCCAGGCACTGTAAGTGTTCTTCGAATGAAGCAGCATAATCTATGATGTCATCTAGGTAAATGAGTGTGGCTTCGAAGTTCAGATCACCCAGACATCGTTCCATGAGCCGTTGAAAAGTACCAGGAGCATTGGCCAAACCCAATGGCATACGGTTGAACTCGAATAAGCCCATAGGCAAGATGAAGGCAGTCTTGGCTCAATCCCTTTCCGACATTGGTACTTGCCAATAGCCACTGGCGAGATCCAAGGTGGAGAAGAATTTGGCTTTCCCCTGCGTCAACAAAGATTCTTCAATCCTGGGGAGAGGATACGAGTCTTTCACAGTACAGGCGTTTAGTGTCCGGTAGTCCACACAAAAACGCAAAGTGCCATCTTTCTTTCACACCAACAATGTCGGGGCTCCTCAGGGACTTTGGCTTTCTTGGATAACCCCTTTCTGCAGCATCTGTCCCAACATACTTTTCACTTCTTGGTATTACTGCAGGGGAATTTAACGATATCATTCTCTAATGGGCGCCTTGTTTTCCTTGGGAATTTCATGTGCAATGGCTGTGGTACAGCCAAAATCATCCTCATGTTGAGCAAATACATCTGTTATGAGTTCATTTTCCCCTTCACCATTGAGGTCTGATGAACTCCCTCTTCTGGTGAAGGAAGGTAGTGAGGCCGATTACCAAGCACCTGAGCTGGGAGAGGATGAGTGGGCGACGGGGATCTCTGACTGGATATAAGGCAGCCGACGCCCTTCTGCCTCGCTGGTGATTTCTCTGTGGAATTCTAGGAGACCAGTCTGATTCCTGCTCCTCAAAAGCTAAGTTTTCTGCTTTGCCTTTTTGCATTTGTGTTTTGGTTTTAGTTTGCCTTGCTTTTCTGGATTCTGCCATTCCCTGCTGGGGTGAGCTGAATTCCTTTTTGTCGGTTTGCTCTGTCTTCAGAATATACCTGAGTACTGACATAGTCTTTTTGAAGCCTAGCGTCTTCAGGGCCTTTTTCCCTGTCAGTCTGTTGGCTCTTATTTTGATAGGGTTTTTCGCGGATTGCAGACAGCAGCCTTCCTATCCTGTCCTATCTAGTTAGCTTGGGCCCCATCATTTGCTCAGTCTATCTTTCTATCTGTGTTAGTGTTTTTTCTACTTGCTTCACCGTCATTATATGTTGGGGGCTGCCTATTGCTTTGGGGTCTGCTCTGGGGCAGTTTAGATTTCCCTTTCTGTCTTTAGGCTAGGCAGTTCTCCGGCTGTGATCGAGGGGTCTAGGGCATCGTAGGAACCCCCCACGGCTACTGCTAGTTGTTGTTGATAGGTTCAGGGGTCTGCAATCCGACAGCTGCCAACTTCTCTGGTTTTCTGGACTTAGCTAGCATTTCTGTTTTTGCCTCCTACGGTGACTCATTCATAACATACATCCCTATATCTCCCTAAGAGAGCTTCTACCTGTTGAACCTGCTCCGTGGGGAGTTCAGTCAACTCAGCTTGTTCGAATAAAACTCGTCCACCTTGGATATCCTGAGGCTCTGTCTTCAACAGAGAATCCACTGTCACAGTCCAGAGGTCCCCCTGGTGAACTTTGAGATGCACCGATTGAGGGGGCATAATCTCTTCAGGCAGGCCCATGACCCTAGCTACTTCACTTCTGGGACAGACGGCAGTGTCTTGATCTTCCAAGTTCACACATCGTATGAGCACAGCTCCATCTCACACGGTGGCTAACGTACGGGCTACCAAAAACCCAGAGGGCAGTTGTTTGGAAAAAGAAGGTTCAACTTGTATTTCCACCACTTCCAAAGGGATGCCTGCTCGGTCTGGCAGAGTGAGTACAGTTTGCCCAGCGGGCAGGACAAGTTTAGTCGGAGTGCTTTTCCTAGCACTCCTCCATCCTGACACGACTCCTGAGCCTGAGCCACCCATATTAGCTGCTGGAAAGTTTTTCTCTGAGGGGTATGGGGGCTCCATTGCTTTAAAGTTTAATTGGCAGGCTCATGAATGAGAAGGCTACCAAATTCTTGTAGAACATTCATTCCCAGGGTAACGGCGTGTCCGTTGCTCACTTCTCCCTGTGTTAACACTACTCCCTTCCATCCCAGATCTTTGCCACAAATGAAGATTTGCATCCATGCTACTCCCATGATGGGAATAAGCAGATGGTTGATAGTCATCAGTTTTATCACAGGGTCCCACTCGGATCATATGGCTTCTGGAAAATTCAGGTGAAAATAGGCTTCTGGCATTGTTGCCACCTGTGAGCCTGTGTCCACCAAACAGCGCACTGTACGACCTTCAAATTCAGTACATACCATTGGGCACGTAGACACCAAACTTGCTGGACTTCCACTACTCCCTTGCATCTGTTCTGGCTCTGGGCAGCATCCCCCCAGCTCAGAGCCCTTTAGTTTAACGGACGATGGGGTTAAATCCTCCCTCGGCGAGGACCCTCGCGAAATGTCCACCTCCGCCCGCCACAATTAAAGCACGTGAAAAGTCTCTGCGGACGAGGCATTCTTGATTCGCGATGGGACTCAGGATCTTCTCTGGCCCTAGAAGCATTTGCAGCAGCCTCAGTTTTCTTTTTAGCATCTGCAAATTCTCCCTTTATATTTTGAAGTTCCTTCCTCATCTCTTCCACCCATTGGGTTTCGGCAATTGCATTCACGGACACTTCTATGCTCCGGACCTTCCCTGCCAAGACTGTCACCCCTGCTCCTACTCACACATGAGTGCTTCACTTCCAATTTCAGAAAAAGTCAGTCAGGGATTCACCCAAACGTGCTCGCGCAGTGCGTCTTTTGTCAGCGAGTCCCACAAACCGGTCACTAATAGGTTTCGCAACACTATATCCGTTGGACCTATTTCAATGCCGTCCTTCTGTACTATTGCAGTATGTAACTCATGCAATGCATTCATATGCTGTGTCACAGTCTCCCCCTCACTTTACATGCTGTTAAAGATTCGCGTTCTCAGATTCCCTACGTCAGTGGGGTCTCCATGAGTCTCCTCCAAAATTGTAAGCACTTTAAGAAAGGTATCTCGCTCCCTGGGGGCCCATAACATAACAGAATCTCTAGCTTCACCATCTAATACCATAATAGCCACCTCAACTTCCAGAGCAGAGCATGGGGTGCATTCTCATCATACCCCGTATGCACTCTGTCCAACTCCACAACATGGTATTACTATCTGTAAATTTTGGCAAATTAGACAACATTGCCCCCAGAAAGATGCTAGACCTTGGGCCACCCCCAAATGCTTGGTCTGCCCCCTCCATGCTGTTGGACTGCATCCTGCTTACTATGCCAAGTGTAAGGAGACAAGCAGGTACACTGGATGCAGTGATGAGCAGGAGGCAGAACAAGAGATAACTGGAACTTTACACAGAAAAAGGAATTAACAGTATATGCTCCTCACATGGAGCACGAGAATTTGACTAGTACAAGGTGTAAACAAATTATAAGCAACAAACATTGCAGGGTTAGAAACAAGATTAAACGAGTTAACTTATCAGTCCTGGCATCCTAAAAGAAGGAGGTTGGAAGATCCCACGATGGCGCCGTAGGGGGCGCGAAACGTCATTGAAACGGTCCCAGAAATAGTTGTGATGCAGTCTCTGTACTGAAGCGTCGCTTCCTAGGTGTCCCTGGCAGAATCTCTTGGTTCTGGCATACGACGTGGAACAGCCAGAGTTCTGTGGCACAAAGAGCAGAGTACGGAGTCCTGGAGCAAAGCCCGTGGCTGTGTTGTCAGGAGCCGCATGGTGAGAGGAATCAGCACTATGTCATGTGCCTGTTGTAGTTTGAGGCACCGGTCTGTCTGGACCCACACGGTCAGAGGTCGGGAGGGAACTGGCGTCAGTAGCCACACAGTCAGTGCACACAGGGGAGATCAGGCGGAGCAGGCTTGATATTTGGCCTGAGTCAGCGGAGACGGAGTCACCCTTCTCCTTCTGGGTAAGCTGTTTTTCCACCAAAAGCCCTGAATTCGCGCACTTCCCTCTTTTTATATCCAACTCGCTCCCTTCAGTCAGGTGCTCAGGTTTGCTCTGTACAGAAAGCCCTTCCCCTGGCAACACTGACGACAGGCCCGACAGTTCTGGCCTGGAGACGCCAGAAGCAGCCCTAGCTTGGTTCAGCCTCCTACATTGGCATCACGGGCCTGTGTGCCTTCAAATGCTAAGACTGAATTTCAATTCCTAAATGGCCCTGGAAATTATAATAACCCTTTAATCATTTACAACTATTTTCAATTGAAACATTAGAAAAAATTTAAATTTTATAGTTTTCTCTAAGCATATAAACGCTGAGTAAAAGGCAATATTAAGTGACTATAAGGACACATTCAGACGTGAAGGGTTTGTTGTTGATTTTCAATGTGAAAGTTAGGTCATAGATTTACCACCATTAGAACCTTTAAAAATAACATATAGATTTGCCAGAAATTTGAAGTAAAATCTTCAGTCCAGCTTGCTCAGAAAAGAGTTAACAAAATTTTTATGCTTTTAGTATAGATTTGCTTTGTTGTAAACCAATGTAACAGAAAGGTTTTAAAGCGTATGTGTACAGGTTTTCTATTTGAGTGTAAACGTCTATAGGAGTTGAGAAGGTAGCCACATTGATAAGAGAGAAGGTAGATCACACTGACCACTCAGCTTGATTAACTACATTTGAGCAGTCCACACTTTACTCTCCATTGACATTCTAAAACATAAATGCCATATAAGCAGCTTGTACAAGATCATGCAGCTGTGTGGTGGGGAGCCGGATGTCAGACACAGCCAGATTGTTAGGAACGGCGGAACGCACTAAATAAAAATAATAATAAAGTGCGTTCGCCGCTCGGGGTCCACCGTGCAGTAGGTGATATAACCGCTGCTAAGTGGTGGCAGGAGCAATATGGGGGAAATGCGCACAGGGTTAAACTTCACCCAGGTGCGCAGAGCAATCTCAGTTAATTCACAGAGATGCCAAATAAGTACAAACACAAAAGACTGAGCCTGTTGAGGTCACAGTACTCAGTAAAAACGCACACACGGTATCAGATCACAGGATTAGCCCAAGGCGGCGGCACTACGCCCGTCTAGACCTACCGTGTGCGGAGCGTCGCAACTGTGGACACAAAGGGGCTGCTACTGCAGCGCGGCATGGACACTGCTGCTAAACGACAAGGCTAAGGTGCAAGCACTATGTCGGACGCTAGCAGCTGTGGATGTTGCAGCAGAGGAGCGCTGGCGCTGATTCTAACTCAGTCCCTAACCACATAGGTAATATCACAGGGAAGGGGTTTTTTAATGAGTCATTCACCAGAATCATACATCCGTCCTCATACACACAGCAGCAAGCAAGTCTATACTAGCGCATGGCGGAACAGCCATGCGCGCCTTTTATAGCAGCCGGGACCTTCCGCAAGCTTCCAGATCTCTGAGATAGACCAATGAGATCTGGAGCAGGACCTGAGCACGTGACTCCCGATCTCCAATGGGAGATCGTCCCATGAGCATGCTCAGTAGGAGGACAGAAGGACTTAGCCTCAGGAGAGATTTGCTGCAAGGCAATCTCCTCTGCAATCTCCTCTGTAGTAGATAAACAGCAGGAGACTGCAGAATGTGAGGGTCTGGATCCCTGCGGAGTAAACACAGAAATCCGACGCCTAACACAGACTACCCTGTGATGGTTTATTCCCATGTTTGTCTTTGTATACACAGTCCTGAATCAGTTAGAAAGCACTGACAGCAATTTTTCCTGCGAGCCGAGAGGTCATGTGATCACTGGATGAAGGATCCTACGAGACCCAGTCAGCTGCTATGCACCTAGGGGCTAATGTACCAGCCCCAGTTACAGGGAAAATTAACAATAAAGTCAATGTATTAAAATGCTAAAATGCTCCACAAAGATCTTTGGGGGCACAGTGTGTGACATAAATGAAAAAATAAAGAAAGAAATTAAGAAAAATTAGAAAATAAGTATTAACATATAAAACAAAAGTTAAAAAACAGATACTGTCAGTCTGAATTTCTGTTTCTAGCTCAACTACCATTGAAAGAAATATAACTAATATGTAAAATAATTTCTCAGGAATGGGAACAGAGTTTTAAAAAGATTTTATCGGTTGTTTCTAGTCTTAAAACAAGATGTGAAAAATAGATTCATAGATCCCGATTCATTGAGACTGCCATTGTTCACAGTCTTCATGAGGAGGCATGCTGGAGAAAGATACTCCTGATTTATTAAGAGGTTCATCTCATCATATCTTCGACAAATTGAGAATGTCATAAGCCGCCAAATTTTAGTGCAAACAGCAAAAGACTGATCGTCACATCCAAACAAAAAACAAGTGTGTACAGGTGCAAACTAAGATTAGTCATCTCTGTACATAGCTAACAAACTCCAGTGGGGTGCTCCCTCAGCCATTTTGCCCTGGCTATGAGGGCATCAGCCCACGAGATCATAGAATCATAGAATCGTAGAGTTGGAAGGGACCTCCTGGGCCATCTGGTCCAACCCCCTGCTCAAAGCAGGATTCGCTAAATCACCCCAGTCAGATGTCTGTCCAGCCTCTGTTTGAAGGCTTCCATTGAAGGAGAACTCACCACTTCTCGTGGCAGCCTGTTCCACTCATTGATCACTCTAACTGTCAAAAAGTTTTTTCTAATATCTAATCTGTGTCTCCTCCCATTCAGTTTCATCCCATTGCTTCTAGTCTTTCCTTGTGCAAATGAGAATAAAGTTGATCCTTCTACAATGTGACAGCCCTTTAGATATTTGTAGACAGCTATTAAGTCTCCTCTCAGTCTTCTCTTTTGCAAACTAAACATTCCCAAATCCTGCAACCTTTCCTCATAAGACAGGGTTTGCAGACCGGTCACCATTCTGGTCGCTCTTTTCTGAACTTGCTCCAGTTTGTTGATGTCTTTTTTAAAATGTGGTGCCCAAAACTGGACACAATATTCCAGATGAGGTCTGACCAAAGAGGAGTAGAGGGAAATAATGACTTCACGTGATCTAGACTGTATGCTTCTGTTAATACATCCTAGAATTGCATTTGCCTTTTTTGCTGCTGCAGCACACTGTTGACTCATATTCAGTCTGTGATCTATTAGTATACCCAAGTCTTTTTCACATGTGCTGTCACTTAGCTCTATTCCTCCCATTCTATATATGCTTTTTCATTTTTATTGCCCAGATGTAGTACTTTGCATTTCTCCCAGTTAAAAACCATTCTGTTAGTTGCTGCCCACTTCTCCAGTTTATTTAAATCTTTTTGAATCCTCTCTCTCTCTTCTCTAGTATTAGCTATCCCTCCTAGCTTTGTGTCATCAGCAAATTTAATCAGTTTACCCTCAATTCCTTCATCTAAATCGTTGATAAAGATGTTGAACAATACAGGGCGCAGGACAGAGCCCTGTGGTACCCCACTTGAGACATTCTTCCAACTGGATGTGCAGCCATTTACGACCACTCTTTGGGTTCGATCACTAAGCCAGTTATGAATCCACCTAACAGTTGCCTTGTCCATTCCATACTTAGTCATTTTTTCAATAAGGATTGTATGAGAGACTTTGTCAAATGCTTTGCTGAAGTCAAGATATACTATATCTACAGCATTTCCTTGATCCACCCAATCAATGATACCGTCATAGAAGGAAATTAAGTTAGTCTGACATGACTTATTAGTTACAAACCCATGCTGACTCTGTTTAATCACTTCATTCTTATCCAGGTATTGACATACATGTTGTTTAATAATTTGTTCAAAGATCTTTCCTGGTATAGAAGTCAGACTCACTGGCCTATAGTTGCCTGGGTCCACCTTCTTCCCCTTTTTGAAGATAGGAACAACATTTGCTCTTCTCCAGTCTTCTGGCACTTCTCCTGTTCTCCAAGAATTTTCAAAGATTATGGAGAGGGGTTCAAAAATTTCTTCTGCTATCTCCTTCAGTACTCTGGGGTGTAATTCATCTGGACCTGGAGACTTGAATTCATTTAGGTTAGCTAAGTGTTTCCTCACTATCTTTCTGTTTATAGATATCCTGGATTCTTCTATTCCCTTAATAGGACAGTGAATAACAGTTGATGTTACATTTCCTTTCTGAGAGAAAACAGATGCAATATAGGAATTTAAAAGTTCAGCCTTCTCAACATCCTGTCTTACCATTTCATAATTATCATCCTGTAAAAATCCTATAGCATCTTTGACTTTTCTTTTACTTTTGACATATCCCCAAAATCCTTTATTATTGCTTTTGACATCTCTTGCAAGCCTCAATTCATTTTCAGCTTTAGTAATCTGATTTGTGCCCTGCAGGTTCTGCAGACAGCATTATATTCTTCTTTAGATATGCCTCCCTCTTTCCATTTTATAAACATTTTTTTCTTCCTTTTTAGCATGTGCTTAAGTTCTGTGTTCATCCATCCTGGTTTCCTTAAATGCTTCCTATTCTTCCGTCTTTTCGGAATTGTTAACAACTGTGCTTTGAGAATTTCATTTTTCAAGATTTCCCATCCTTCCTGGACATTTTTGTCTTTAAGGATATCCAGCCATTGGATCCCTCCAATTCTCTTTCTGAATCCCTTAAAATCTGCCTTTCTGAAATCTAACCTTGACGTCTGAGTCTTCACAGGTCTTCCGCCTCTAGTTATCCAAAATTCTAAAATAGCATGGTCGCTACCTCCTAGGGTCCCAGCCACTTTTACCTCCTCAACCATTTCCTCCCTGTTTATAAGGATTAGATCCAAGGTAGCAGTTCCCCTTGTTTTCTCCCTTACCTTTTGGAAGATAAAGTTGTCAGCAAGAGAGGATAAGAATTTCCTTGACCTGTTAGTTTTGCCTGAGAGAGATTCCCAACAAATGTCTGGATAGTTGAAATCTCCCATGACAACTATGTCATATTTTTTGGAGAACTTGGCCATTTGATGCATAAAGAGTTCATCCATATCTTCAGCTTGCAAAGGTGGCCTGTAGTAAATGCCTACAATGGTGTCCTTTCCATTGTTCTGTCCTTGTATTCTTACCCAAACAGTTTCCACAGAACTCCCAGTTTCTGAAGCTTCAATCTCTGTGCAGATATACGCGTTTCTAACATACAATGCGACACCCCCTCCTCGTTTATCAAGTCTGTTTCTTGCAAATAAGTTGTATCCTTCTAGTCTTGTATTCCAATCATGTGTATTGTCCCACCAAGTTTCAGTGATTCCAATGACATCATATTTCTTTTCCTGTGTTAGTAGTTCCAATTCTCCTTGTTTGTTGCCCATGCTTTGTGCATTAGTATAGAAACATTTTAGTTTGTGATTGGTTTCTCTTTCTCCAATATTTTTATTAATTAGATTATTTCATCTTTGTTCTTCCTTTCCACTTCTAATAGCAGCGTTCTCAATAGCATTTGTCATGTGTAAGGCTTTTTCTGGTCTTTTGCTTCCCTTCCCATGTTGTTCTAGTTTAAAGCTCTCATAACAAGTGTAGCAAGGCGACTTCCAAATACATGCTTTCCAGTCTTCGTAAGGTGCACCCCATCTCTAGCAAGTAGTCCATCGTATAAGTAGTTCACTCCGTGATCCAGAAATCCAAATCGTTGCTGACGGCACCATCGACGTAGCCAGTTGTTCACCTGCAGAATCTTATTCCACCTCCTTGTTCCATGGCCATCCACTGGGAGGATGGAAGAGAAGACCACCAGTTCTTTCACTTTCTTGCCCAAGTCTTCAAAGTCTCTGCAGATGGTTTCCAGTTCGTTTCTTGCAGTGTCATTTGTCCCCACATGACACTGCCAGATAAGCTGCCACATGTTAAGAGATGTGCCCAGATTGCTTAGTCTTCACTAGCAACTGCAGACCCACTTATACTGCGCTGCCAGTACTGCTACTCTAGATCCCTCTGTAACAATCCTGGTCTCGGATATTATATGCTGGGCCTTTGGCTTGAGCTGAACGTTGCATGACACGGTATTCTCCAGGGCTAGCCAGCCCTCCTGAGCTAATGGGCACCTTCGCCCTGACTGACTGTTATCACGAAGTCCTTGTTAATTTATCCCACCCTGCCCCTCCTATGTTTAACTATCTACATACTGGTTCTCTTATGCCTATTATACTATGTACTAAACTATAGTCTCTGTGCCCCCATCTAGTGGCCAATCTGAGGTAGTATTCCCCTTTAGCATTATACCCCATCTAGTGGCCGACCGGAGATAACTCACTTTCCCTACTTCACAGTGAATGTACAAAACACCAGTAAAACACACATATATAAACATGTTGTATAAATAGCATTATACACCATTATGAAAACAAGGGATGTTTGCACGATCCCGGTGCATCCTTTACATTTGTATACATAAATTGGCCAATTATTTTTTCCCAGTAGCCATGATAAGGCAATTCACTATGCTGGGAAGTGGAAACTCTTCTAATGTGAATCCACTCTTAGGCTGAAGCCTGCATTTACAGTGGGTATGGAAAGTATTTAGACCCCTTTAAATTTTTCACTCTTTGTTTCATTGCAGCCATTTGATAAATTAAAAAAAAGTTCATTTTTTCTCATTAATGTACACTCTGCACCCCATCTTGACTAAAAAGAAACAAATGTAGAAATTTTTGAAAATGTATTAAAAAGAAAAACTGAAATATCACATGGTCCTTCATGTGGTTTTTTTTTTAGCAAACTCTATGCATGCTTTCATATGTCTGGCACTGAGGAGAGGCTTCTGTTGGGCCACTCTGCCATAAAAGCCTGACTCGTGGAGGGATTGAGTGATAGTTCACTTTGTGGAACTTTCTCCTATCTCCCTACTGCATCTGTGGAGCTCAGCCACCGTGATCTTGGGGTTCTTCTTTACCTCTCTCACCAAGGCTCTTCTCCCACGATTGCTCAGTTTGGCTGGACAGCCAGGTCTAGGAAGACTTCTGGTGGTCCCAAACTTCTTCCATTAAAGGATTATGAAGACCGCTGTGCTCTTAGGAACCTTAAGTACTGCAGAAATTCTTTTGTAACCTTGGCCAGATCTGTGCCTTGCTACAATTCTGTCTCTGAGCTCCTTGATCAGTTCCTTTGACGTCATGATTCTCATTTGGTCTGACATGCGCTGTGAGCTGTGAGGTCTTATATAGACAGGTGTGTGCCTTTACAAATTAAGTCCTATCGGTTTAATTAAACACAGCTGGACTCCAGTGAAGGAGTAGAACCATCTCAAGGAGGATCAAAAGGAAATGGACAGCATGTGACTTAAATATGAGTGTCTGAGCAAAGGGTCAGAATACTTATAGCCATGTGATATTTCAGTTTCTCTTTAATAAATTTGCAAAAATTTCAACATTTCTATTTTTTTCCATCAAGATAGGGTGCAGAGTTTACATTAATGAGAAATAAAAAATTTACTTTTTTGAATTTACCAAATGGCTGCAATGAAACAAAGAGTGAAAAATTTATAGTGGTCTGAATACTTTCCGTACCCACTATATATGGGTAGATGCGATCCTGCTGCAATTAAAACTGCCACAGGTTGATGGGTGCAGTGTTCAGTCAGAGAGCCTATGTATACAAATAATAAAAAACTGACTGTCACATCCAAACAGAAAACTGATGTGTACAGGTGTGAAATAAGAGTAGCCATCTCTATACATAACTAACAAAGTTGCACTCTGTAGTGCTACAGCATGAAAACATGAAATACATGAGATTTTAATTACCGTATATAGATTCACCTTATCATGGCTGCTGGGTATACATGAATTGGCCTATTTGTGTGCTAAGTGTTCTCATGTTTTCCTATTTTCAAGTGCAGTAATGCAATTAAAATGTCATATATTTCATGTTTTTATGCTATAGCGCTATACAGTGCTACTTTATTTGTTGCTAAATTTTCGAGCAGCTTCAAGTTGTCAAAGACTGAACTCCTTGTGTTTCCTCCCGCTACTAATGTACCTATACCCGACATTGCCATTTCCGTGTGTGGTTCCACTATTACTCCCCAGCAACATGCCCGCTGTCTTGGGATCATGCTGGACTCCGAGCTTTCCTTTGTCCCCCACATATGATCACTGGCTCGCTCTTGTTATCTGCACCTCAAAAACATTTCTAGAATTCGACCTTTTCTTACTTTTGACTAAACAAAAACTCTTACTGTTTCTCTTATTCATTCTCGTCTCGACTATTGTAACTCTCTTCTAATCAGTCTCCCTCTTACCAAACTCTCCCCCCTCCAATCTGTCTTGAATGCTGCTGCCAGGATCATATCCCTAGCCAATCGTTACACCGATGCCTCTACCTTGTGCCAGTCATTACACTGGCTACCCATCCACTCCAGAATCCAGTACAAACTTATTACCCTCACCCACAAAGCACTTCATGGCTCAGCACCACCCTACATCTCCTCCCTTGTTTCAGTATACCATCCTACCCGTGCCCTCCGTTCTGCTGATGACCTGAGGATAGCATCCTCAATAATCAGAACCTCCCACTCCCGTCTCCAAGACTATACACATTAAAAGTACACGTAAAGTAAAACCCAAGACAGTGAACTGTCGGGAAAGGTGTAAAGTCCAGCTCTGAACTAGATAAGAGTACCCATAGTTGTACTTACCAGCTATTTTAAAGTTTTACTTTTTACCCCTGTTTTCTAACAAAATTGTGCCTCCACCGCAATAGTAATAGAAAGAACAGTGGTATATTATACAGTACATAGGAGCCTCTGATGCTTTTTACATTCAGAATATTAGGTCATTTGAAGATAGAGATTACAAATATTATTTAGGTTTCTGCAAAAAAAAATTTTTTACACAATACAAAAACATTTTTCAGTATACTTGCTGTATCGATAACTAACAATTTTCATGATTTCATTCTGTTTGCATTTATTCAAAAGGAATATTCTTTATTTCACTAAGTAAAAATCAGTACTGGTCCTGTCATGAACACAAGCACATGGCTTGTATCAGTTACATTACAGTTACCAGAGGTGTGCCTTCTTCAGAGCCGTGAATACCTAGGTTTCCATCACATGGACATGAAAATGAACCAAGGTTCCTATTAAATGACAGCAAGCAGAGATATTGAAAATCATAAGTGATTAAGGAATACCGTATATTGTAAAATGTAATAAATTCTACAATAAAAAGAATTAGAATTATTCATTGAAACCAGAATACCCTTCTGTGCTATAAAATACGGAGAAACTGTTTTATTAGGTTGTCTGTATATATCATTTAATGCAACCAAATGATAGTAGTCTTGAAACTTGACGGTGACTTTTTTCATCGCATTTCTTTCCTTTTAATATGTTGCTGAGCAGCACTTGCATGACAGTCTCATACATATGGCCTGAGATAGTCATACATCAAAGTCGCAGCTGAAAGCTCTTTATAATAAATGGTACCTGTACATTATTTGAACATGTACAGTAAATAAAAAGTAAATAAAAGTTTTAAAATACCCGTCCTGCTCTGATCTATCACGTGTGGAAATCGATTGTTATATACAAAGGCTTTGCAATTAAACATGGTTCAAGCAGTTGGACACTCACTTTCTTAATTCCTATTCCGTTTCCTATCATGAGGCTGTGTATAGACCTAAGATCATAATGCTTCATGGTAAATGTTCTTACTGACATCCTAATATTGAATTCATGACCACCAATGAATATCTAACGACTAATATCAGACTGCCAGGATTAAGCACAATAGCTATTTGTAGGGTAATAAAAATGTTGGGTTCCAATTTCAATCTAGTATTGGTCTATTGTTTTATACTGTAACCTTCTCGGAAAGCTGAACTGGATTCATTACCCTTGAAAGTGCAGATTTTTGTGCAATCCACTAGGTTTGTATACATAAGAAGTTAAACAATAGTTTTTAGGACTTTCACACTAGAATTCTGTACCCTAGTAATTAACCACATAACTAGCACAACCTTGACAAGGGAAACTGGTCCTCAACGAAATAATCTCGGCTGCCAGTGTCTATCCACCAGGCTTTACCTCAAGAAGTCTTCGAGGGAAAGCAATGAAAAGGACCTATAGAAGCTGAAAGTTCCACATGTGCTCCTCTCTGAGTGGTCTTCAAGAGGGCCAAGGGAGGGGGCAGATTCAGGGATTGGAAATAAACTGAACAATAAGTCTTGATAAGACTGGAGCAGCCTGGCTCCATAAAACTAATTAATATGACTAGTCCCTGTTTGCAGAAGATCTTGTTAGTAAAAATAATAATAAATTGAGCCCTAGCAGTCTGGATCTGTGCAATTACAGTGTGAATTGCATGAGAGGATTATGTGAAGTGCTCTTGGCACAGAGGGGGGAACCAAGACGCTTCAGCTCAAGTACAGCAAGCAGCTGGTTAGGGGTTCTGCACCTGCTGGCTAGCAGGCTGTTTTTACCTTTAGACGAAAACAGGACCATGAATCCCAATCCTACTCTAAAGAATAGAAGAAAAAAAAATCAGAATTAAATCTTGGACGGGATGATATGAAGAAACAAGAAACTTTTCAAACTCGGTTATTAAAATTGCTGCGTGGTGTCCAGGCAAAGCACAAGATTGGTAGGGAGAGGGTCAAAGGAGCTTCATCTTAATGTCACAGAAAGACTTAAGGCAATGTGATATTGGCAGAGATTCAATGTAAATTTGAAAGGGTGGAGAGAATTGGAGATGAGGAGAAGAAAGACTTCTTTTAGAGCTTCATGCTTCTAAGTCATGCTGATCAGCATAAGCTGGACTTTACATTCTGAGAATAGCAATGAGGCACACATTACAGTTTACTCACCAAAATTGTTTGATCATTCTGGTTTCTTATACAGCTGCACCCACAAAGCACTCTTGACTTGAAAGCTGTGGACTTTTCTCCCTAATAATGGGTATTTTGTAAACAAAAATAACTTTGAAAGAAAACTAGGTACTTGTTTATTTGCCTGTTTATTATAGTGAATCGATCATGATCTCCAATGTTTAGCAAACAAATAGTATCTAAATGCCATGGGAAGACACATTAAAATATCAAGAAGATTGCAATGCAAATTATTATAATTTCGCTGGACCTTAAATTACATTAATCATTGTATCGTATTATAGATGTTCACACTTGATGACTTTGTACAATATGTAGTGTCTATAAGGCATACAGGTAAACCTCTTCTAAATTCACGTATGAATGCCGGGGACATGATACATCGTACCAGTTTGACAAGTTCAGGTACGCTAGAAGAGAATTTCTTATAGACTAGAATAATGACTTATCACAGCTTTCCCCCCAAAATATGACAATACACCATAATAGTATCTAAAGAGCAGGAGAGTTTGCAGAAGTTCACACCACCCATGAGGAGCAAACTCGAGTTGAACTCTTTTTCTTCCATTCTTGTAGTTTCCTATCAACTTAAATTCAGCTTTATGGCAACAAAATATGGGCAATCAAAGTGTTAGTAGTTAGGGAGGAATGGCTGGTTCAGCTTACCTAAAACATGCCATATAGCTGATTTGGGTGAGTGTTATGTATGTGTGCCCTGTTAGTATAAAGATATTAAGTCAAAGAAAGGTATTCTCCACGTAGATGCTTGTCCCAGCACATAATGCTTTTGAAAAGGTGAAGGAATTTGGGCTCTGTCTATATGGGAATAATTGAATCATACAGGAGCTGCAAACAATCAATTCTCTTTATCACTAGAGAATCGCGTGACGAATCCATGCCATCCAGACAGTGTTGCTGAGAATGGATGTGTGGCGCCCCTGAGGCTCAGTCGCCACAGAGGTACTGCACCTTCTCCTAAGGTGTAGTGCCCCACCAACTAGGTAAGTTGGGAACTCCTTTCCACACTCCACACCTGCATCCCAAACACAGGATAGTTCAGCACTGATCACATTGTGGCTCATGCTTAAAGGGTAGCAGAGCACTTCTGGTGATTCCTTGCTTCGTAACACAAGATGTCCTGGGAGGTGGGTGGAGTTGAGATCCATATAAAAGAGTGGGAAGGTTTAGAATTGCAGGTCAGTCTGGGGTGAGTCGCAGAGAAAGAGGAGTTCAGTTCTGAAGTTAGTTTTGAGTTCAGTTTGAGTTCAGTTTAGAAGGAGTCCTGCAGCTGCCTCAGTGATCTGAGTCAGCTGGCACGGGAAAGAGGAGAGAAGGAGAAAGACGTAGAACTGCAACCTAAGCTTCCATAAGAGAGAGAAGGAACAGCGCGGAACGAAGGAGTAGGAGAACAGAGAGGAGTTGTGGGTTGGAAGAGGAACCCTGCCTATAGGTTCTCAGCGCAAGGCCGGGGCCCGGTCCCCGAGGTTGTATGGACACTTATGGTCCTGAAGAGAAAGAAAAAATAGGTTGGCACTCACCGTTCATGTGAATCAAATCACTTTATTTCACATACACAAGGCATCGGCATAGGCAAGGGAGCAATATGCTGGAAGACGGACAACAGCCGTTTCACGCTCAATACACTTCAACAGGTCCACACCGGTGGAGTAGTTGGCTGTAAATGCACCACTCCCATCTTAGACTTGGGACACAACAGCAACACGGAGAGAGAGCCGGGATCCAGGAGGTCCCTGATCAGGCTACAGCTGTCTGTCATACAAGTGAGGTTCTAGGAACCTCTTACAGGAGGAACTTCAGAGTAACCACGGTACTGGTGTTCTTCACACTAAAAGGCGCAATAGAGGAGTCGTTCAGGAAAGGCACATGTTGGCGGAGTGTTGGAGAGGAGAACCCTGACTTGCCCGGGAGGTTGATTGAGTCTCTACCCCGGAGGACACGACACGGAGGCAGGCAACAGTGGGTACCACGAACTGTGAGTAAAGCTTTGAAACTGCAAGCCCTGGTGTCCTCCATTCATTCGCCGCTAACACCTTCAGCACCACTACATCTGGGTAACAGCATCTATACCATTCTGTGCCTCTCCTCATCCATTGCACCTACACTGCCCTGGGACTACAGCTCTACCTGTGGGGAGCTACACCATCTTTGCTTCACCACACCATCAGTCCCAGTGGATCTGCATGCAGCATTGGCTCAACATCTTACTTGCCAAACACCACAGGTGGCGTCACGAACTATCCATATAAACTATACTATTAACATCACCGCTATTGATATTGGGCGCCCAGGGCCACGGACCGGGTCACTGCTGCTGTGACACATCCCCCTGACACCGGACCGGTACCGAGTACCCCGCTGCCCTGGGTGTGAGGACGACCCAGATGGATACGCGCAAAACAATAATGTCAGTAGGACTCTTCAGAGAGATCTGCTCTGCACAGAAGCTCTGCTGTAGGTAATACATAGGGGACTTTATTGATTTCTATAGTGTATACTAGAGATGAGTGGATCGATCCACTGAGGATTGATTGTCTATTTCCTTAAATTCACAGTTCACCTAAGAATTCAAATTTTTTACAATTCAATGTTTTTGCAATTCGATTTATGACGATTACAGAAAAAAATGCCTGATACCATGCGACACACTGCTGTAAAACTTAGTGATCGGGTTATTGACATCAAGCGTGGCTGCATCTATCACATCACATGGTCTAGCAAGCAGCCAATCAGGGGGACCATCATAGCCAGTATAAAAGATGAGGGCCGGCCAAGCAACGCTGATTTAGGATTTTACTGCCTAGGGATAGAAGGACCGAGCATGCATCTCAATCCGCATATTTCCCACAGTTCACAGTGTGTATTTCTTTTGCACACTTCCTTGTTATTATAGTCTAATATTACACCTTTACAGGACACCTGAACACAACGGCCTGGAGCAGGTTCTTGCTTTTGGGCTTGCTACCTATATTTTTTTTTGTCCCATCATTTTTTTTTATAAAAGGCCAGGAAATGTAATAAAAAATGCCAAATTTCAATTTTTGAATATCTGTTTAATAGTCCAATTTAGCAACCAAACAGCTCACGACCATACGGCATGCTGTTGCTGTATGGTTGTTTCCTATCATGTAGCTGCTTCACAAAAGAGCATTTTAGGGTTATACAGCAAAAATAGAAAAAAGTGGGAACAGCAAACAATAAAAAGTCTGAGTCATTATATATCTGCAGGATATCGAACTATTCTATCTATATAAGATTGCTTTATTATTTATGACAACTAGATTTAATTTATTATAGTATGTAAAAGATGATGTTAAAAGCGCGTAGCATACGGATGTCATACAGGTGCTAGGCAAGAAAAAGATTTCACACTGTCATGACAAAATGACATAAGCTTGATACTTGCCTCATTTTCTGGATGAGAATCTGAACGATTTTATATATGCAGATGTGAGCGAACCCTTACAGTGGAAGTCTATGGAGCGTCAGAGCGAGGCACTATAAGCTTATATTGTAAAAGAAAATTCAGGCTCATGCATAGAGCGAGCTGGATAGTCGCAATTGAGGTAATGTCACAGAGAAGGGAAACAGAATGGACACCGATAAGAGCAGCGGTAGATCAATATATTAACCTCTTCATGACTGATGATGTATATTTGCATCATTGTCATGTCCCTGCCTTTGATGCGGGCTCACACACTGAGCCCGCATCTTTCCATGCACTTGAGAGCCGATTTAATCAACCATGAAGTGCTTCTAACAGCTGCGGGTGGATCCGAGATCAATCCCCCGACTATTAACCAGTTAAATGCTGCTGTCAGACAGAAAGTGCATCATTGATCCCGCCCATTGCCACGCCCATCACGTGATTGCAAGGCCCCGATGAGTTGTCATGTCTGCTGAAGACCCCCATGTCTGACATCAGGTTTCTCCTGCTGAAACACAGCTATGTACAGGTGATCGGATGATCGCAGCTTCAAGTCTCCTAAGGAGACTATTAAATGCAGTGAAAAGTTAAAAAAAGTATTAAAAAGTAAAAAAAACAGAAGTTCAAATCGCCACCCTCTTGCCCCCCCCTTAAAAAATAAAACAAAAAAATATACATATTTGGTATCACCACTTTCATAAATGTCCGCTCTATCAAAATACAAAATAAATTAATATGATTGGTAAACGGTATAACAATAAAAAAAAATCAAAACACCAGAATTATGCTTTTTTGGTCACCACAACATTGCAGTGAAACAATTGCTATTAAAATAACCATTTACTATAATTGTGCAAAGAATAAAAACTACTTGGTCAAATGTGAATGCACATAATATTGCTTATAGATGAAATGATTGTTTATTATACTGATATACTGCCATAGACTGTTCTTTGAGAATATTGAGAAAAATGTATAATATTTTATTCAGCATTACAGTTGTGTTTCACGTTTATAGGATTAGATAGTTCTGTGGATACACAATACACATTAACTTCTTTATCTGTGTTAAAGTTGTAGAAGAGGGAAATGTATATAAAGTGGCCTTCTGTCTATATGTACTGTGTTGATAGCCAGAAAAAATGCCTATGGGGTAACCACAGCATGTATTACCCATATCAGCTCATAAAAATTGACATTTATAGCTCCAGTCTAAATATGGAGCAAGTGGACTGGAAGCAGCGATCCAGTGGAAATAAATGAAAAAGTTTAACTTTTTTCACCCAGATCACATGGGTGAATAAAGTCCATTTACATCACTTTTTTTTATTGGAGTGATGCTTCAATTCATTTTTTTTCTTTATTTTAAAGCTTGCTAGCTGATATATTTCCATATATCTCTCCACATCCATAGACCTATATATCTACATATATTTTGTGGCAAAGTCACTTGCAGAGTGCTGGAGGGGAGATACATTTCACTGAGAAAATTAGTATTAGGCATCATGTTCCTGCCACTGCATAGGGGGAAGCTCAAGCCATGTCCTTTACAGTCTCCCATTCTTCTTCAGCCACAGAGGTTCCTGCTCAGCAGAGACGTTGATCCCAGTGTCTTGCTCATGTTAATGCTATGCATTTGGGTGGTGCTGCTGCTGCTGCTGCTGCTGCCACCCCAGATTCAGCTATAGCATTCAGCATTAGTCAGCGGCGAGCAGACGCCCCTGGGACTAAGTCCTGCTTTTCTCCATCTGAGCATGCCCATGAGATGACCGCTCATCGGTGGACAGAGGTCACATGCTCAGGTCCTCAAGCAGCTCGGACTGGGCCATCAGCAAGGTCCTGTAAGGCTGAAGTTATAAAAGGATCGCATGGCCGTGCGACCGTGCGCTAGTATAGACCATGTGGACCGAGAGTTGTATGCATGTATGAATGTCTCTGGTGAATAACTCATTATGAAACCCCTACCCTTGGTGCGCATGTGTTGTTAAGCCTTGCAAGTTAGTGCCTAGGCTGATAGTGCAGGTAGGAGGCAGAGTCAGGCACTAGCATCAGCGCCAATTTGTGGCTTTGCCTGTTCGCCACTGTGCACTTGGTCTGCACTCCACGGTAGGCAACGTTTATTAGTGGTGTTTGCATTTGCGATGCCGCGCGCTTAGTAGGTCTAGAGGGACTTTAACCCTGTGTCTTTGGGGCAGAGTTCTGTGACTGTACACTAGCGCTCACTTTGTCGAGCTATGCGAGCTTTAACAGGCTACAGCATTTATATTCCACAGTAGTGCAGTTCTGTGAAGCAACAGTCCGCCTCTGTACACACCGGGTGACGTTAACCCACATGTGTTCATCTATTATACCGCCATATAGCATTCGCCATTACCCAGCAGCAGGTAACATCTCTGCAAGGTGGACCCCGGGTTGCGAATGCACTTTATTACTACCTTCTTATTATTTGGTGCGTTCCACCAGCACTTGCATTATACTAGGGCTAGGGTCTGGCTAGTAATGTCAGATGAACAGTGAAAGCAGCGGTACATCCAGTAGCTGGAGGGCAGGGTGGCGGCTCCTGAGTGCACAACCTCAGCTGTGGATGTTAAAGCAGTAGCTGTTCAGGCTGCTAGCATGGCTGAAACTAGTTTGTCCACTGCCACCCCTGTTCCAACCTTATCCCGCCTCCCGCTGCTAGAGAAGTTTTCTGGTGATAGCAAGTCTTGTTGGGGATTTGTGAGCCAGTGTGCTATACACCTTGAGCTCCTGGCTGCACGTTTCCCCTCAGAGCAGGCCAAGGCGGGATTCATAATATCCCTTCTGTCAGACAGGGCGTTGGAGTGGGCCACGCCGCTGTGGGAGCACGACGATCATGTGGTGCAGAGTGCTCTGCGGTTCCTCAGCACTCTGAAACAGGTTTTTTGGGACCTCGAGTCACCCATGATACAGCGCTCCAACTGCTGGCACTGACACAGGGCTCATCCATGGTCAGCCATTTTAGGGTCCACTTCCGGACTTTAGCATCTGAGCTGGAGTGGCTGGACAAAGTCCTTATCCCTGTATTTTGGAGGGGACTGGCTGACAATGTGAAGGACGCTTTGGCCACTAAGAAGGTTCCTGCCACACTGGAGGAGCTAACAGCAGTGTCAACTCGCATCGACCTTCGTTTTAATGAGCGAAGGTTGGTGCGAGCCCAGTGTAGGCAGAGGTTTCAGCTGGCTCCCACCTTCGCTAAACCTCTGGAATCTCCAGTTCAGGTGTCCGAGCCACGTGAGGCCAAGGAGGTGTCACGAACAGGATCTAAGTCCCGGACCACTCGTGCACTCAAGGTCTGTCATGTCTGCCGGCAGTCAAGACATCTTGCCTCCAGATGTCCTCAGTGGTCGGGAGAATGTCCTTTGGTCACCCTCCTAGGGCTGTGGGGTACTTGGTACCGGGCCGGTATCAGTGGGATGTGTCACAGCAGCGGTGACCCGGACCGTGGCCCTGGGCACCCAAGTAATAGGAAGATGTGAATGGTGGAATGTAGTTAGATGAATAGTTTGTGACGCCACCTGTGGCGTTCGGCAAGGGAGGTGTTAAGCCGATGCTGCATGCACATCCGCTGGGACTGATGGTATAGTGCAGCAAAGGTGTAAAAGCTCCCCACAGGTGAAGCTATAGTCCCAGGGCAGTGTAGATGTGGTTGGCATGGGGATGTAGTGGTGCCGGAAAGGTAGGAAGCAGACAAGACACAGCGTGGTGCAATTTCTGTACCTTTACTTGGTAACTGCAGTCCAGGGTCCTGATTACAGATGGTATTGGAGCAGGCTAGCCTGGAAGCAATTCAGGTATTCTCTCTCAGCAGATGGGTTGTGCAGTCTCCTTACTAGCACTTATTCGAATGAAGTACTCCCAGTCCTGAGTTACACTGGAGTTCCTCCGGACAGATGTTCTCAAGAACCTCACTTGCACGGCAGACAGCTGTAGCCTATCTCGGGGACTCCTCTCTCCTGAGTCCCGGCTCACTATCCAAGCTGCTGTTGTGCCCTCAAGTCTTAGATGGGAGTCGGGCATTTACAGCCTCCTACTACTCTGGTGTCTGTTGCAGGACCGTTAGTATCCGTACAACCGTGGAGACCAGGCTCCAGTTCATGCGCTCTTACGGGAGATGAGCTCTTCCTCTCAGCTCTATCTCAGCGCTCCTTCCACACGTCTTCACACTTCACCCTCTGCAGACTAACTGACCACTCCTTCCTCTTGGCCCTCAGAGAGCACTCCTCCCCTTAATCCCAGTTCAGAGTTCCCCCTGCTGGCCTGGAGTGGAACTGTGTTGCATGCATAGATTGACTGCGAGAGAGACCCATCATTGCCTCCAAGCCTGGCATTACCCTCCCCTGGAGGAAGGCAAAGCCACTGTGGCGACCATACCCCTGGAGGCGCCACATCCCCGTTCAGTGACCATAGGAGGTGGTTCACTAGACACAGCTGCGTTTTCCTTCAAACTGTCCTTCAAGGAGACAATTACCATTGGCCCATCTACTCATATGGTAGAGCTTTGCGTGGATTCCGGGGTGGAGGGCTACTTTGTCTTTGCCCAATGGCACGCAATTCCTCTGGTGATGCTCGCCAAACCAGTGATCGAGTGGTAAATGGGTCAACACTGCCCTCACAGATAACTCATCAGACAGTCCCATTTACTCTATCCATGTCTCCATCCCATCAGGAGATCATCTCCCTGCTAGTCATTCCTGAGGGAATTGATGAGGTCCTCTTAGGGATACCATGTGTCACGGTCAACGTGTGTCTGGAAACAGATGTTACCGCAAGGCGAACCCATAACACACGTGACCCTGGATACAGCGCCTCCAGTGGGGCGAATTTAAATAATAAAACGTGCAGATGGATACACCGCCTCCACCTGGCGAATTTAGGTATTACACGTTAATATAAATTCTGGAAACCCCGCCTCCAGTACGGCAAATTTAAATAATAAGGGGGACCTGGGAAACATTAACAATGGTGGGCCCTGCGATAGGGAAAAGGGAATTGGAGACCTCCTGAGCTCCCCTGAGCCAGTGTCCCTGCACTCCTAACGTTCCCTATGCCGGTTCCGCACCGGGCGCCGCACGCGTACCTCAACGCCCTTGCTCGCCCTGACCCTAAACCCTCATTAGGGAGTTGGTCGGTGCGGAAACTAATCCCACCACTGCACTAACAACACACATGAGGGAAAGAGACAATACAGGGGGACACCACTTAGCTTTATGCTCTGTGCTTATGCTCCTGTAACAGAGCCCTCCACCTGCGTGCGTCTTCTCCTCCACCCGGATCCATCACCATAACAGGATTCTTCACAATAGTGCAGCCTTGGAGCAGAGTCCACCACCAGTTGCTGCTGCTTAGTAACAGAGTCCCAAAGATGAGTTCAGCTTCTGACACGAAGTCAAGCATGCTTGAGTCCAGCTCAGCAGCCAAGTCCCACATGGTGAGTGCCACTCTCCATAGTCGCCACTCCACCAGTCCATGCAGACACTTCCTGCTGACACCATCACTGCGACCCCACCACGCCATGCCAGCCCTTCGTCCAGACACCATAGCTGACACACTTCCCCCCTGGCTAAGCTGCACAGGACTCCTCCTCAGCTCCATCCTTCCACCAGGCTCTCACCAACTCAGAATCCATGAATGAATATCACCAGCCGTGATTGCACACCCTGAGACTCATTTATAGAGCCCCACACCTGAATCATAATTACAGAGAACTTTAAACTGAAAACCTAAGGTGCGATACCACTAACCACCACCGGGGACAGTCAAGTCACTTGGCACTTGCCAAAGTAAAAAAGATCACCCTGTGCAATTTAAAACTGTCAGATCAAATTCAGATCATGACAGTACCCCCTCCTTAATGAGGGGCCTCTGGACCCTCAAGACCACCCCTCATTAGGGAAACACCTACAGCGGGGACGCCCAGATCCTGAGTTCACCCCACCACTACCTGACACTTCAGGTTTATGACAAACACACCGCTGGTATTGGCAATAAAGTTCATTTTGGAGGCACCACTCATCTCCACAGCGCCGACCTGGGGAACGAGTTTATGTATGTGTATGTTTGTTTGTTATGAGCTGATCAGGCTCCACAACACACTTCCACAAGATGTTTTTTGGTGGCACCCATACACGCTCGTTCACACACAGGTCCGGACCTGAACGTTCATTGCACACATTTGTTTGTCATAATTGGTGAACTCATTCTGAACTAGACAGCAGAGGCGTCCCCCTGTGTCACCACACTCACACCCCCGCCATTCACCACGGGACACCACCCTCCAACCCTCTTCACCATGAGGTCTACGCCTCCCAGGGTTGGTTAATGGCGAGGGTTGAGATTTGTCCCTACTCCCCCGCAGCACACCTGCTGCTCACACCAGGAGAAGAGGGGACCAGATATGGAGGAACATACACTCGCTGGTCACCTCCACACGACCAGGAGGGGGCAGCATTAAAGATTTGGCGTGAGCCCCACGGACTCTACACCAGTCTGCTCATCACTGGAACGTACCCCTTCACCTCGGGGAATACCAAGCAGCTCCGTGGGGCACCATTCCTCCCACCTGCCTGGGTACGCCCGCGTGCATGAGCAAGTCCCGCTCCCCAGCAGCGACTCTAGGGGCTTTTAGCCAGATCACAGCCGCCATATTTTTTTTTTTTTTTCTCAGCAGAGGCCCCAGACCCAGATAACTGCTGCTGCAGCGGCTTAAACACACCATGCCGCTCCCAGTCACCTCAGTGAAGTCCAGCAGCAACTGCTCACAGGTCATCACATGGCCAAAGGCCCCAGACCCTGACAATTACTCACAGGTCTCCACATGGCCAAAAGCTCACCAGAAAAAAAAAACAAAACTGTAGGGCTGGTGATAATGTCACGGTCAACGTGTGTCTGGAAACAGATGTTACCGCAAGGCGAACCCATAACACACGTGACCCTGGATACAGCGCCTCCAGTGGGGCGAATTTAAATAATAAAACGTGCAGATGGATACACCGCCTCCACCTGGCAAATTTAGGTATTACACGTTAATATAAATTCTGGAAACCCCGCCTCCAGTACGGCAAATTTAAATAATAAGGGGGACCTGGGAAACATTAACAATGGTGGGCCCTGCGATAGGGAAAAGGGAATTGGAGACCTCCTGAGCTCCCCTGAGCCAGTGTCCCTTCACTCCTAACGTTCCCTATGCCGGTTCCGCACCGGGCGCCGCAAGCGTACCTCAACGCCCTTGCTCGCCCTGACCCTAAACCCTCATTAGGGAATTGGTCGGTGCGGAAACTAATCCCACCACTGCACTAACAACACACATGAGGGAAAGAGACAATACAGGGGGACACCACTTAGCTTTATGCTCTGTGCTTATGCTCCTGCAACAGAGCCCTCCACCTGCGTGCGTCTTCTCCACCCGGATCCATCACCATAACAGGATCCTTCACCATAGTGCTGCCTTGGAGCAGAGTCCACCACCAGTTGCTGCTGCTTAGTAACAGAGTCCCAAAGATGAGTTCAGCTTCTGACACGAAGTCAAGCATGCTTGAGTCCAGCTCAGCAGCCAAGTCCCACATGGTGAGTGCCACTCTCCATAGTCGCCACTCCACCAGTCCATGCAGACACTTCCCGCTGACACCATCACTGCGACCCCACCATGCCATGCCAGCCCTTCGTCCAGACACCATAGCTGATACACTTCCCCCTGGCTAAGCTGCACAGGACTCCTCCTCAGCTCCATCCTTCCACCAGGCTCTCACCAACTCAGAATCCATGAATGAATATCACCAGCCGTGATTGCACACCCTGAGACTCATTTATAGAGCCCCACACCTGAATCATAATTACAGAGAACTTTAAACTGAAAACCTAAGGTGCGATACCACTAACCACCACCGGGGACAGTCAAGTCACTTGGCACTTGCCAAAATAAAAAAAGTTCACCCTGTGCAATTTAAAACTGTCAGATCAAATTCAGATCATGACACCATGGTTACACTACCACTCCCCTCATATAGAGTGGTGCTCAGGGAGAATTCTGGGATGGAGTAAATCCTGTGAAGGTAGATGTCAGAGGGAGTGCGTTCAGGTTGCTACTACAGAGGTACCCGCAGATCTTTCCTCTCTCCCCAAACACTATTGGCCCTATTGAAGTGTTCACCAGGAAGGCTGCGGAGACCCTTCCGCCTCACCGCCCCTATGACTGCCCTATTGACCTCTTGCCTGGTGCTGAGCCTCCACGGGGTCGAGTCTATCCACTATCTCTCCCAGAGATGGAGGCAATGACTCAGTACATCCAGGAAAATCTGTCATGAGGATTCATTAGGAAGTCAGTGTCACCTGCAGGGGCAGGATTCTTCTTCGTGCAGAAGAAGAACGGAGAACAATGTCCATGCATAGATTACAGGGGTCGTAACACCATCACCGTTAAGAACAAGTACCCTCTGCCCCTGATATCTGAGCTATTTGTCAGGTTGCGGGGAGCGCAAGGGTTTTTACTAAAGTGAGGGTCACTGGCCTGTAATTTCCTGGCTCCATCTGCTTTCCTTTTTTGAAGATAGCTACAACATTTACCCTTCTCCAATCTTCTGAGACTTCTCTTGTTCTCCAGGATTTTTCAAAGACTCTGTCACACTATGACGGTTTTTGATAAGGAAGGGGGGGCCTCAAACAGTCCCTGGAACTGGGACCCTAAGTATCCCTGTCCCAGGGGTACCCTTAAAAGGTAGAGAGACCAGAGTCTCCAACCTTACTAAGCTCCTGTTAATGTCTTTAGCTGTCCCTACCCCGTGGGACAGATATGTTAGTGTATATACACGCAAGACAAACCGGTATAACAAAAAGCAACTGACATACAAAAACATTCACCAAGGGAAGAGAGGAATGAAAGGAAGGATAGGAAGCTACAAACCAAATGGGAATAGGATAATGGAGAAAGTATACACCCAAAAACAGCAGACAACAATCTCCAGCAGCAACTATGAATGCCAACTTCAGCACACCAACTCCAGCAAACAAGGAAGCAAAACTTTCACAGGCAGGGATGAGGAGGTCTGGCCAGGTTTTATAGAGAGAAAATGAGCAGGTCAGCAGCAGTTGTGAGATGGAGTTGCATGTCTCTAACCACCATACAAAGAGTTATCAACCTCTTCAGCACCAAAGGAAAAAGTCCATTTAATATGAGGAACAAAACTCACAGGTTAAATGGAAGACCTGTGATTCACAGTACATAAAGATCACCTAACCCTAGAACTCCCAGGAGGACGTGACACACTTGTGACAGTACCCCCTATGGGTCAGGTTTCTCCGGATGGGTCAAATTAAAGAACCGTATCAACCTACCAGCATTAATCTTAGATGCCAACAACCACATCATCACCTTAGGACCATACCCCTTCCAATGCACTAGTTACTGTACAGAGCGACAAACCTTACGGGAATCAACTATTCTGGCTACCTGAAAGTCTAAATTACTATCAATAATAACCGATGGTTGTGGTAAAGGTGACAATACCACAGGCACAACATTTCTTTTGAGTTAAAACCTGTGGAAAATATTATGTATCTTGAGTTGGAGGAAGCTTGACACGAAAAGTTACAGGGTTGATTATGGTGACCGCCTTATATGGACCAATAAACTTAGAATCTAGTTTCCAAAAGTAAGTTTCAGTTTAATATTTTTAGTGGACGGCCATACCAACTCATTCAACACCAGGTCCGGACCTGATAATCGTTTATCAGCCATACGTTTGTATTTGTCTCTCACGATCTTTAAATTATCCTGAACCCCTTCCCACATAGATGAGAATGAAGGTGAGATTTGCTCCTCTCCAGGAAACCCCGAAGGCTCAGCAGGTAAAGCAATAAAGTGCGCCATTTTACTAAACCTATCCACCACAAGTAAGATAACTGTTTTGCCAGAGGACGAAGTGAGATCCGTGATGAAATTCATGGATAAATTAGTCCATGGTCGGTCAGGAATGGTTAATGGTAAAAAAAAAAAGCCCCAGACAGACGAGTATGCGGGGTCTTAGACCGCGCACAGACACTATAAGAGGACACAAAGTCAACTGCATCCTTACTCAACCTTGGCCACCAGAAATAAGGAGAAAGGAGGTCCAAGGTTTCCTTACTACCTGGGTGACCAGTCAGAGCTGAGATATGATGTGCCTAAAATTTTAAGTTGCAGATTTACAGGTACAAACAATTTCCATGAAAGACCAGCAGAGGAACCACCCTAAGATTTCAATACCTCACCCTCAAGTTCAGAGCACACTGCAGAGACGACCAACCCTTTTTGGAAAATAGGGACAGCATCATCATTATTTCCTTCCCCAGGGAAACTCCAAGACAAAGCATCTGCGTTGACGTTCTTAATCCCAGGATGGTAAGTGACCACAAAATTAAACCTGATGAAAAACAAAGACCATCTAGCTTGCCTGCGTTTCAGACGTTTAGCAGAGTAAAGGTACATCAAGCTTTTATATTCAGTTGTGACTGTGATCGAATGAACTGCCTCCTTCAAAAAATAACACCATTCCTCAAATGCCAACTTAATGGCCAAAAGATCCCTATTGCCTACATCAGTTTCATTCGGCCGATGACAGCTTTTTAGAGAAGAAGGCACATGGATGCCATTTACTAGATGATGACTAGTGTTGAGCATTCCGATACCGCAAGTATCGGGTATCGGCCGATATCAGCGGTATCGGAATTCCGATACTTAATTCCGATACTTTTTTCATATCGGATTCCGGGATCGGAATCGGAATAGGAAGTTCCCATCATGCTATGAGCCTGCTTGCTTTGATTAAGCCAATGGGAATCCTCCGAAGTGTGGGCACATCCTGTTAGGCATGTAGGCATGTTAACTATTGGCATGGCTGTGATTGGCTGCCGAAATGATGTCATGATGCACTATAAAAGCCACCGCAGCCGCCATTTCTGGTCACTCTGCTGTGAATTCAGTTAGGGACAGGCTGCTGTAGAAGACTGTGAGGGACAGTTAGAAATAGCGATTCTAAAAACAATATTGTGCTTTATCCAGGCTACATAAACCACCACTGTAGCTTGCTTTTCCCTAGCAGCGCTGTTTTCACAGCTGTCTGCAAGGGCTGTGTGAGTGCAGCTCACGCTGTGGAGTGGGTCCTGCAGCCACGTCAGGCTGTAGGCCACCCAGTGTGATCACTGCTGCCTCATACATCTTTTATTTTTTGAGCTGCATTTTTTAAATAATTTCAATCTAGTGTGCTTCCATCCGTATCCATATACGTTGGTTGCAAACACTAGTAGTAGACAGCGGAGCCTTTCTGCAGCCTTTCAGTGCTAGTGTCCACTTTGCAGCACTGTTCACGGCTGTCTGAGAGGTCTCTGACTGTGTGTGAGTGCAGCTCACGCTGAGTAGTGTGTCCTGCAGCTACGTCTGGCTGTAGGACGCTCAGCGTGCGTCACTGCCTCACACATATTTTTATTTGAGTGCAGCTCATTTTTTCTTCTATTAGTGTGCATCCATCCGTCTCCATCTACGGTGGTTGCAAACACTATATAGGAGTACACAGCGGAGCCTTTCTGCAGCCTGTCAGTGCCAGTGCCCACTTAGCTGCACTGTTGACGGCTGTCTGAGAGGTCTCTGACTGTGTGTGAGTGCAGCTCACGCTGAGTAGAGTGTCCTGCAGCTACGTCTGGTTGTAGGACGCTCAACGTGCGTCACTGCCTCACACATATTTGTCTCTGAGTGCAGCTCATTTTTTCTTCTCCTATTAGTGTGCATCCATCCGTATCCATCAACATTGGTTGGTTGCAAACACTATATAGGAGTAGATAGAGGAGCCTTTTTTTCTGGCTTGTGCCCTGCCGGCGCAGCCAGATTAGTATTACCCAATTTTTTTGGAGCCTCATCTTTTGCATTGTAGGTTACCTGCCTGCATTGTAATAGCTCCAAAAAGTTGGTGATACTATCAGTTTCAATTCTTTGTTCTCATACTTTGAGTTTGTTTCAAACAAAGAAACCACATAAAAAGTTCACCAAACACTACATTTTGAACTTGTGTAGGCCACATCAGCTCCTATTAAAGTCTAGTCCACACACACACACTTCATAAAATTAGTGTTTCTTGTACCTGTAACCAGCTGTTCAGGAATAAGCACACTAAGGCCCCCCTTTGTCCTTTTTTGCCTATCTTAAGCAGTCTTGCAAGATGAAGAAGGCAGGGAGTAAGGCGCGGGGGCGTGGGCGTGGGCGTGGAGTTTCAGCAGGGAGAGGACGTGGGGATTCTGCAGGGAGAGGACGTGGGGATTCTACAGGTAGAGGACGTGGGGATTCTGGGCCTGCTGCGGGCACCAGTGGATCAGCATCCCCCAGTTTTAGCAGGCAACAGTCCTTTATGCGCAGCTTTGTAGGACCTCAACGTACCCCACTGCTGCGGGAGGAACAAATTGAAGCCGTTGTCGGATGGATGGCAGCTAACGCATCGACTTCAATTACTTCCGCATCCTCTCAGGGTCAGAGCACCGAAGAGCAACCATCTGTCTCTTCACCACCTGCCAAAGTGCCCAGGCAGTCAGAGAGACATGGACAGGAGCCATCACAATCTCTACTTCTGTTCTCGGAATCTGTTGGCTTGGAAAGAGGGGGCCAGCCAAGCAGCATTCCTGAATGTGAAGAAGAGGGAGTATGCAGTGATGCGCAACTTCTTTGTCCCTCTGAATCTGAAGAGGCGAGTGGGCCAGTGCCTATGGTCAGCACACCTCAGTACGCATCAGATGATGACGAGACTCAGTTGCCACTTTCTGGTGCGTACGGTGCTGGCGAGACAACCCCGGAGAAGCAGCTGTTTGAAGAGGGGAGGGAAGATGATGAGGTCCTTGACCCATCATGGCGTGAGCAACAGGAAGGTGGTGGGAGCAGCTCGGAGGAAGAGATTCCCCTACCGGCCAAAACAGGAGGCAGAGGGAGGGGGAAGACTTGGTTGCCTGTACCCTCCACTTCGGCACCCGTTAGGAGCATTCCTCCTTCCAAAGGCAAACCGGGCGCTCACAAGAGTTGCAGTGCGTGGTCCTTTTTTGACACAGTTGCAGATGACATTTGCTTTGTCAAATGCAAGCTGTGTCATCAGAGAGTCAAAAGAGGGAGAAATGTCAGCAACCTCAATACCACAAATATGTGGAAACATGTGCGCACCAAGCACGAGTTGGAGTTGCATAGACACCCTCAAGACGTAGGCCAACGTACAGCACCACCTACCACCTCTTCAGTTCGTGTTGGGCCCTCTTCCTCCAGCTCACACACTGCTGGTTCAGCTTCCTCACAGGATCGCCAAGGAAGAACCTCTGCCACTGTTGTCCGGAGACCCTGTCAGATTCCACCCATAACAGCACGTTCCCATCCATCACAGCCATCGGTAGCACAGGCATGGGATAAAAGGCGCCCTTACTCGGCAAACCATCCCCGAGCACAGTCTCTGAATGCTGGCATTGCCAAACTTCTGGCAGTTGAAATGCTGTCATTCAGGCTGGTGGACACTGACACCTTCCGGGACTTAATGGCATTGGCAGTCCCCCAATACAACGTGCCCAGCCGCTTTTATTTCAGCAGGCGAGCCGTCCCTGCCCTGCAGAAACATGTTGAGGGCAAAATAAAACATGCGCTACTAAACGCCGTTAGTAGCAAGGTCCACCTGACCACCGATGCGTGGACCAGTAACCATGGACAGGGACGATACCTTTCCCTCACTGCCCACTGGGTCAATGTTGTGGAGCCGGGTACGGATCTGGAGAGTGGCGCTGTACGTGTTCTTCCAACGCCACGGATTGCAGGACTCCAGTCTGTACACATAGACTCCTCCTCCTACTCAAGTTCCTCAGAAACAGCAGAGCAGGAGCCTGTTACGACCGATATGAGCACAGCCGTGGCCAAACGTCAACAGGCTGTACTCAAATTAATTTCTTTGGGGAATCGAAGCCACACAGCGCAGGAGCTCTGGAATGCTATCAAGCTGGAGAGCGATGTGTGGTTTGGGCCAGCGAATCTCCAGCCGGGCTTGGTAGTGTGTGACAATGGCCGAAATCTGGTGGCAGCTCTTGGCCTAGGCAACCTCACACACATCCCATGTCTGGCACATGTTCTTAACTTGGTCGTGCAGAGCTTTCTGAGGGACTATCCGGATCTTGATGCACTGTTGCACAAGGTCCGCATAGAGTGCGCTCACTTGCGACGTTCCAGCACGGCAAGATCGCGCCTCGCTGCTCTGCAGCGACGATTTGGCCTTCCAGAACATCGCATCATATGTGACCTACCCACCCGGTGGAATTCAACGTTACATATGTTGGAGCGGTTGTGTGAGCAGCAGGCAGCAGTCATGGAGTACCAGCTGCATCAGGCGCAAACAAGTCGCACTGTGCGCCGTTCACACTTCAGCACCATTGAGTGGGCCTCTATGAAGGACATCTGCCTCGTTTTGCGTGCCTTCGATGAATCCACGCGGATGGCGAGTGCAGATGATGCACTAGTCAGCATGACTGTCCCCCTTATCTGCCTGCTTCAACAAACACTGCAAGCACTAAGGGATGAGGTTTCAGAAGAGGTGGAGGATGAGGAGTCCCAAATGCCATCTGCTTCTGGACAGTCTGCGCTACGTGTTTCCTCACAAAGGCCTAGGCAGGGGACACTTTGTGAGGAGGATGAGGAGGAGTCGATGGAGGAGGAAGACATCTCTCCAGAGGAGGGAGGTACACAAACCTCTACTCAGTATGTACAGCGAGGGTGGGGTGATGCAGAGCAGGTCGAGGTCACGCCTCAAACAGGGGACAGCGGTTCTTTGGCAGTTGGGAGTCTGCAGCACATGGTTGATTTCATGCTGCAGTGCCTGAGAAACGACCGCCGCATCGCCCACATTCTCGTCTCGGCTGATTATTGGGTGTACACCCTCCTAGATCCTCGCTACCGGGACAGCGTACAAAGGCTCATACCAACGTTGAACCGGGAGCGTAAAATGCGGGAGTACGAAGAGTCACTGGTGCAGTCCATAATGTTTTCCATTCCACCCGACAGCATTGTTGCAAGTGCTTTACAAAGCAGCTCTGTGCGTCGAGGCAGTGGAGGAAACTCTGCACAAAGAGGGAGCAGAGGCAGTGCCGCAGCACAAGGCAAGACCACTATGGCCCAAATGTGGCAAAGTTTTGTGTGTCCACCACAATTGTCTACACCATCAGCGACGCCTCGAGTCAGCAGGAGGCAACGCTTCCGTCAGATGGTGTCAGACTACATGTCTTGCCCTGTCGCTGTACTCCCAGATGGCTCTTCCCCCTTCAAGTTTTGGGTCTCTAAGCTGGATACATGGCCAGAGCTTAGCCAGTATGCATTGGAGGTGCTGGCTTGCCCTGCTGCCAGTGTATTATCGGA
The DNA here is from genome assembly GCF_039654945.1 of Dendrobates tinctorius. Classification (NCBI taxonomy): domain Eukaryota; kingdom Metazoa; phylum Chordata; class Amphibia; order Anura; family Dendrobatidae; genus Dendrobates; species Dendrobates tinctorius. The sequence continues at coordinate 18,155,790 of NW_027361728.1, read as the reverse complement.
ACGTGTCTTTAGTGCCGCAGGTGGTGTACTAACAGACCGTCGCACGCGACTATCTTCCGATAATGTTGACCGGCTGACTTTTCTGAAAATGAACAAGGCCTGGATCTCCAAAGACTTTGCCATTCCTCTTACAGACTAAATTAGTGGTTGGCAACTGTATCCAGGTCTGCTGGTGTGTTCATTTTTCTACCACCTGAACTATAATCCCTGTGCTTCAACACAGCCAGTTGTCGCTCAGATGTGTCGTCTGCACAGAGAAACACACTAGCTCCTGTGTTACTGGGGTTCAGTAATGCCAGCTGATCCCCTGCTGTGTGGACGGCAGAGTCACCAGCTCCATCAACATTCAAACCACTACTGATTTTTAACCGTGCCCAACTTAGGTCTCTGGCTCCACTGTCTCTACTATTTCCCCTGACCTCCAACCCCGCCATCTACATCTCTGAAGTGGCGTCAGCACAATCTACACTTGTTCCTGTGTTCCTGTGGCTCAGTCCCATCAGTTTATCCCCTGATGTGTGTCCGGCAAGGTCTCCTGCTCTGTCCACATTCCCATAACCAGTAGTGGGAATGAGGACAGAGCTGGCGAACTTGCCGGACAAACATCAGGGGATCAACTGATGGGACTGAGCACCAGTAACACAGGAACAAGTGTAGATTGTGCTGACGCCACTTCAGAGATGTAGCTGGCGGGGTTGGAGGCCAGGGTAAATAGTAGAGACAGTGGAGCCAGAGGCCTAAGTGGAGCATGGTTAGAATCAGTAGTAGTCCACAACCTCCATAAAAACCGCTGCCCATTGGCCTCTGCATGCGGCATGCGTAATCCTGGGCACCAACAGCGTCAGTTGGTGTTCAGAAGTGTCGTCTCCACAGAGCCAAACACATTCGTTCAAGTGTTAGTGGGGTTCAGCACTGCCAGCTGTTCCCCTGCTGTGGAGATGGCAAGTCTCCTGCTGCCTTCACCTGCCAAAATCCAGTAGGCCCCAGCCTGCTCCTCGCCTAATCCTGGGCTCCAACAGCGTCAGTTGGTGTTCAGAAGTGTCGTCTCCACAGAGCCAAACACATTCGTTCAAGTGTTAGTGGGGTTCAGCACTGCCAGCTGTTCCCCTGCTGTGGAGATGGCAAGTCTCCTGCTGCCTTCACCTGCCAAAATCCAGTAGGCCCCAGCCTGCTCCTCGCCTAATCCTGGGCTCCAACAGCGTCAGTTGGTGTTCAGAAGTGTCGTCTCCACAGAGCCAAACACATTCGTTCAAGTGTTAGTGGGGTTCAGCACTGCCAGCTGTTCCCCTGCTGTGGAGATGGCAAGTCTCCTGCTGCCTTCACCTGCCAAAATCCAGTAGGCCCCAGCCTGCTCCTCGCCTAATCCTGGGCTCCAACAGCGTCAGTTGGTGTTCAGAAGTGTCGTCTCCACAGAACCAAACACATTCGTTCAAGTGTTAGTGGGGTTCAGCACTGCCAGCTGTTCCCCTGCTGTGGAGATGGCAAGTCTCCTGCTGCATTCACCTGCCAAAATCCAGTAGGCCCCAGCCTGCTCCTCGCCTAATCCTGGGCTCCAACAGCGTCAGTTGGTGTTCAGAAGTGTCGTCTCCACAGAGCCAAACACATTCGTTCAAGTGTTAGTGGGGTTCAGCACTGCCAGCTGTTCCCCTGCTGTGGAGATGGCAGTCTCTCCTGCTGTCTCCGCATTACAAAGACAGTAGGCCTCTGCCTACACCCTCCTATTTCCTGGGCTTCAACACAGCCAGTTGTAGTTCGGAAGTGCCGTCCACACGGAAAGAGATACTTGCTCCCGTGTCTCAGTGGGGTTCAGTAACGTCAGCTGATCCCCTGCTGTGTGGATGGCAGTCTCTCCTGCTGTCACCTCATTCAAAATTCAGTAGGCCTCTGCCTACACCCTCCTATTTCCTGGGCTTCAACACAGCCAGTTGTAGTTCGGAAGTGCCGTCCACACGGAAAGAGATACTTGCTCCCGTGTCTCAGTGGGGTTCAGTAACGTCAGCTGATCCCCTGCTGTGTGGATGGCAGTCTCTCCTGCTGTAAACTCATTCAAAATACAGTAGGCCTCTGCCTACACCCTCCTATTTCCTGGGCTTCAACACAGCCAGTTGTAGTTCGGAAGTGCCGTCCACACGGAAAGAGACACTTGCTCCCGTGTCTCAGTGGGGTTCAGTAACGTCAGCTGATCCCCTGCTGTGTGGATGGCAGTCTCTCCTGCTGTAAACTCATTCAAAATACAGTAGGCCTCTGCCTACACCCTCCTATTTCCTGGGCTTCAACACAGCCAGTTGTAGTTCGGAAGTGCCGTCCACACGGAAAGAGACACTTGCTCCCGTGTCTCAGTGGGGTTCAGTAACGTCAGCTGATCCCCTGCTGTGTGGATGGCAGTCTCTCCTGCTGTCACCTCATTCAAAATTCAGTAGGCCTCTGCCTACACCCTCCTATTTCCTGGGCTTCAACACAGCCAGTTGTAGTTCGGAAGTGCCGTCCACACGGAAAGAGATACTTGCTCCCGTGTCTCAGTGGGGTTCAGTAACGTCAGCTGATCCCCTGCTGTGTGGATGGCAGTCTCTCCTGCTGTCACCTCATTCAAAATTCAGTAGGCCTCTGCCTACACCCTCCTATTTCCTGGGCTTCAACACAGCCAGTTGTAGTTCGGAAGTGCCGTCCACACGGAAAGAGATACTTGCTCCCGTGTCTCAGTGGGGTTCAGTAACGTCAGCTGATCCCCTGCTGTGTGGATGGCAGTCTCTCCTGCTGTCACCTCATTCAAAATTCAGTAGGCCTCTGCCTACACCCTCCTATTTCCTGGGCTTCAACACAGCCAGTTGTAGTTCGGAAGTGCCGTCCACACGGAAAGAGATACTTGCTCCCGTGTCTCAGTGGGGTTCAGTAACGTCAGCTGATCCCCTGCTGTGTGGATGGCAGTCTCTCCTGCTGTAAACTCATTCAAAATACAGTAGGCCTCTGCCTACACCCTCCTATTTCCTGGGCTTCAACACAGCCAGTTGTAGTTCGGAAGTGCCGTCCACACGGAAAGAGACACTTGCTCCCGTGTCTCAGTGGGGTTCAGTAACGTCAGCTGATCCCCTGCTGTGTGGATGGCAGTCTCTCCTGCTGTAAACTCATTCAAAATACAGTAGGCCTCTGCCTACACCCTCCTATTTCCTGGGCTTCAACACAGCCAGTTGTAGTTCGGAAGTGCCGTCCACACGGAAAGAGACACTTGCTCCCGTGTCTCAGTGGGGTTCAGTAACGTCAGCTGATCCCCTGCTGTGTGGATGGCAGTCTCTCCTGCTGTCACCTCATTCAAAATTCAGTAGGCCTCTGCCTACACCCTCCTATTTCCTGGGCTTCAACACAGCCAGTTGTAGTTCGGAAGTGCCGTCCACACGGAAAGAGACACTTGCTCCCGTGTCTCAGTGGGGTTCAGTAACGTCAGCTGATCCCCTGCTGTGTGGATGGCAGTCTCTCCTGCTGTCACCTCATTCAAAATTCAGTAGGCCTCTGCCTACACCCTCCTATTTCCTGGGCTTCAACACAGCCAGTTGTAGTTTGGAAGTGCCGTCCACACGGAAAGAGATACTTGCTCCCGTGTCTCAGTGGGGTTCAGTAACGTCAGCTGATCCCCTGCTGTGTGGATGGCAGTCTCTCCTGCTGTAAACTCATTCAAAATACAGTAGGCCTCTGCCTACACCCTCCTATTTCCTGGGCTTCAACACAGCCAGTTGTAGTTCGGAAGTGCCGTCCACACGGAAAGAGACACTTGCTCCCGTGTCTCAGTGGGGTTCAGTAACGTCAGCTGATCCCCTGCTGTGTGGATGGCAGTCTCTCCTGCTGTAAACTCATTCAAAATACAGTAGGCCTCTGCCTACACCCTCCTATTTCCTGGGCTTCAACACAGCCAGTTGTAGTTCGGAAGTGCCGTCCACACGGAAAGAGACACTTGCTCCCGTGTCTCAGTGGGGTTCAGTAACGTCAGCTGATCCCCTGCTGTGTGGAAGGCAGTCTCTCCTGCTGTCACCTCATTCAAAATTCAGTAGGCCTCTGCCTACACCCTCCTATTTCCTGGGCTTCAACACAGCCAGTTGTAGTTCGGAAGTGCCGTCCACACGGAAAGAGACACTTGCTCCCGTGTCTCAGTGGGGTTCAGTAACGTCAGCTGATCCCCTGCTGTGTGGATGGCAGTCTCTCCTGCTGTCACCTCATTCAAAATTCAGTAGGCCTCTGCCTACACCCTCCTATTTCCTGGGCTTCAACACAGCCAGTTGTAGTTCGGAAGTGCCGTCCACACGGAAAGAGATACTTGCTCCCGTGTCTCAGTGGGGTTCAGTAACGTCAGCTGATCCCCTGCTGTGTGGATGGCAGTCTCTCCTGCTGTCACCTCATTCAAAATTCAGTAGGCCTCTGCCTACACCCTCCTATTTCCTGGGCTTCAACACAGCCAGTTGTAGTTCGGAAGTGCCGTCCACACGGAAAGAGATACTTGCTCCCGTGTCTCAGTGGGGTTCAGTAATGTCAGCTGATCCCCTGCTGTGTGGATGGCAAAGTCTCCTGCTGCCTACACAGTCGTACCACTACTGATTTTTAACCGTGCTCCAATTAGGCCTGTGGCTCCACTGTCTCTCGTATTTCCCCTGTCCTCCAACCCTGCCAGTTACAGCTCCGAAGTGGCGTCTGCACAATCCACACTTGTTCCTGTGTTACAGGTGTTCAGTCCGATCAGTTAATCCCCTGATGTGTGTCCGGCAATGTCGCCTGCTCTGTCCACATTCCCATTATCGGAATGTGGACAGAGCAGGCGACATTGCCGGACACACATCAGGGGATTAACTGACCGGACTGAACACCTGTAACACAGGAACAAGTGTGGATTGTGCAGACGCCACTTCGGAGCTGTAACTGGCGGGGTTGGAGGACAGGGGAAATACGAAAATCAGTGAATCCACAGGCCTAAGTGGAGCTTGGTTCAAATTAGTAGTCTACAACCGATCTTAAAATTTCTTCAATGCAGCCTAAGCCTGCTCCGTGCTTGTCCCTGGGCTTCAACACAGCCAGTTGTTGCTCGGAAGTGCCGTCTTCACAGAGTAAAACACTAGCTCCTGTGTTTGTGGGGTTCAGTAACGTCAGCTGTTCCCCTGCTGTTTTGATGGCAATCTGTCCTGCTGCCTCCCAATTGACAGCACATCAGGCCTCAGCCTGCTAAGTGCTTGTCCTGGGCTCCAACATCGCCAGTTGCTGCTCATAACTGACTTTGGCACGGGTACTCCCTCCTGCCCAGCTTGGTTCCAGCCCTGCCTGCTGTTTCCGGGAAGTGTCAATGTCAGTTTGCCACCCCAAGTTGCCATGTCGTGTTGCGGTTGGGTTAGCCGAGGCTAGGGTGCCAGCAGTTTAGGTGCTTCCTATGTGGACTGCGGGTTCTGGTAAGAAAGGTTTGTTCCATAGTGCCAGTAGGACAAGCACCCCCTGTAGGACTGTGTGATTCGGTAACTGCGGCCAGCTTGCGGCATGCCAACTTTGCTTTTCAGGGGTAACTTCTGATACCCCTCCGGGTTCCAGCACCGTCAGCTGGTTCTCATCAGAGCCTTTGGCCTAGGTGCCTCCATCTCGGTATCCGAGTTCCAGCAACGTCTGCTGGTCCTTGGTAGTGCTTTGTAGCACAGGTACCTCCTGCTTAGTAACCGGGTTCCAGCACCGTCAGCTGGTCCTCGGTTGTGCCATTGGCTCTTATTCCTTCTGCTGCCCCTCCGGGTGCCAGCACTGTCAGCTGGTCCTCGCTATTTCCATTTGCTCTTGCAGCTTATGCTACCCCTCCGGGTTCCAGCACCGTCAGCTGGTTCTCGTCAGAGCCTTTGGCCTAGGTGCCTCCATCTCGGTATCCGAGTTCCGGCAACGTCTGCTGGTCCTTGGTAGTGCTTTGTAGCACAGGTACCTCCTGCTTAGTAACCGGGTTCCAGCACCGTCAGCTGGTCCTCGGTTGTGCCATTGGCTCTTATTCCTTCTGCTGCCCCTCCGGGTGCCAGCACTGTCAGCTGGTCCTCGCTATTTCCATTTGCTCTTGCAGCTTATGCTACCCCTCCGGGTTCCAGCACCGTCAGCTGGTTCTCGTCAGAGCCTTTGGCCTAGGTGCCTCCATCTCGGTATCCGAGTTCCGGCAACGTCTGCTGGTCCTTGGTAGTGCTTTGTAGCACAGGTACCTCCTGCTTAGTAACCGGGTTCCAGCACCGTCAGCTGGTCCTCGGTAGTGCCATTGGCTCTTGTTCCTTCTGCTGCCCCTCCGGGTGCCAGTACCGTCAGCTGGTTCAAGAGGACAAAGAACAGGAAGACAACCACCAAGATGCAGAACAACAAGAGAGAGAAGACAAAGAAGCATAAAAAAAACAAAGCAGAAGAACATTAAGCATAAGACTAATACTCTGAGCAAATGATATTATCTTATTTATAAGCAGAAGAAGACTAAGCAGTGTATGGGGGTGAGTCCGTTCCTCCTCGTGGTGCCCCTGGAAAAGGCCTGCTTCTGCAGGCCAAACTGAACGCGGACAAATCCTGTTGTAAATCTTTTGTGACAGGCAGAACGGAAGGTGTAAACTTCTAACTTTTCTAGATAACAACTACAGGAATGCCTGACACAAACAAGAATATGATGAAGAAGAATAGGAAGAAGATGAAGAAGCTGAATATGTAGAATAATAATTGTTGAATAAGAAGAATATGAAGAATGTAAGAAAAGGAAGAAGAAGAAGAAGAAGAAGAAGAAGAAGAAGAAGAAGAAGAAGAAGAAGAAGAAGAAGAAGAAGAATGTAAAAAAAGGAAGTAGAAGAAGAAGAAGAAGAATGTAAAAAAAGGAATAAGAAGAAGAATGTAAAAAAAGGAAGTAGAAGAAGAAGAAGAAGAATGTAAAAAAAGGAAGTAGAAGAAGAAGAAGAATGTAAAAAAAGGAAGTAGAAGAAGAAGACATACATGTCTGGCAAAATATAAATGAGGCTAACATAGTCAATATCTTTGTAACTCCTAACATCTTTAAAAAAAAAAGTTTAATTCCTGCTATTCCATTTGATTGGGCTAAACCTCTATGGCTTTAATGTCTCCTCCACCTCCCACAATACATTCTACATTATTCTTAGTTGTTTTTCTTCATGTAGAATTAACCTACAAGGAAAGAAAGGGTTTTTTTTAATTCCGATATTTTGGCCCCATTGACTTGCATTGGTTCCCGGTATCGGAATCGGCGATACCGATACTTTTTTTAAAGATCGGCCGATCCATTCCGATCCGATATTTTCAAGTATCGGCTGGTATCGCTCAACTCTAATGATGACCCTTGAGGCAATTCAGCCCCGAGCCCCACCTCCGTATCATCAACCTCGACAATAAATGGTTGAGAAGCATCGGGTTGTATGAGTACTGGCGCAGTGGAAAAATATATTTTCAAAGTAGAAAATGGCTGCCGCGCGCATTTGGACCACCTCGAGAAGTCTGTACCTTTCCTACTCATGTCAGTAAGGGGTTTGACAATAGCCGAGAAGTTTTGGATACATTTTCGATAATAGTTTGTAAACCCCAAAAAGCGTTGAAATACTTACAGATTTTCTGGGAGGTTCCATTCCAGGGCTGCCTGGACCTTATCAAGATCCAAGCAGAAACCTGCAGCTGTTTCTAGGAAACCTAAGAACTGAATCTCTTGTATGGCAAATACACACTTCTCCAACTGAGCATACAGTTTATTATCCTGTAAAACCTATAACACCTGCCTGACATGTACCTGATGAGACTTGAGATTAGGCCAGTAGATCAAAATATTGTCAATATACACTACTACAAATCTACTCATGAGGTGACAGAAGATGCCATTAACAAAATGTTGAACACGACAGGAGCATTAGTCAAGCAAATGGCATGACAAGCTTTTCATAATGCCCTTCTGGAGTGTTAAAAACTGTCTTCCACTCATCTCCTTGCTTAATCCTAATCAGCTTATAGGCTTCCTTGAGATCCAACTTGGAGAACTATTTTGACTCAGTTACCTGACTGAACAAAACAAGAATAAGTGGGAGGGTATATGGGTCCTGGATAGTAATCCGGTTTAACTCCCGAAAGTCTAAACAGGGATGCAGGCCCCCATGTTTCTTTTTAAATAAGAAAAACCCCGCTGCTACAGGCAAAGATGAGGGTCTAATATGTCCCTTGGGAAGACTCTCAAATATATAGTCTTTCATGGCCTGCCTCTCAGGACCTGACAGATTATATAGTCTCTTCTTGGTCTACTTTGCCCCGGGAAACATGTTCACAAGACAATCATATACACGATGGGGAGGTAGTTCTTGACAACCCTTTTCAGAGAACACCTCAAAATCAGAGAGAAAAGATGGAATGTTTTAGTGGAGACATTAGAGATAACAGTACATAGGCAATTATTCTTGCAAAAATCAGTCCACTTAATTATCTCTCTGGCTTGCCAGTCCATGACCAGGGAAGACCTAATACAACAGGCGTAGTGAGGCCTTCCAGAAGGTAACAAGATAGGAGCTCCCTGTGAAGAGCACCTACCCAAAGGTTCACTTTATGTACAATTTGCATAAAACTTACCTTTATGCATTATTTGCAGTATGTTTTTTACTTTTAGTTCAGGATATTTGTGTTTTTTGCTTTTTGTTTTCGCTGGTTAATGGTCGTGTGTTAATGTGCACTTACATTGTGCATACACATTAACTTACTTTTCTCAGTTCAGATTTGTTTTTTATTCATTTCATTGTGCATTCAGTGCATATATGGGTGTGACCGCCCTCTTTCTGAGCTGGGAAAGCCATCCAGTCTGGCCTAAGCTGTTACAAGTGGTTCAGCCGCTCGACCCTTATTCACATTCACGCCACTTGGCAAGTGATAAGGTTTTAAATACTAGAGTAGGGACTGTCCCACAAGGGTTGCCGTGACGTGGCGGGATGGCTTGTACATTATTTTGATCAAAATTATGTTTACTAAATACCCTTATTATTATTATTATTATTATTATTATTACCTTTATGCATTATTTGCAGTATATTTTTTACTTTTAGTTCAGGATATTTGTGTTTTTTGCTTTTTGTTTTCGCTGGTTAATGGTCGTGTGTTAATGTGCACTTACATTGTGCATACACATTAACTTACTTTTCTCAGTTCAGATTTGTTTTTTATTCATTTCATTGTGCATTCAGTGCATATATGGGTGTGACCGCCCTCTTTCTGAGCTGGGAAAGCCATCCAGTCTGGCCTAAGCTGTTACAAGTGGTTCAGCCGCTCGACCCTTATTCACATTCACGCCACTTGGCAAGTGATAAGGTTTTAAATACTAGAGTAGGGACTGTCCCACAAGGGTTGCCGTGACGTGGCGGGATGGCTTGTACATTATTTTGATCAAAATTATGTTTACTAAATACCCTTATTATTATTATTATTACCTTTATGCATTATTTACAGTATATTTTTTACTTTTAGTTCAGGATATTTGTGTTTTTTGCTTTTTGTTTTCTCTGGTTAATGGTCGTGTGTTAATGTGCACTTACATTGTGCATACACATTAACTTACTTTTCTCAGTTCAGATTTGTTTTTTATTCATTTCATTGTGCATTCAGTGCATATATGGGTGTGACCGCCCTCTTTCTGAGCTGGGAAAGCCATCCAGTCTGGCCTAAGCTGTTACAAGTGGTTCAGCCGCTCGACCCTTATTCACATTCACGCCACTTGGCAAGTGATAAGGTTTTAAATACTAGAGTAGGGACTGTCCCACAAGGGTTGCCGTGACGTGGCGGGATGGCTTGTACATTATTTTGATCAAAATTATGTTTACTAAATACCCTTATTATTATTATTATTATTACCTTTATGCATTATTTGCAGTATATTTTTTACTTTTAGTTCAGGATATTTGTGTTTTTTGCTTTTTGTTTTCTCTGGTTAATGGTCGTGTGTTAATGTGCACTTACATTGTGCATACACATTAACTTACTTTTCTCAGTTCAGATTTGTTTTTGTTTTTTTTTGTTTTGTTTTGTTTTTTTTTGTTTTTTGTTTTTTTTTGTTTTTTATTTGTTTTTTATTTTTTTTTTTTTATTCAAGAGATGCAGAGTAGAGATGAGTGTACTTGCTTGGAAAAAGTTTGCCAATCTCAAATTCAGCACGAATGTAGCACATTCCTATTCGTGTTCGGTTTCCCGAGCATTTTTCATCAAAGTCAGCAAAATTCGGTCACAGATTGGTAAATGATCTAGTTTCCACTTATGCTTTTGTTTTCATTTTGTCTAGGATAGTGGTGCTCTATGATGAGCGGGGGGATATGTTTTGTGAAAGGAGGGGGTGTTTTTAGGTTAGAGGAGCTGCGGAGTGTAATTTATTTTTTTTAATAACTTAATTTGTGTACATTCCGGCAGCCAATCAGGGCGCAGAAACCATCCACAACGTCATGACGCAAGGTATTTGGTGATCGACTGCTGAAGTCACATGTCCCTGTCCATATAAAAAGCAGACATCTTGTTTTGCGGTCACCATTTTCTCAGTGTCACAGTGCAGAGAGGCTAGGATCCTGTGTTGTGTGAAATCGATCTTCTAGTATCTAACTAGATTGTGCTAAAACTGTGTTGCAGTCCCAGTAGACCACTTTTGCTAACCGTAATCATTTGGGCAAAAACTTTGCTGCAGTGAGGAATGAGAAGGCCAGATTTTCACTTAAAAATCATTAGGCCTAATATAGGGGTTCGGCTAGGAGTCCCTATTTGCTAATTAAAATTGTTTGAAATAAAACTGTGTTGCACTAAGGAATCAGAAGGCCAGATTTCCTCTTAACTGTCATTAGACCTAATATAGGGGTTCAGCCTGGAGGCCGTATTTGCTATTCCAAATTGTTTGGGATAAAAGTGTGTTGCAGTGAGGTATCACAAAGTTACATTTCATAAACAAAATCATTTGGGATAAGGCACCAGGCCTCATTTCATAATATAAATCCTTTGTGCTAATATGTTGCAGGCCCCAGTGAAGAATCAGATGGTCACATTTCCTCTTAAAAATCTTTATGCCTAATATAGGGGTTCAGACAGGAGGCTGTATTTGCTAATCCAAATCGTTTGGGATAAAACTGTATCACAGTGAGGAATCAGAAGGCACATTTCCTAATCAAAATCATTTGGGATAATATTCTGGTGCAGGCACCAGACCTCATTTTATAATCAAAATTGTATGGGATAATACGGTGGTGGAGGCATCAGGCCTCATTTCATAATATAAGTTCTTTGTGCTAATAATGTGCTGCAGGCAACAGGCCTCATTTCATAACACAAATCGTTTTTGATAGTACTCTGGTGCATGCAGGCCTCATTTCATAATCAAAATCTTTAAAGCTAATTCTGTGGTCCACCACCAGTCCACATTTCAGCATCTAGATCCTTTGTGCTAATTGTGTGGTCCAGCCACCAGTCCACATTTCAATATATTAATCTTTTGGGCTAATTCTGTGGTCTGGCCACACTATATTAGCCAATAAATATTGATTATTAATTTAATGGCAGGTGAATTACAGATCAGGGCCTAGGGTTGTGAAACAGCTGGTTAAAAGAGGGCAAGGGTATATATAACATGAGTGTGAAAAAGTAAGGTCATGGTAGAAGGGGGGATAGGCATGGTGTGTGAAGTGTATGTGGGTTAGGTGTTGTGAATTCGCTTTCTGGCCTACTTCTGGTTACTGGTGAAGGTAGTGGAGCTGGTTATATTGATAGAGGGGTCGCGAGTTCTCTTCCCGGGCTCCCTCTGGTGCTTACTGGAGATAATGGAGCTGATCTAATTAGCAGAGGCCTGGCACCTGATAATGAGGAGGATGACTGGAGATCTGGAGTTTCTGACTGGATTTAAGACAGCCAACTCCCTCTATCCCTGCTGGTGGATTTTTCCTGCCTCCTGAGGTATTAGTTTCCAGCTCAGTCCCTGCATGCTCAAGCTAAGTGTTCTTTTGTTATTGTTCACATTAGATTTGGTTTTGTCTATTTCAGTTTTGTGTGGTCAGCCAGCCCCGGCTGGGGCTGTGCTGAATTTCCATCTTTATCTTACTGTTTGTGCCAGTTTGTTTTTGTCCCTTATTAGATTGGCCTCTTTTTGCACTGCTTTCTGAATATACCAGAGTGCTGATATAGTGGGCGAAGTTTGGTGACTTCAGTATTTTTCTATCAGACGTGTTGGGCATTTTTTGCAGGGTTTTTTGCGTGATTGCAGACAGAGTCTTTCCTTTCCTGTCCTGTCTAGTTAGTGTGGGCCCCATCGTTTGCTCAGTCTATTTTCCTACCTGCGTTTGTGTTTTCATCTTGTCTCACCGACAATATATGTTTGGGGGCTATCTATTCCTTTGGTGTCTGCTCTGGGGCAGTTTAGATTTCCCCTTTCTTGCTTTAGGCTTATTTAGTTCTCCGGCTGTGCCGAGGCATCTAGGACCATTGTAGGTACGCTCAACGGCTACTTAGTTACCAACCTCTCTGGTTTTCTGTGGCTTAGCTTGGTCTTGCTTTCCTCCTCGGTGACCCAATCATAACAGTTAGGTGTTATAGGTGTTATTGTTAATGAAAGCTCAAGTGAACAAACACCATCTCGTCCTATCCAAAGACCACTGACAACATCTGTTACTGGATGGGCTGCTCCACTCTTTTTCTTTGCCAGTCACACAGCGGTATGCCTTGTAGATGATGGCCAGAAAGAGTATGTGCTCCAGTAGATGGCAAGCGCTGCATGAAGTGGCCTCTCCTCCTCTTCCTCCACTTTAACATCACACACAGTACAATCCTCAGAGGTGGCACCCCAATCACCCTTTTATCCCCCATGTCACAAATTTCCAAACGCCCAACTGACTGTGGAGAACCACAGATGGGCCACTCTGCAGAGATGTTCACACATTCTATTCCATGGTCATCAGAGGTCTGCTCCAAATATTCACAAACTCCAGAAGAGGAAAGCATCTGCATGGATGCCCAAAATTTTTCCATGTTGGATCCAGGGCCGGACCAAGTAGGGTTTGAGCAGAACCCAGACCCTCAACACCAGATGTTAAGTGATGCAATCACAACAAGCACTGCATCCTCTGCCATAATTCTAGCTGTAGCCAGCACTGCTTGCGAGTCTGCAGGTCGAAGGCACGGAAAGGGTTGCCTAGCCTGGGCCTTTTTTGAGACCACAAAGGAGATGACCCAACTTATGTTATCTGCCAAATTTGCCAAAAAAACTCAGTAGAGTAAAAAACTGCAATAATTTGACAACTATATGCATGAACTGGCACATGTGCGATCAACATGCCTTTGTCTGGGAATCTCACTACGCTGAAATGCCCACTAGTGGGCTTCTCTAACCACCGGCCATCCCATCAACCATGTCTGCTGCTCCTTCTTCCTCCTCCATCACCGTTTTCACACAGGTCTCTGACCACAAAAACCCCACTTGTTTACCCCCTAGAGTCGGGGTGAGTGAGAGCCCGTGAGCTGTTATGGAAGTTGAAATGGCTGCTATTTTTATTTCAGGAAGCACAACACATCTTTTTCAATCCACCATAACATCTCCACCTCACCCTACTCCACTCTCTCTCACAACAGCAGCCAGCCCTCGGTTGTGGTCACTTAAAAGAATGTTTTACCCTACACATACCAAAACTAATAGCTTGAACTCTACCATCTCCAATCTTTTAGCCATGGAAATGCTGCCTCTCCACCTGGTGGATACAGATGGTTTCAGAAAGTTGATGGCCATCGCAGTCCCCCAGTACCAGTTGCCCAGTCAACATTACTTCTCTAAGGAAGCTGTACCTGTGCCACAGCAGCATGTCGCAGACAACATCATCCATTCCCTGAAAAAATCTATGTCTGCTAAGGTGCATTTCACCACTGACACCTGGATGAGCAAACGAGTGCAGGGACATTACATCTCGCTGACTGGGCACTGGGTGACTCTGAAGGCCTTATGGGCAGGTGGTCAAGGGGCTGTTCCAAAAGTCTGAGATTCCCAAACGGTTGCAGGTGAAACCTCTATGTTTAACACTTTCTCCACTGCCTCTGGCTCCTCCACCTCCTCAAGGGTCTCCACCTGTGTCCTCAACTTGTCTCTTAATGAGACAAGCGTTTCAACCATGCAGCAAGAATTCTCCCCATCTTCGTACTGTGCAGCCAGGGCTCCTGCAAACAGATTAAAATTTATATGCTTTGGAGATCGCAGTCACACAATTCAATAATTGTGGACAGCTATCCAGGCCGAGTTAGAGCAATTGCTGTCTCCACTGAACCTGGAGCCAGAGAAGGCCATGTGTGATAATGGTGCAAACCTGGTGGCGGCCATACGCCAGGGCAATCTTATAAACGTGCCTTACATGGGTCATGTTTTCAACCTGATGGTACAGAAATATCTCCACAACTAACCCCACCTGGATTTGCTGTTGGAAAAAGTACGGTTGCTGTGTATGCCCTTCTGGAGGTTCACTCCCCGCAGGTCATCAACTTGCATCGCTACAGAGGTCTTTCGGCCTACCGGTTAACTGGTTGGTATGCGATGTTCCGACATGGTAGAATTCCACTCTGCACATGTTGCAGTGACTGTGGCAGCAGCGACGAGCACTCGTGCAGTTTGTCCTTTTGCATAACCTGGGCCAATGCAGTACTGACATGGTGCAAATCACACTTGCACAGTGGGCACCGATGAACTACCTCTGCATCCTTCTGCACAGTTTCAAAATGGCTACTAAGATGGTTAGTGCTGACGATGCCATCATCAGCATCACTATTCTGTTCATCTACATGGCGGAACACACTTTGAATAGTCTGCAGGAGGAGGTGGTGGTCAAAGAAGAACAGGTATAAGTAGAGGAGGATGCAGAAGGAATAGCAATATCTCCAAGTCTTGGACTGTTGTCACACAGGCAGTTCCAATCGGAGGGTGGATTATAGCGATCGAGGGGGGCTCAAGGTGCCAGACAAACTGTTAGCGAAGGTGTAGGAGCTGAGGACAAATTGAGGGAGAGGACAGAGGAAGCAACCTTGAGTGTTACCCTGCCGTTAACACACCATGGACTTGGACCTCATGGAAGCACTTGACACACGAGCACCTTCTTGCTGCACTATTTTAAACGTGATGACCATATTCTTAGGGTTAGAAATAGTGCTGACTACTGGGTTGCCACTTTGTTAGATCCACGGTGTAACGAATGGAAGTGGAGGCAGAGATGGTGAAGTTCACATTCGTCTTTATTTTCTAAGTGGAACCTCGGGACCACGGTCCAGAGGGCTCCGAAGGAGGCGTGACTAGTGAGCCTCGGGCACCCATAGTAAAGCCCCTCAGGCAGGGCCAGAATGGAATACCCGGAGGACACAGGTGCTACCTCCAGTTAGACCCCGAACACGTGGCAGCTGTCCCAGTGGGACCAAAAGGGATAACAAAAGTTACAGCAGAGTCCATAATGCACTGGGTCCTGGATCCGGTTAGTTGGTAAGGAGTCGGTTCCAGTGACCTTCACACAGTCCTTGGACTCGGATGGCTGTAGGCAGAACGGGATGGCTTAGGCCCAGATGGTTGCTGATATAACCAGGTACAGGGTACTGATATGCTGTGGAAACAGAGAGCATTAGATAATGCACAGAGACTGCAGATGCAGTGCAGACAGGTTAGCATGAGAACCGGATGTAGCAATGATAGATACTCATTGCTCCGGCGCTCTCCCAATGGAGGAGAGGCCAGAAATAGCAGCCAGTGCGCTGCCATTGGTTGATTGCATTTTTTGAATGCCCTAATAGTCTTAGTTACAGATCTCCTCACAGGACGCCAGGACGAGGAGGCGGGAGGGAGGAAAGAATGCTGAGCAGCAGCATGAGAGGCTCGAGGTGAGTGCCCAGAACGGAGAGCAGCGGCAGGCCTGGATGCAGCGCCAGGACGGGGGCCAGGTGTAACAGTGGCAGACCTGGGCGCAGCGCCAGGACAAGGACCGGGTGTAACACACGGTACAAGAGTAAATTTTACCAGATGCTCCCCCCCTGGAAAGGGACATGCGTATGCTGGAGTATCGAAACACTCTTGTAGACAATCTTAAGAGGTTTTCCCCAAGACAGCAGTGAGGCACACAGTGTGCATCGCAGTTCTAAACTTTCAACACTTTCAAGTAGTTACCACAAAAACATTGGCAGCTGCAGCAGTGTAAGTGGCATAAGCAATTTCTGTGAGTTATTTCACACATTATTTTAGACCAGCCCATGCATCAGCAGGAAAGGGTACAAGTTTGACTCGTTTGACTGGAGAGGATGGTGCAGGAGTAGTGATGAATGAATTTGGTTAGAAAACGATCGCCAAACATAAATTCAGCACGAATATGGCACATTCAGATTCATGATCGGAAATTCAAGCAAAATTTTATAAAATCGGTAAAAATTGTAACATTCGTTACAAGTGCGGGAAAATATTTTCAGCACTTTAGCAACGATAATGGTGGTGTATCATGAGTGTTTGCTCCTGATGCTGGCACTGTTAACAGCAAGATTTTAGCTAGCTAGTCAGGCGGTTGTTAGTGATGAGCGAGTATGCTCGTTGCTTAGGTTTCCCCGCGCATGCACGGGTGGTCTCCGAGTATTTGGAAGTGCTCGGAGATTTAGTTTCTGTCACTGCAGCTGCATGATTTGCGGCTGCTGGCCAGCCTGAATACATGTGGGGATTGCCTGTTTGTTAGGGAATTCTCACATATATTCAGGCTGTCAAGTAGCCACAGATCATGCAGCTGCAGCAACAGAAACTAAATCTGAGATCACCCGAGCATGCTCAGGGAAACCTGAGCAACGAGCATACTCACTCATCACTAACAACCACCTAGCGGTTGTATATCAGTCAGATAGTGAAGCTAGATAGTGTCCAGTGTGGCTGTAAAATTTACCTTCCGGAAAAAAAAATTTGGGCCATTTCTGAGGTTCACAGATAAATCCAGCAGGGCACATGTCCTACAAGTGTGTTGTACACTGCTTCTATTGTGCTCCATGCACATGTATAGCATTCTAAATATTTTTTTCACTAGCTAAATATGAAAAAGCCTGCTGTATCCACATTTCAGCTAATTAGATAGGTGGTTGTATATCAGTCAGATACTATAGGTAGCTAGTGTCCAGTGTGACTGTTACATTTACCTTCCAGCACTTTTTTTTCTTTTTTGGCCATACTGAGGTCCACAAAGAAAGCCAGCAGGACACGTGTTGTGCACTGCTTCTATTGTGATCCATGCACGAGTGTAGCATTCTAATTCACATGCAGCTAGTGAAAAAATATTTAACAGCCTGCTGCATCTCACTTTGTCATTTAGTGCTGTGGTGATATAAAACAGTCTGCAGACCTAAGGCACATTCAAAAAAAGTTATAATTTTTCTGTTGCTGAATGTGAAACAGCATGCTGTATCCCACGTTGTCATTTTGTGGTGGTGATATGAAACTGTCTGCAGACTTAAGGCACATAAAAAAAAACTATAAAAAAATATAATTTTTCAGTTGCAAAAAGTTAGACATCCCGCCGTACCACACTTTGTCATTTGGTTGGATTGAAATTAAGAGGCCTAATCCAGAGAAAAATTCTTCTGTTATTAACATCATACAGTAAGGGACCTTACTTTAAAGGGAATCTGTCACCTCATTTTTCGCATATAAGCTGCGGCCTCCACCATTAGAGGCTTATCTACAGCATTCTATAATGCTGTAGATAAGCCCACGATGTAGCCCACGATGTAACCTGAAAGATAAGAAAACAAGTTAGATTATACTCACCCTGGAGCGGTCCGGTGCGGTCTGGGTCCGATGGGTGTCACAGGTCCGGTTTTCGCTCCTCCCATCTTCATGTGATGATGTCTTCTTTCTTGCTTCTGCCACGGCTCCTGCGCAGGCATACTGATTTGCCCTGTTGAGAGCTGAGTAAAGTACTGCAGTGTGCAGGCGCCGGGCCTCTCTAACCTTTCCCAGCGCCTGAACACTGCAGTACTTTGCTCTGCCCTCAACAGGGCAGAGAATTATGCCTGCACAGGAGCCGCGACAGAAGCAAGGAAGAAGACGACATCGCATGAAGATGGGAGGCGCCGGACCAGGACCTGCGACACCCATCGGTCCCCGACCTACCGGACCGCCCCTGGGTGAGTATATTCTAACTTGTTTTTGTGACACCCCAGAGTCCGGTTGCCACAGTGACATCGCCTCCCTCTAAGAGGTGAAGTGATGCTTGGAGGCAGAAAGGGATCCCCATGCAGGTAATAGATTAAATCACAATCCCTGCTGCAGGCCAGCAAAGGGAGATGCCTTATAAATTCTGGCCAGCAGAGGGGGTTGGGGAGTCAGCTAGAAGTCAGCTGAGGGGTTGTCATGAAAACGAAACAGCTGTGAGCTGTGAGGAGAAATGACAAACGCAGTTAGGCCGTGAGGTAAAGAAATCTTTCTGGAAGATCCTGTCAGATGAAGACAGGTAGCTGATCTGTGAAGAAGGAAAAGGACAAGAGCAGAGATTAAGAGACTCTAGGGAAGCTACAATACTGCATATAGCAGACCCCTGAGTGAAACGCTAATAAAGAGAAAAGGGTCATCAGAGTCCTAGGCTGACAGGAGCTGTACGCCCTGATAGCCAAACCTGAAAGTACAGGGGATTGTAAATTCCTGTGCACATTAATCGCCTGAGGGCATGGCAGCGGATAAGGAGCCCGGGGCCGACGGTGAAGAGAACGGTACCCATGGAATAGGCTCACGCTGACAGCCGTGCACGTTAGTGAAACCATCACGAATAGAGGATCGCAGCATAGTTATATACAGCAGAGACCCACACACATAGCGCAGAAAGGAAGGTCCTAAATCCCCACCTGGCAAGGTGGATCCCCTGAATGCCTCCAGGCGAGCCGGACTCCTTCCATCACCTGTATGTGGTACTCCGGACTGCAACCTATTACCAGTAAAAGGTAAAGAAACTGCACCTCTCTGTGTCTTTCTCTCATTTATCTGCACCCCAACGTTTACAGCCATTTTTACTATTTATTTAACATCTTTGCCCTGGGACTATTGCTCTACCTGTGGAGGGCTACAACATCATAGCTGCACCCAACATCCATCCCAGAGGAACAACACCGCAGCACTGGTCACCTCTGACCAGAATACCACAGGTGGCATCACGTATTTCACCATCTATTAACATTATCTTTATTTTTGCCACATAAATACCACACAACTTTCCCCTATTTCATTTACTGGACGCCTCTGGGCCACGGACCGGGTCGCCACCGCCGTGACACTGTCCCCCATTGAAGTCAACGGACCCGGGACCGAGTACCCCCAGGCCCCGCGGGGCGCTCCATTTTCTTATCTTTCAGGTTATACCAAGGGCTTATCTACAGCATTACAGAATGCTGTAGATAAGCCCCTAATGGCAGTAGCCACAGCTTATATGCAAAAACTGAGGCGACAGATTCAATTTAAAAATAGTTTGTATCATCTAGTGTGTTATAGAGGCAGGATCCATAGGCCACAAAAAAGTCTTCTGTTATTAACGTTATACAGTAAGGTACCTGACTTAAAAATTGTCTGCACCATAACTTCTTTGTCATACAGGCCTCATCCACACTCAAACAATTCTTTTTTCTGTGACTAACACGATACAGCACGCCATATTTCAACTTTGAATTTACTGTCGCTGAAATTCAGCTGTTTGCAGAGGTGGTGCAGAGTTTAAAATTTAATTTTTTGTTGCTAATACTGTACTCCTACCATACTATCTGAGAAATATGATTGGGAAAAAGCAAGGCCATGGTGGAAGGGAAATTAGGCTTGGTGTTCAAGGTGTACGTGGGGTAGGTGGTAATGTTTGTGAAAGCACTAGTGAAGCAACGTCACGTCCTATGCAAAGACAATTGACAACTTATGTTACTGAACAGGCTACGCAGCTACCTTTCTTTGGCAGATGCACAGTGGTATGCCTCATTGATGATGCCCAGAAAGAGCATGTACTTGAGTAGATGGCAAGTGCAGCTTCAAGTGGCCTCTCCACCTCTTCCTCCACCTCAACATCACACTCTGTACAGTCCACAGATGTGGCACCAAAATTTCCTCTGCTCCCCCCCCATGTCCCAAGTATCCAACTGTTCAACTGACTGTACAAAACCACAGATGGGTGAATCTGAAGAGCTGTTCACACATTCTATGCTATGTTCATCAGAAGTGTACTGAAAAGCTTTGCAGAGTCAAGAGGAGGAAATTTGCACTGATGCCCAAATGTTTTTTTAGCTTGGCTCCAGGGCAGAAAGAAGTATGGTCCAAACAGTATCCTGACACCCATCATCAGACATCAACCTCTGGGGGGAGGTGATCCTGTTGAGACTCAGATATTTGTACTGTGCTGTCAGGATAAGAAGAGGAGGGTAACTCCAATGGTGATGAATGTGATAACACAGAGGATGATGATGACGTGCTACATCCCAGTTGGCTTGAACATAGACGCACACAGCTGAGTAGGTTACCTGAGGAGGAAGATGAGGAGGTTATGTTGCACCGTCCGTCACAGACACGTAGTGATGCAGCCACGATGAGTGATGCATCATCAGCCACAACTGTGCCTCTGACCAGCAGTGTCCGTGGGTCTGCAGCTCACAGGGATGGCAAGGGTTGCCTAGCCTGGGCACTTTTTTGACACTGCAAAGGATGAGCCAACTCACGTAATCTGCCAACTTTGCAAAAAAAAACTGAGTTGAGGTAAAAAGTGCAAAGATTTGACTACTACATGTATGAACCTTCACATGCGCAATCAACATGCTTTACTGTAGGAATCCCACTGAGCAAAAATGCGGACCAGCAGACCCCAACAACCATCAGCTGCCCCATCAATCACATCTGCTGCTTCCTCCTCCCCCTCTATTACTGTACCAACTATTGAGATGCAGGTTTTTGACCGCTGAGCCTCGTGTTCTTTACCCGCTCCAGTCACACTGACTGAGAGGCCGCCTTCAGCTGTAACAGAAGCGGACATGCCTGCTGCTTTTGACCAATCTCAGAGAACGATTACACCACAAGTTTCTCAATCCACAGTAACATCTCCACCTGCACTTCTCTGATAGTCCAGAAGTTTGTCTAGTTCATCGTACTCCGCTCTCTCACAGCACTGCAGCCAGCCCACGGTTCCGCAGTTGTGGTCACGTAAAAGATTGTTTCCTCCTACGCATGACAAAGCAGTTGTGGTCACGTAAAAGATTGCTTCCTCCTACGCATGACAAAGCTAAGAGGTTGAACGCCACCATCTCCAATTTGTTGGCGATGGAAATGCTGCCTTTCCGCCTGGTAGATACAGACAGTTTCCGAAAGCTGATGGCCTTCGCAGTCCCCCAGTACCAATTACCCAGTCGCCATTACTTTTCTAAGAAAGCTGTGCCTGCGCTACACCATCATGTCACAGACAACATCACCCGGTCCTTGACAAAATCTCTGTCTGCCAGGGTGCATTTCACCACAGACACTTGGATACGTAAGCATAACCATGGGTGTTACATCTCGCTGGGTGACAGGCGCTGCTCCAGAAGTCTAGGAATCCCCAAGGCTTGCAGGACAAACCTCTACATTTAACACTTCCTCCACTGCTTCTGCCTCCGCTATCTCCTCTAGGGCCTCCACCTGCACCCTCAACCTCTGCCTTCACGAGATATGCGTTACAATAACGTAGAGCGAACCTCACCACCTCCGTACTGCGCAGCCAGGGCTCACCGGAATCAGGCAGTCTTAAAATTGATATGCCTTAGAGATCGCAGTCATACAGCTGAAGAGTTGTGGATAGCTCTCCAGGCTGAATTTAATCAATGGCTGTCTCCGCTGAACCTGCATCCAGGGAAGGCCATGTCCGATAATGGTGCAAACCTAGTGGTGACTGTACGGCTAGGCAAGCTCACAAATGTGCCTTGCATGGCTCATGTCCTCAACCTGGTGGCAAAGCATTTTCTCAGCCACTATCCTAGCCTGGGTGAGCTTCTCCAAAAAGCACGTAAGCTGTGTGCTCATTTCCACCTTTCACACCCCTCTGCTCATTGACTTGTATTGATACAGAGGTCTTTGTCCATGCAAGTTAACAGATTGATATGCGATGTGCCAACATGGTGGAATTCCACTCTGCACATGTTGCAGCAACTGTGGCAGCATCAACTAGCCCTGACGCTGTATGTCATGTTGTATAGCCTGGACCAATAAAGTACGGATGTGGCACCTATCACGTTTATAGAGTGGGCACAGCTTAAGGACCTCTGCACCCTTCTGCACAGTTTTGAAATGGCTACTAAGATCGTTACGCTGACGACTCCATCATCAGCAGGACTATTCTGGTCATCTATGTGCTAGAGTAGACTTTGAATAGCCTGTAGGAGGTAATGGTGGTCCCAGAAAAAGAACAGGAGCAGAGGATAACATTATGTCTAAAGGGGGTTTTACACTAAGCGATATCGCTAGCAATATCGCTAAAACATCACTGGTTTTGTGACGTTATAGCGATATTGCTAGCGATATCGCTATGTGTGATACTTACCAACGACTGGCTCCCCCGCTGTCCATCGCTGATCGCGCGAGAATGTCCGGCTCCATTTCTCGTCGGGTGGTTCCTGCTGAGACTTCCTGCTGTGACGACGAGCGACGCGTGCGGGAGGACGTCTTCATCGCTGTGTGTGAAAGGTGAGTATCGTGCACTGCGTCGCTGCTGCATCACTGTGAGATCTTTCTGTATGAAAGCTCACTAGCGATCATTTAGCGATGCACCAGCGATCCTGACCGGGTCGGATCGCTGGTGCATCGCTAAATGTAAAAGGGCCTTAAGTCTAAGGCTGGTTTCACATTTGCGTGAAAACAATGCTGCGCCCTGCGTCGTTAAGCCCCGCCCCGAGCCGGCTCCCTGCCCGCCCCATCCGGGATCACCGCCTACTTTCGCATTTGCACGCATGCGATCGGCGCGCCCTATCTTTAGCATAGGGTGCGCAGATCATGCGCTGCCAGTGTGAAAGTAGCGCGCTGCGCACTTTTGACGGTGCGCCGTGCGCGCCGAAATGCAACATGCTGCATTTCGGCGCGCACGGCGCACCGTCAAAAGTGCGCAGCACGCTACTTTCACACTGGCAGCGCATGATCTGTGCACCCTATGCTAAAGATAGGGTGCGCCGATCGCATGCGTGCAAATGCGAAAGTAGGCGGTGATCCCGGATGGGGCGGGCAGGGAGCCGGCTCGGGGCGGGGCTTAACGACGCAGGGCGCAGCGTTGTTTTCACGCAAATGTGAAACCAGCCTAAGATTGTCGTCACATACTGTAGGTGGGTGCCAAGGGCTGCAAGTTACAGCGATCAAGGGGGGCTGGTGATAACAAACAAACTGTTATCAAAGGTGAAAGATCTGAGGAACAAATGGAAGAGGAAGAGGATAATCCTCCCCTCTCTGTTGTTCATGGTTGGTGGGAGGGGACAGAGGAAACGAGCCTCATTGTTACCCAGCCACCAACACAGCATGGGCATGGACCTCAAGGCAGAGTCCGACATATGAGTGCCTTCTTGCTGCACTATCTGCAGCATGATCCCCGTATAGTTATGATTAGGAATAATGCTGTCTGCTGGGTTGCTACTCTGTTAGATCCATGTTATAAAACCAAATTTAGCCAGATGATTCCCACCTAGAAAGGGACCTGCGAGAGCTGGAGTATAGAAACAAGCTTTTATACAACTTTAAGAGAGCTTTTCCCCAAGACAGCAGTGAAGTACACAGTTCACATCGCAGCTGTAGACTTCCAACCTCCGGCCTGTCAATTCATCAACACCAAAACATTAGCAGCAGCAGTTGTGGAAGAAGCAATTTCTTTGAGTCCTTTGACACTTTTTTTTGACCAACTCATGCACCAGCACCACAGAGTCCAAGTCTTACACGTGGTGAATGAATGGAGAGGATGGTGCAGGAGTATCTAGAACTAAATATCAATACCATCAAGGAAGGTTTGGACCCTTTCACATTTTGGTGACTGTACGAACTGTAATTCAGATGTCATTCAAAGAATTGTTGGACACTTTATCAGGGATTGCACCCATATGCATATTCTTAAGGACTTGACTCCTCTGCTGTGTGCATCACAAAAATCAACATAACTAGATTTTAGTCTTTTGTTCACCAGTTTTAGATTAACTTTTCTTTTCTTCTCTTTAGACTGTTATCAATATGTCACTTAAACAAGCATTTTTTGGACACCTTATTTTTGTATACATCTTAATCTATATATTTTAAGATTTTACTCCTCTGCTATGTTCACCACTTGTGGTTTATCACCACTTTTTCATCATAAACACATTTTCATATGCACCTGCTTTACAGGTATACCAGTGAAATATCTTTGGTCTCTTTTCTACATTTGCTTGTGTAACTCTTCCAAATGCTTTTTGCCCCGCGGGTTTGTGATTACATTTCATTATCAATAAATATTTTCTACTCTTGCAAAATTTATCATTCAGTCCTTGTGACAATGCTGGATGCCTCTCATTGTCTGAGCTTGTCTGTCCCTTTTGATATACTAACCTAAACCATTAGCTCAAAAACATTGTATGCGCCTGGGTACCTATATACCACTTATTTATGTTTTTTATTTTATTTTTTTCCATTTGATTTGGTCTCCATCAGTATATGGTAAGAACTTATCATTTATTACTGCATTGAATATACACAGGTGTTTGACTATTTTACATGCTTATTCACTCTGCACCATGCGCAAATGCATGAGTGAATAAGTTATGAATAAGTTATTATTATATATGCATTTATTTTTGCATTTTAGACAACCCCTGTAATATAGTTGTAGACTGATGTCTGTGTTGTGCATTGGTTAATTTGCTGAGCGTGGCTCTGATTCCTTTGCACCAACAATACATATTGTTTCTCTGTGAGACTGGTTGGTAATTCTTGGGTCCTGCGCGTGGCTGCTGCCTGTGACGTGATTTGCTCAGTCTCAGTGATGGGCCGGGTATGTGCTTCGGTCTGGCCTGATCAACGCTGGTTTCAACAGGCATTTTTGCTTTCATATTGTGCAAGCGCAGGCACGTGATTCACAGGTCCTGGGGGTTTTATGCACAATGTATTTATACAACTTGCATAATGTATATTTCTTAGACTATTTAACTGTCTGGTTTGCTATTACACATTGAATTTACCTGTAGGTTTTTCTTGGGCTTAGGCCTTTGTATCTGTGCATAACATCTGTGTTTAACATTTCCGGTGCAGATAGGGGAGGAGTCTGGATGGTCCTTACTAGGTCCTCCAGGTGTTGCTTGAGTCTTAATGGCTTTTTTAATTGTTTTTAAATGCATGTTTTGCATTTTGCTTGTGTAATTGTACTATAAAAATTTTGATTTCTTATTCTTCATATTTCAATGGTGATCCTGGCCATCTTTGCACACACTTCTTTTCTGTAAGTTTTTTTGGGAGCAAAGATATTGGGCGCTAGCTGGACATAGCGCTTGGGTCAAGGGATGGCTTTTTGAGGATAGGTGTGATTGTGGCATGTTTGAAAGCAGAGGGGAAGGTACCAGAAGCTTGTGATAGATTGAAGAGATGGGTTAGGGATGGGATTAGTGTAGTGGTGAGGTTGAGGAGGAGGTGGGATGGGATGGGGTAAAGTGCACAAGTGGTGAGGTGTGATTTGGAGACAAGATGAGCAAATTACAGTAGTGGCAGTGTCTGTGTCGTGGAGTGAAGATATGGAGGACAGTGGCCGAATAGAGTCACAGGGTGTGCGAGTGTCTAGATGTGCCAGGTTTCTGCAAGGGTGTGCATGTTGCTGGACATTGGTGACAGGTGAGGAGGACAGTGATGAGAAAGTGAGTAGATGAAGGTCAGATAGAGGGAGAGGGGAGGTTGTGAAGTTAGATAGGTAGCAGAGATGGGTGAAGACCAGGTCTAATGTGTGTCCTTCTGTGTAGGTGGCTGAGGAGGACCACTGAGTAAGTCCAAAAGATGAAGTAAGCTTGGAGGCTGCTGACTGGTTGATGTCAATGGGCATGTTGAAGTCACCCATGATAATGGTGGGAATGTCAGCAGAGAGAAAGTGAAGAAGCCAGTTGGAGAATTGGTCAATAAATGCACTGATCAGTCCCGGAGGTCGGTATATAATGGCCATTAGGAAGTTGAAGGGGAAGTAGATGCGGACAGAGTGGACTATAAAAGAGGGGAGGATAAGGCAGGGTAGAGGTGGGATTGGGTTTAAGGTACAGCTGGAAGAAAGGAGAAGGTCCACTCCTCCACCATGTCTGTTGCCAGGGCAAGAAGTGTGGGTGAAGTGGAGGCCGCCGTAACATAGCGCAGAAGGGGAGGCTGTGTCAGAGGGTATCAGCCATGTTTCGGTGAGGCCCAGAAAGGAAAGATTACGAGAGGTAAAGAGGTCGTGAATCATGTAGAGTTTATTGCAGACAGAGCGAGCATTCCAGAGTGCTACAGAGAGAAGGAGCAGGGTGGTGGGTGTCAAGGGCACGGAGTTGAGATGGGCAAGATTTCGGGTGTTTATATTGGGTTGGGAGTAGTGAAAGACCTGCCTGTCCCTATTATACTATTTCAACTGTGGCAAAATTGATGCCACTTCTGTGGTGTAAGGCTCTCATTTTTTTTAAATGTGAACACGCCTTGCTGGGTGTCCATCTGCTGGATTGGGTTTAGTGGAAGACCTGTCGGTCTCTATTATACTATAATATACATGTATAGTATAGTATGAAACTAATGTTTGTGCCATCTGAGTGTGGCTGGGAAAATAAATTGGAGCTGTTGCAGGAGGTATCAGGGCTCCCAGCAAAGAAGGCTTACACCGCTCTCTTAACCACCAGTTCTTCATTGAAAATTCAATGCAAAGCTGTAAATGCTGGCCCAGACCCTGATACCTCATGCATGACCCATGACTGACTGCTGCTGTGCCATTATCAAATTTCTACTGTGTGTCAATTGATGCCACTTTTCATGGTGCTTGCCCCTAACTTTAGCTGTTTAGGAAGCTTTTTGTCAATCATTAAGGTGTTGTCTATGCCTTTGGTTTGGCTTTTCTTTGAATTTAATCTGATTTGGGTACGTTCGGCAAACATGTTTAGCAAACATCAGGACATTTGGTCAACCAAACTGAACTGAACCTTGAGAGGTTCTCTCATCTGTATTGCAGAGTCTATCGCAAATATGGGGATGAACTTCGCTAGCTTACTACAGATGAGACCATGGATCTGAGAGAACCAAAAATCCACCATATTGGCTCCTGTCCCACTATCCAGTAGGACAGATATGGTCTCAGTTTCCATACCTATAACCGATTCTGCAGGTAGGATAATCTGAGACACACTTGTGGAGGAGTTTGCAATTCTCCACAAAATCTGGGGTTAAAAGTTTTCCGACGGTTTCTGGTGTTTAGGTATAGATGGATAAACCCCAATAAAATAAGCCTTTGTGCAACAGTAAAAGCACACCCCCATCTTACGGCAAACTGCAAGAGACCAATAACTGGGAGAAGCCCGCATAACTGCAAAGTTTCTCCAGAGCACATGAGAAGAACTTCAGTCCTAGGAAGTACAACAGGGAGTGGGGTAACTGCTGGTCTATCTCAGAGGCATCTGTCTATATGTATGGCAAGAGCCATGGCGGACTCCAACGATACTGGAGTTCTGTACAGTGCCAATGTGTCTTTTAACCATTCAGCCAGGCCCTGACAAGACTGACTCCTAATGGCGGGGTCATTTCACTGGGTGTATGGAATTCTGAGTGGAATTCCTCTGCCAATCGGTCTCCCAGCTGGATCTTATGTAGTTTAGATTCCGCAAGGAAAACCTGGTCCTGGTCATCATAAACAAGGCCAAGAGTACACAAAAATCTATCCACTGACTATAGTGACAATAAGTTGGATGGGAATGAGAATTACCAGGATTGAAGGTGTGGAGAAACAGGGTCAATGGGTGCTCTCGTCGGCTTGACCAGCTGCCTTTAGCAAACTGCATGGACTAGGGCTTATACCACTAAGCCCGATCTATCTCCCCGTGGGCAATACAGTACACAGACAACGCAGGGTTAGGGTAAAATATTGTGGCAATAGTTTATTGAACCACAGCACACAATAACAAACAGAACAGTCCCAGCAATTAACTCCAAGATAGTGCACATTACAGCATCTTACCCTTCCGCTGACTCACCGGCATAATGTTAGATGCTACATCAGATCTCCCAGGGTTGCTATTCCACCTGTAATACACACACAGAGAAGAGATATTGACAAGCATAGGAAGATGACCGAGAACAATTCATAGAGTCCATACAAGGTCCAAAGTCAGTTGCATCAAGAGTCACTAATTATCTTAGGCTACTTTCACACTAGCGTTTTTTTGCGCTGCGCCTCATGCGCATCCAAACGCATGCAAAAAAACGCATTAAGCGTTTTGCATGCGTTTGCTGTTTTTTTGCACATGCGATTTAACCAGTTTGTTGCCATGTTAACTCTAAAAACGCATGCGGTTTTAAACACATGCATGCGCATGTCCTAGCGCACGCGTGCGATCCCATAGACTGTAATGTTGTTTTTTTGAGCATTCCGTGCGCTAATGTGCACATGCATTTTTTGGCAGCAGTTGGGCGCATAGAAAAATGCAATATGTTGCGTCTGGCGTGCCCGTGCGCACACCTGGAAAAAACGCAGCACACGAAAACGCACATGAACGCGTACAAGCACTATACCAGGGGTCTCAAACTCGGCAGAGTAAATGGGCCGCACATTAAAAAAAATTTAAGCTGGCAGTCCGCATTCCTTTCAAACTTAATATAGTCACAGTTGATAGCGGTATCTAAGGGGTTAAACGGCCGCAATCGGTGCTAATACCGAACGTGGCCGTTCAAATAGGTTGTTAGCTGCGATGTACAGCTTACCTCAGCGGATGATAGTGTCGGCTCTGCATGTCAGCCGACGCTATCACCTCGCTGTACACGCACAGCCACAGTCACCTGCAAAATCCAGCAATGAGGGGAAAGTCACGTCTCCGCTCTCTGAGCACTGGCGTGATGTCATTACACATTGTCAGAGGGATGTCATCACGCAGGGCCACAGCCACTATGGAGCGGCGCACTCTTCCTGTCTTCTAGCGTGAGCAGTGGTGTAACTACAAAGTTATGGGCCCTGGCGCGAACTTTCAAATGGGGCCCACCACATGCCAAAATACACACACATCTCCGCTCAGCACACCTCGTACACACGCAGCTCTGCTCCACACACCTTGTACACACGCAGCTCCGCTCCATACCCTTCATACACACACGACTCCGCTCCGTACACACATGGCTCCACTCCCTACACCTCGGTCCTTGTACACACGCGGCTCCGCTCCGTACACCTCGTATACACACGGCTCCGTTCCGTACACCTCATACACACGCGGCTCCGCTCCGTACACCTCATACACACGCGGCTCCGCTCCGTACACCTCATACACACGCGGCTCTGCTCCGTAGACCTCGTACATACGCGGCTCCGCTCCATGCACCTCGTACACACGTGGCTCCTCTCTGTACACCTCATACACACGCGGCTCCTCCCTGTACACTTCATACACACGCGGCTCCTCTCTGTACACCTCATACACACGGCTCCTCTCCGTACACCTCGTACACACGCAGCTCCTCTCTGTACACCTCATACACACACAGCACTTCTACATCCACCCTGTAAACGCCTCCTGACCCACACAGGAACTTACCCAGCACCATGACAACCAGCAGACAAAGACATTGCAGCGTTCTGCATACACTGAGGCCCCTAATCATGTGAACCCCTGACTCCTCCCCCTCCTGTGACCTCATCACAGGTCCTGTGCACACAGAACACACAGCCATCGCCACGCTCTTGGATGGCTGCGTGCCTTCCCCCTTCTACCTGCCTCAGGGTGTGAGACATGTGGTACACCGCGGGCCGCAGATGACTGCTTCAGGGGCCGTGTTTGAGACCTCTGCACTATACCATGCGCCCACCATGTTAAAGATAGGGGAGCCATGCACACGATAGCGCACGAGGAGCAGTGCTAAAAAACGCAAGTGTAAAATCAGCCTTAGCTGACCACTTCCATGGAACCAGGCGACCAGCAGGTCCCAAAACTTGTCTTTCTCCAAGCATATCCATGGTTCAGAGATGGTCAATGGATCACATCTGTGTCCTTCTAACCGGAGTTGAAAACCCCTACATTGTTTCCTATAGAATCATAGATCCGTGTCCCTCATGATGGTGCAATGATGAATTGGCTGCAGTCCTGTCTCTCTTCTGTTGGGTGTTTTGCAGAATGTCCAGCTGTTAGCTCTGTGTTACTTCAGTTGGAGTGATGAGGTCTCAGTGTTTTTATACCCAAGGCATGTAAGCTATTTTTAGAATTACCCAGTGTCCTTCAGTCTACCCTCACATTATTTTCCTTCTTTACTTTCAAAGTCAACAAACTGGTTCCAGAATACAATGCACAATTAGCATATCAGCACACATCAATAAACAAAGATAAACGCACACTATGTACAAGTCACTATTACAGACTTACACAATATGTTAAATGGTATATCAGTTTGCAAGTCTGTCTTCTTGACCCACCAGAAATAAACACTTAAATCCACAAGCCAATATACATATAAAATGTCAATTCTTCTTGGTTTGCAAAAATATAGTCGTCTGGGTAATTAAGATATACTCTGGTTTCTTCACAGAAGGTCTCCCTCACTCCCAGATGACTGTGGACGAAACTGAAATAGAGCCTACAGTCTTTCCGGAACACAATTTTGTCCCCACTACTGGAAACCTATCTGGAAGTGCCACTTTAGGTTCCAGTCCAGCTGTCTGGTGGGAAGAAACCTTAGGTCATAGGTCTGATAGCTCAAAAGACAAATCATGCAGCTATCTTGCAAGCCTAGTGACGTGATCCATGTTAGGATCAAAAAAATGTGGGGTCTGTGAAAATGTCACGATGTGACAGTCTTGGATAAGGTAGGGGGACCTAAAGCTGTCTCTGGAATTGGGACCCTAACTATCCCTGTCCCAGGGGAACTCTTAAAAGTAGAGAGGCCACAGTCTACTGTTAATGTCCTAAGCTGTCCACTTCCCCAGGAGGCCTGGGACAGATATGTTAGTGTATATACACCTAAGACAAACAGGGATAACAAAAAGAAACTTACATTCAAAAACACATACCAAGGGTAGAGAGGAATATAGGGAAGGCTAGGAATGTACAAACCAAATGGGAATAGGATAATGGAGAAAGTATACACCCAAAAACAGACAATCTCCAGCAGCAACATGGAACTCCATCTTCAGCACACCCACTCCAGCAAGCCTGAAAGCAAAACTTTTACAGCAGGGAATGGAATGTCTGGCAAGGTTTTATATAGAGAAAACAAGCAGGTCAAGAGCAGCTGTAGATGGAGCTGCATGTCTCTAACCACTGTGGTGTAGTAACCACTGTGTCTGCTAGGGGGCTCTGTGTGGATGTCCCAAGAGAAAGGATGAATGGCAGAATACGGAATGGCCGTTATGTATCCCAAAGTGGGTGGCTTTGGGATGGAGACTTATGTCTTGTTCAGCAATGATATTGCTGAGGTGTTGTTTCAATGTGTAAGGGAGAAGTCTCCAGGTAACTAGAGAGATGGGTGGCCTGGTTACCTACAAACCCACCCAGAGGGTGTGTTTAAAGCACTGTTGGAAAGAGTGTGTAAATGCTTGAAGGACCTGTGATGAGGTCAGTGTCATGTGACCAGGTGGGCGTGGCTATGAACCATATAATGTGGCCATGGTAGGTCACAGGTGGTGAATGCTTGGACCCGGTTGGTCCAGTGTGGAAGGTCCCGCTGAGATGGGGCTTCCTGCCTGACAGCATGTGTGGACGCTGTGAGTAATGGCTGCAGGTGCCTGAGAGTTCCCTGGAGGGAATGAATGTCTGCAGTATAGAGAAGCAGCCATGAGAGAACCCTGACAGGGTGAGATATAACTGTGAGGCTGGAAAGCCTGCATATTGGACATTGCTAACAGAGTGAAGCTCTGTCATGGATGCTATGCCGTTTATATATTGCTGGTCATGGTTTATGATGTTTAATAAACCGCATGGACTATACTGGTTTATGGAAAACCTGTGCCGGATCTGATTTTGTGGCTGCCAAGCGAGTGATCCCCTACTTAAATGACAGCGCTACCTCACAATTGGTGGAGAAAGCTATGGGCATTGTTGTAGCCTTGTTGCTGGGAGCAACGGAAAAGGACTGCAAAGTCAGTTGCTAAGGGCAACGCTGAGCCAGGAAGGCTGACGGTTGGGGAAGCCACTGCCCGGCTGTGCTTCTGGAACCGTGGAGCAGCCTAGTGAGTAAGGTACTGTCCAGATCGGTGAGCCCAGTGTGGCCATTTCCCCAGGAGACAGAGACTTATAGGATACCTCTGCGGTAGAGGGGTCCGAGAACCTGCACAGCCAGCAGGTAACAGTCATGAAAACGGTGTTGTACTGACCTGGGTCAGTGAGAAAGAGACTGGTGATTGATAGGGTGCCTCTGTGGAGAAGAGGTATCCGTGGACCTGTGGGGCCGACACAGGTAACGGACAGGTGTTTGTGTTGTACTGACCTGGGTCAGTGAAAGAGACTGTGTACCTGAAGGGTTCAGTGAGCAAGGTCCTGGAGGGTCAGTGTTGGGAGATTCTAGGAGAAGAATCGGATCCCTGTAGCACGTGGTATGACCTTAGACCTTGTGAGGCGTGAGTGTTGGGCAGTCTCAGGAGGAGATAGATGTCCTGAAGAGCACCCGCTAAGCCTCTGGACCTGGTGAGGCCGGTGTGTTGGGAAACCCTGGAAGGAGGGCCGCTCCCTGAATAGCACCCGGTGCGCCCTGTGTGTTAGAGGGTCTCGGGAGGAGACGGAACGTCCTGAATAGCACACAGACAGGACACATGAGTTTTTGTGTGGTGTGTTGGTGTGGCCAGTGTGTTGGGAACCCTGGGAGGAGGGTCGCTCAATGAATAGCACCCGGTGTGCCCTGTGTGTTGGACGGTCTCAGGAGAGGAGACGGAACATCCTGAATAGCACACAGAAAGGACACGTGAGTTTTTTGTGTGGTGCTTTTTTTCTTTTCTCAACTCAGCCTGCGGTGGCTCAGTGGGAGTCAAGAAGGTGACAAGCGGCTTCCTGTAACTCGGCGGGGTTACGAAGGGGACAAGCGGCTTCTGGTAACTCAGCGGGGTTTCGAAGGGGACAAGCAGCTTCCTATAACTCGGCGGGGTTACGAAGAGGACACCAGCCGCTGTGGGTCGGTGATCGGTGACAGCAGGAGCTGTGGTGGTGCCAAAAAGGACTTGTGTGGTATCGTAAAAGAGACAAACTGTGTTGTGTGAACTGTGGTCTAAGGAGAGCGGTATAATGGACATGGCGAAATCCCAAAAAGGGGCGGTGGCCCAAATCAGGGGGGTAGCCCAAAAGGGGGTGGAGTCCCAGGAGGGGGCGATGACCCAAATTGGGGTGGTCCAGAAAGGGGCCGGTGTGACAAAAGAGGAACAGCAATGTTCGTGTATGTTGTTTTCTGAATGTGGAATATTCTTTCCAGATAATGACGGGCCACAGGTGTGTACCGTAATGCTGCACTGAGAAGGAGTCTCGGGTTGGCTGGACTCAAAGTGTCAGGTGACTCTGACAGGATCTCCTCTCACTTTCTGTCTGACCGAGAGAATGGTCCAGGTTCGCTGTAAACATGGGGTCACAGTGAACTATACGGTAGACAGAGTGATGTTTGAGGGGTCCATAGGTCCATAGGTGGTGAGTGCCAAGGGGGCGGGATACCACGGGACTTAGTCTATGCCTTCGAGAGAGGGGCCGGGACTTTGTCGTGTTTGATGACATATTGCAGTCGGTTGGAGACATTTCTACTGTTGGGCTAACAGATATTGAGACGGTGACTGCTCCTGATGTGGACAGGTCAGAGGTAGAATTGACCAGAATAAGAAGTACATCTGCCCAACTTACAGACCTGACGTCTTGTGATATGACGGATGGTGGGCTGGGAGATGAGACGATTGGGGGGAAAACACAGTTAGTGGGTAACTGGAACAATTACTCGACAGGCCGGGGTGACTCAGACTCTGGGGGTGACTGTGGCTCTGAGAGAGAAAGAGAACACAGAATAGAAGGGCTAGAGAAGGAAGTCTCTGAGCTCAGAGGTCACCTGTCAATGTGGCAAAATGTGAACAAGACGTTTAGGGAAGAGATGGAAGAACATCTCGAACAAGAAAGAGTCCTGAGACAAATGGCCGAGCACAGGGTTGAGGAGCTCGAGAAAGAAGTCTTGGAGCTCAAAGAAACTGTAAGTGGTCTTCTGCGGGAGAAGAACTTTGACAGTGATGAACAGCGTCCGGGTCCGACTGGTGGTGGAACGGAGCTGCTGGTGCCCGTCTTGGCAGACGGTCATGAAGAGATGAGATCTTGTGAAGTTGGGGAGCTAAGAACTGAAGAAGACAGTCATCCGGTCGAGTCATCTGTAGTGAGGGAAGTGTCCGTGGTAAAGCCAGAGCCTCCTGGCCAGGAAGAGAGCAAGGCCACGACCTTCAAGTTTGTGATTGATGTACCAAAAGACATGCAAGAGGCCTGTGCTGAGGAAGGTGTGCATGAGGCTTTCAAAGAGGCGGTCAAAGCGTGTAAGGTGCACTGGGCACCTGAGACTCGGCAGTTGGTGATAATGTCAGCCAGGGAAGACACAGCAAAGCGGGTGGCTGACCTGAAAAACATGTTTCTGCAGTGTCTCCATGTCAAACAGTTGGTTAGGCAGAGTAATATGAAAGCTGCTCGACGCCTAGACTTAGCAAGAGAGGTTATGGATCGGTTGGGTTTGCGGAAAGAGGTAGTTCCGGTTCCCAAAGGTCTGATTGGGAGAATCATTGGAAGATTCGGGAAGGTAATGCAAGACCTTGTAAATAGCTCCGGTGTGGTGAGGTGAGGATCCCTCCGGATGATGAAGACCAAGTATCCAGTGAAGAGGGTAGGATTCCTGTCCTGGTGGTTGGCTCCGTGGAAAGCCTGAAAAACTTTCGGATGCTCTTGGAGTATCGAGTGGGGTACCTGCAAGAGATTGAGCAGTTGAGGCTGGACCATCGGTGAATCAATAAAGAGGTACGGAATACCAGGTGGCGGCCGCCTTCAACCCAAGATATAAGGACCCGAAGGGTTCCTCCAAGAAGTGACATGGCAGATGGCCGAAAAATGTCAGCAAGTGGTAGTTCGACTGGCAGGACGACGTTGAGAGATCGTAGTTCCTATGAGACCCTGAATGAGTCATACTCAGGCCAGACAGTAGGCCTGATTAAGACTGATGACCGTACCAACCGGGGGAGCTGGTCGGGGAACGGAACAAACAGGGAGAGGAATGTGGTGACGCAGACAGACAGTAACTGGAGGGCCAAAGATCAGGGCTGGTATTCTGACCGCTGGGGGCGGGGGAGGCCTAACGTAGAGATGAGGCCGTATGATAGATGGAGACGGTTCTCTCGACCTGTGGGGCAAGGTGTAATGAGTGCCCAGTCTCGAGAGCCTGATGTAAGGTTGTGTGTTCAACCCCACAAGTTTGAACAGAGGGGGAGGTATGTGGTGTAGTAACCACTGAGTCCACTAGGGGGTGCTGTGTGGATGTCCCAAGAGAAAGGATGAATGGCAGAATACGGAATGGCCATTATGTATCCCAAAGTGGGTGGCTTTGGGATGGAGACTTATGTGTTGTTCAGCAATGATATTGCTGAGGTGTTCTTTCAATGTGTAAGGGAGAAGTCTCCAGGTAACTAGAGAGATGGGTGGCCCTGGTTACCTACAAACCCACCCAGGGGGTGTGTTTAAAGCATTGATGGAAAGAGTGTGTAAATGCTTGAAGGACCTGTGATGAGGTCAGAGTCATGTGACCAGGTGGGCGTGGCTATGAACCATATAATGTGGCCAGGGTAGGTCACAGGTGGTGAATGCTTGGACCTGGTTGGTCCAGTATGGAAGGGCCAGCTGAGATGAGGCTTCCTGCCTGACAGCATGTGCGGGCTCTGTGAGTAATGGCTGCAAGTGCCTGAGAGTTCCCTGGAGGGAATGAATGTCTGCAGTATGGAGAAGCAGCCATGAGAGAACCCTGACAGGGTGAGATATATGTTGTGAGTTCATTTTCCCCTTCGTCACTGAGGTCTGGTGAACTCCCTATTCTGGTGAAGGAAGGTAATGAGCCTGATTATCAGGCACCTGAACCTGATGAGGATGACTGGCTGAGTGGAGTCACGGACTGGATATAAGGCTGCCGACGCCCTTCTGCCCTGCGGGTGATTTCTCTGTGGACTTCTAGGACACCAGTCTGATTCCTGCTCATCTAAGCTAAGTTTTTCTGCTTTGCCTGTTTGCTTTAGTGTTTTGTTTTTGTTTTCCTTGCTTTTCTGGATTCTGCCATTCCCTGCTGGGGTGAGCTGAATCTCCTTTTGCCTGTAGCTCTGTCTTCAGAATATTCCTGAGTACTGACATAGCTTTTTTGAAGCCTAGCGTCTTCAGGGCCTTTTTCACTGTCAGTCTGTTGGCTCTTATTTTCATAGGGTTTTTCACGGATTGCAGACAGCAGCCTTCCTGTCCTTTTCTATCTAGCTAGATTGGGCCCCGTCTTTGCTCAGTCTATCTTTCTGCCTGTGTTAGTGTTTTCATCTTGCTTCACCGTCATTATATGTTGGGGGCTGCCTATTGCTTTGGGGTCTGCTCTGGGGCAGTTTAGTTTTCCCCTTTCTTTCTTTAGGCCTAGCTATTTCTCCGGCTGTGATCGAGGGGTCTAGGGCATCGTAGGAACCCCCCACGGCTACTACTAGTTGTGTTGATAGGTTCAGGGGTCTGCAATCCGATAGCTGCCAACTTCTCTGGTTTTCTGGACTTAGCTAGCATTTCTGTTTTTGCCTCCTACGGTGACTCAATCATAACAGATATAACTGTGAGACTGAAAAGCCTGCGTATTGGACATTGCTAACAGAGTGAAGCTATGTCATGGAGGCTATGCCATTTATATATTGCTGGTCATGGTTTATGATGTTTAATAAACCGCATGGACTATACTGGTTTATGGAAAACCTGTGCCGGATCTGATTTTGTGGCTGCCAAGCGAGTGATCCCCTACTTAAATGACAGCGCTACCTCACACCACCATACAAAGAGTTGTTAACCTCTTCAGCATCAAAGTAAACAAAGTCCATTTAATATGAGGAACAAAACACACAGGTTAAAAGGAAGACCTGCGATTTACAGTTTGTACAGATCGCCTAACCCCAGATCTCTCAGGAGGAAGTGACACACTTGTGGGAGATTCTGGCTAGTGGTTCAGCAATTTTCTCTGCTATCTCTGTCAGTACCCTGGATATGAAAATTGTCTCCTCAGAGAGGAAGAGGACTAGAACTCTAGTGCCATCAATTGAAACTATCAGTAATAAAAATCAATATCGACTCTTTAATGAGACTTCCCACATGACTTATAGGGCCATTATTCTGTTCGTGTCCTCTCCTACTGTTCTTACTATATCATATGCTAGTAAATTGTTTCCATTAAACTTTATGTGAATATATGCCATAGGAGTATAATGCAAAGCTCTGAAAATACAGCTCTGGCAAAAATTAAGAGACCTCTGCACTGTTTTATAAAAATCAGCTTCTTTACATGTCTGACAGTCATTCCATTTCAGTGTCAGTTGTATTCCAACCACAGTACACCTCATTCTACTTAATGTGCTTCTGATTAGGTGATCACCTGAACCAAATCTTATTTAATGAAGGAAAGTATAAAAAACCCTGCTGTGGTGTTCACAATCCTCTTGCAATAGGACAAGCTGCATGGCAAGCTAGTAATATCCCAAAAGTAATAGGAATATAAAATAACTTTTAACCATGCCGAAGGAGTTGAAAAGAAAAGTCTTGAGTGAGGAAAAGAAGGGCTCAATTCTGGCTTTACTAGCAGAGGGATACAGTGAGTGTCATGTTGCCTCCATCCTTAAAATTTCCAAGATGGCAATCCATTACAACAAGGTCAAGCAGCAGACATTGGGGCAACAAAGCTACAGACCGGCAAAGGGCAAAAATGTCTCTCCACTGACCGGGATGATCGTCGTCTTATTCGAATGTCACTCAGAAACCACAGGATGACTTCAAGTGACCTACAAAAGGATTGGCAAATGGCAGCTGGGTTGAATTGCACGGCAAGAACAGTTCGTAACTGGCTCCTAGAGCCAGGGATCAAGTCATGTAAAGGTAGAAAAAAGCCTTTCATCAATGAGGAGCAAAGGAGAGCCAGGCTGAAGTTTGAAAAAAAAACATAAGGATTGGATTATAGAGGACTGGAGTAAGGTAATCTCCTTTGATGAGTCTAATTTGAAGTTTTGCCCAACACCTGGTCATCTAATTGTTAGATGGAGATCTGGAGAGGCGTACAAACCACAGTGTCTTGCACCCACTGTGAAATTTGGTGGAGGATCGGTGATGATCTGGGGATGCTTGAATTGAGCAAGTTAATCTTTGCGAAGGACGTATGAATCAAGACGCATACAAGGTTATCCTGGGAAAACAGTTGATTCCTTCTGCTCAGGCAATGTTCCCCAACTCTGAGGACTGTTTTTTCCAGCAGGACATTGTGCCATGTCAATGTCAATGTGTGGATGAAGGACCACCACATCAAATCCCTGTCATGGCCAGCCCAATCTCCAGACCTGAGCCCCATTGAAAACCTCTGGAATGTAATCAAGAGGAAGATGGATAGTCACAAGCCATCAAACAAATATATATTGCTTATATACAAATATATACTGCTTATATTTTTGTACCAGGAGTGGCATAAGGTCACCCAAAAGCACTGTGAAAGACTGGTGGAAAGCATGCCAAGATGTATGAAAGCTGTGATTAAAAATCATGGTTATTCCACAAAATATTGATTTCTGAACTCTTCCTGAGTTAAAACATTAGTATTGTTGTTTCTAAATGATTATGAACTTGTTTTCTTAGCATTATCTGAGGTCTGCCAGCACTGCAATTTTTTCTTATTTTGACCATTTCTCATTTTCTGAAAATAAATACAAAAAATTTAATGCTTGGAAATTCGAAGACATGTTGTCAGTAGTTTATAGAACAAAAGAGCAATCTACATTTTACTCAAAAGTATACCTATAAAGAGTAAAATCAGACAAACTGAAAATTTTGCAGCAGTCTCTTAATTTTTGCCAGAGCTGTAAATTCTAATATGTACGTGTGTTAACACACAGCTTAGTTATTGGGGTACACATTAGTGTCTTAAAAATTATAATGATTTTCTTACATCTAATTTCATAAACCCTATTTAGAAAACAGGGAAGGAAAATCAATATACAAAAACAAGCAAAACTGAGAAATTTCCCAGAAAATTTCTCCAATTTGTCTTATTTTGTATTTAAATTCTATTACTACGACAACAGACACATTCAATAACTTTTAAAGTAAGTCATTCTACCCCCTGAGGTAATCTCACTCTCCCAAATTAGTTAACTGTGATGGAATAACTAATACAGCATTAATGGCACTGGAGTGGACAGTATTCTTCTAAGTTAGTCGTTAATCTGTTTGGGTAACGCGTTGTTCATACTGAGAGACTAATCCAAATCGAGCTCTGGATTATGAGAAGAATGCCTAGAGAGAGAAGATCAGCTGTGACAGAATGCAATGCTGGATTTCGGAGCAGTTGTGAAGAGGTATTAGGATGGAGAGCAGTGAATTTAAAAATAGAATTATAGTCTTGGGAGGGCTATGAAATAGAAAGGGCTGTACTAGATATATACTTTAATAATTGAAATGAGAAAATATTTGAGATCTGTGACAATTCCTAATTATTATTAACCGCATTGTAATAATACCAATGTGCTATTCATTAATAACTTTAACCTCTTAAGGACCAAGCCACTTTGTAGGTTAATGACCAGGCCTTAATTTTGAAATCTGACCACTGTCACTTTATGTTGTTATAACTCTGAAACGCTTCAACAAACACCACTGATTCTGAGAATGTTTTTTCGTGGCATATTGTACTTCATGATAGTGGTAAAAAATTTTCGCTATAGCGTGCATTTATTTATGAAAAGACTGAAATGGCTAAAATTTCTAATATTTTGCAATTTTCAAACTTTTAATTTTTATGCCATTAAATCAGAGAGATATGTCACACAAAATACTTAATAAATAACATTTCTCATTTTTTTAGGGACCACTTCACATTTGAAGTCACTTTGAGGAGTCAATATGACAGAAAATACCCAAAAGTGACACCATTCTAAAAACTGCACCCCTCGAGGTGCTCAAAACCACATTCAGGAAGTTTATTAGCCCTTCAGAGACTTCACAAGAATTGAAGAAATGTGGAAGGAAAAAATGAACATTTACCTTTTTTTCACATGAATTTTACTTCGGACACAATTTTTTTAATTTTTTGTCAAGGGTATCAGGAGAAAGTGAACCACAATATTTGTTGTGCACTTTCTCATGAGTACAGCGATACCCCATGTGAGGAGGAAGACCAGTCTTTAGGCGCAAGGCAGGGCTCGGAAGGGAAGGAGTGCCGTTTAAGGGTTTGAACGTAAACTTGAATGGAATCGAGATCAGATACCATGTCACGTTTGGAGAGCCCTTGATGTACCTAAACATTGGAAACCCCCCATAAGTGACCCCATTTTGGAAACTAGACCCCCCAAGGAACTTATCTGGCTGTGTGATCAGCACTTTGAATCCCCAAGTGCGTCACAGAAAATAATAACGTAGAGCTGTGAAAATAAAAAATCATATTCTTTCCACAAAAATGATTTTGTGCCCCCAATTTTTTATTTTCCAAAGGGTAAAAGGAAAAATTGGACCCCAAAAGCTGTTGTGCAATTTGTCCTGAGTATGCTGATACCCCATATGTAGGGGAACCACTGTTTGGGCGCATGGCAGAGCTCGGAAGGGAAGGAATGCCGTTTGACTTTTTCAATGCAAAATTGGCTGGAATTGAGATCGGACGATATGTTGCGTTTGGAGAGCCCCTGATGTGTCTAAACAGTGGAAACCCCCAACAAGTGACCCCATTTTGGAAACTAGACCCCCCAAGGAACTTATCTAGATGAGAACTTTGAACCCCCAAGGGTTTCACAGAAGTTTATAACGTAGAGCCGTAAAATTAAAAAATCAAATTTTTTCCAAAAAATTATCTTTTCACCCCCAATTTTTATTTTCCAAGGGTAACAGTACCCCAAAAGGTATTGTGCAATTTGTTCTGAGTACGCTGATACCCCATATGTGGGGGTAAACCACTGTTTGGGCTCATGGCAAAGCTCGGAAGGGAAGGAGCGCCGTTTGACTTTTTCAGCACAGAATTGGCTGGAATTGAGATTGGACGCCATGTCACCTTTGGAGAGCCCCTGATGTGCCTAAACAGTGGAAATCCCCCAATTCTAACTTCAACCCTAACCCCAACACACCCCTAACCCTAATCCCAACCCTAACCCTAACACACACCCCTAACTCTAATCCTAACTTTAGCCCCCAGCCCTATCCCTAACTTTAGACCTATTTCTAACCCTAACCCTAACGGGAAAATGGAAATAAATACATCTTTTAAATTTTATTATTTTTCCCTAACTAAGGCGGTGATAAAGGGGGGTTTGATTTACTATTTATAGGGGTTTTTATAGCGGGTTTTTATGTTTGGCAGCTGTCAACATTCCAAAATATGTTTTTTATTGAAAAAAATAGTTTTTGCATCACCACATTTTGAGAGCTATAATTTTTCCATATTTTGGCCAACAGAGTCATGTGAGGTTTTTTGTGGGACGAGTTGACATTTTTATTGGTAATATTATCGGGTGTATGACATTTTCTGATCACTTTGTATTTTTGTGGAGGCAGAATGAACAAAAAACAGCAATTCAGGATTTGTTTTTTTTTTCTCCGTTCCACGTGTGGTAAAATTGATAAGGCAGTTTTATTCTTTGGGTCAGTGCGATTACAGCGATACCTCATGTATATCTTTTTTATGTTTTGGCACTTTTATACAATAAAAACTTTTATAGAAAAAAATTATTATTTTTGCATCGCTTTATTCTGAGAGCTATAACTTTTTTATTTTTCTGCTATTGGAGCTGTATAGTGGCTTGTTTTGTGTGGGACAAGATGGCGTTTTCAGTGGTACTATTTTTATATATATTCATATTTTTTATCATGTTTTGTTCCATTTTTTCCAAGCGGTATAATGATAAAGCATAATGTTCTACTTTTTTTGTGTTTTTTTTTAAAGGTGTTCACTGAAAGGGTTAACTAGTATGATAATTTTATAGATCGGATTTTTACGGATGTGGCGATACCAAACGTGTACTTTTTTGTTTATTTTACTTTTTTTACATAAAAATGTGTATTAGGGATTTTTTTTATTATTAATATTTTTTATTTTTTTTACATATTTTTTAAAAAATGTTTTTTTTTACCTAGTCCTTTTATGAGACTTTCACTTTTTGACTTTTGATTGATGGTATAATACATTGCAATGCTCCAGCATTGCAACATATGCAGAAAGGTTCTGAGACCATGCTGTGAGCATGGTCTCAGAGGCTTTCTGTAGCTGGATGACCCGGGGGTTGTCATGACAACCCTGAGTCATCATGGCAGAGATCGGGCCCCGTGATTACATTCCGGGAAAGCTGATCTGAAGGCAGAGGGCGCTCCCGTCCCTCTGCCTCCCCCCTGAACGCTGCGATCATGCTCGATTGCAGCAATCAGGGGGTTAACATCCAGGGGCAGTGTGGACGCCGCTCCTGGCTGTTAATGCAGGAAGTTCTGCCACCGGCAGTGCTGTCTTCCTGCACTGACCTGGCAGGGGATGCTGAAATTTCAGTATCTCTTGCCAGATCATGCTGTGATCGGTCAGTCAGATTGACTGACCAATCACAGCGTTTTGAGTGTGGGAACAGATGGCATGGGTCCCCACACCTCTTGCTGTGCCTGTCAGCTGTCTATAACAGCTGTTGGCACTGAAATACCACTGCATGTTTACACGTAGTGGTAGTTCAAAGGC
Source organism: Dendrobates tinctorius (assembly GCF_039654945.1). Classification (NCBI taxonomy): domain Eukaryota; kingdom Metazoa; phylum Chordata; class Amphibia; order Anura; family Dendrobatidae; genus Dendrobates; species Dendrobates tinctorius. The sequence goes on along the minus strand of NW_027361728.1, from coordinate 18,112,709 downwards.
ATGATGGACACAGTCCATCATGGTGCGGGAACCTACATCCAGCCATGACAGACTGTGTCCGTCAATGGACGTTAAGGGTTAATAAGAGTATTCTAGTACTCTGATGATTTAATATTAGTTATACAGAGTAAGCTGTACTCAATTCTATTGCATTATCAGCTTTATTATTGTTATTTATACAAGATTACTGAACTTGAGCATATTTATATTCAAAGGTGCTTGAAAGTTTGTGAACCCTGCAGAATTTTCCATATTTCTGTATAAATTGGACATAAAACAGCATCAGATTTTCACGTGAATCACAAAAGTGCAGTCTGGTGTTTTCAATCAATGGGATGACAAGTGTGAATGAGCAACCTGTTATATTTAAAGGGACTTTCTACTAGTTGGAAAAATGCTTATAAATGTATTTACCTTGCCAGCTGCGCCAGTGCTTAATCTCCCTGTATGCACATAGTCAATTAGCAGCTGCTAATGGACAGCAATACTCACACTTCTCTTGGACATCTGAAATCCGGGCCAGTGAAGTGTGTGCAAAGCAGGCCATTATTGGGCTGCAGTGCTCAAGTGGCATAATGGTGGATGTAAGGAAGGTGACTGTTCATTTTAATTTATACTAGGAATACAGTATTTAAGAAAGGGTTGTCCAAGTTGTGGATGACCCCTTTGAAGAACAAATTTGAGAGAAGGTTGAAGACTGTCAGCACTGTCGTTGAATGTCGTGTGCTCAAGGAAGGGACTCGTGGTCCAGACTAATCAAAATAGTAATCTCAGCAACACAGAAAGCATAAGAGAAAGAAGGTCTTGCTGCAAGTGATATTTTGATTTGGCAACAAGTCAAAACAAATATGGTCGAACATTTTGAACGTGAACAATCTTTATCAAGAATATTCGAAGTAAGTGAAATTATAGAATAGATACATATTATTCAGTGTATAAAATTATATATTTTTGTTTATATACAAAAATGTACAAAATATGATGGAAAATAAACAAAAGATACAAAAGGAATATGCAAAAAATAATTAAAAAAGGTAAATACAAGGACATGGATGAAGTAGGTGGGGGAGAAGGAAAACAAAGAGGGAAGGTGAATGAGAGGAAAGAGTAAATAGACAAAGAAAAATACAGCATAATTAAAGCTATGTCATATTTCAAATGCAAGAGTGTAGTAACTTAGGGAAGTACTTTCGTAAACAGCAGGGTCTCTTGCACTTCCAGGAGGACCTAAAAACATATAGGGTATTATCAATTACAACAAGTATCATATGTAGGAATAGTATACACTTGCAGGAAGACCTTGCAGGAAGATTTTTTATATTGATAGTTTTGAACTTTAATATTATGGTCTATATGCTCCAATTTTTCTGTGTGTTAAACTTTTCTCTAAAGAATTTAAACTTCACCAAATCTCAACCAGAATAGACAAGGAGAAAAAATACAAACACACAAAATACTAATATAAAGTGTAATAATCACATTAATATAAATAAAGATATAAATATATAAAAAAGTGTGATTGAACCAATCTCCCAAGAAAAGGATGGCAGACCATCCGGTGTGTATAAAAAGATTTACTCAAGGGTGGATAAAAAAGTGCCACAAGATAAGAGTAGAATGTGCAGCATGAATGATGATACAATGATGATACAATGATAAAGTAATAAAAATAATAATAATAACAAATGGCAAAATTTTTGTGAAAAAAATGCCTTTATTAAAATATATTGGCACAACAATTAAGTGCATTAAAATTATATATATATATAATCATAAAAAAGAAAAAATAATAATAATAAAATATAAAACCACATATGCGGTATACTTATGTATATTGGAAAACCCGTTCCATAACAAGAAAGGCTTAATTAATACAGGTAAAAAAGTGCATAATTATAGTGACACAGAAAAATAAATAAATATACATTAATAGATGTGCCAAAAGTGCAGCTGTGCAAATAAGTAAAAAACGCCCTAAGGCGTGTGCTATTAAACCAAAAAAATACCTGTAAGCCAATGACCGCAATGTGGATAATATAATGACGCGCCCCGACGCGCGTTTTGGAAATAAAATCTCCTTCGTCAGGGGGATAGAATCCACATTGCGGTCATTGGCTTACAGGTATTTTTTTGGTTTAATAGCACACGCCTTAGGGCGTTTTTTACTTATTTGCACAGCTGCACTTTTGGCACATCTATTAATGTATATTTATTTATTTTTCTGTGTCACTATAATTATGCACTTTTTTACCTGTATTAATTAAGCCTTTCTTGTTATGGAACGGGTTTTCCAATATACATAAGTATACCGCATATGTGGTTTTATATTTTATTATTATTATTTTTTCTTTTTTATGATTATATATAAATATAATTTTAATGCACTTAATTGTTGTGCCAATATATTTTAATAAAGGCATTTTTTTCACAAAAATTTTGCCATTTGTTATTATTATTATTTTTATTACTTTATCATTGTATCATCATTGTATCATCATTCATGCTGCACATTCTACTCTTATCTTGTGGCACTTTTTTATCCACCCTTGAGTAAATCTTTTTATACCAAATCTCAACCAGACAGATTGTGTACAAATGGAGGAAATTCAAGACTAGAGACGAGTGAATATGTTCGGAAACTGATTGGCAAACATAAATTCGGCACAAATAGGGCACATTCGGATTTGTGATCGGAAACACGACCATGTTTCTTAAAATCGGAAAAAGTTGGTAAAATTCGGTAAAATAATCGCGTTGCCACTTAAGGATAGATAGATAGATAGATAGATAGATAGATAGAAAAAAAGCCAGCAATTCATCTGCTGCTTACAGTAAAATCCGACAGGATAGAATAGACAGATTACATCCAGTATATACAAATAGAATAGATAGATATATATGTCAGTGATACACACATATATATATACAGTTGTGGCCAAAAGTATTGACACCCCTGCAATTCTGTTGGATAATACTCAGTTTCTTCCTGAAAATGATTGCAAACACAAATTCTTTGGTATTATTATCTTCATTTAATTTGTCTTAAATGAAAAAACACAAAAAGAATTGTCCTAAAGCCAAATTGGATATAATTCCACACCAAACATAAAAAAGAGGGTGGTCAAAAGTATTGGCACTGTTCAAAAAATCATGTGATGCTTCTCTAATTTGTGTAATTAACAGCACCTGTAACTTACCTGTGGCACCTAACAGGTGTTGGCAATAACTAAATCACACTTGCAGCCAGTTGACATGGATTAAAGTTGACTCAACCTCTGTCCTGTGTCCTTGTGTGTACCACATTGAGCATGGAGAAAAGAAAGAAGACCAAAGAACTGTCTGAGGACTTGAGAAACTAAATTATGAGGAAGCATGAGCAATCTCAAGGCTACAAGTCCATCTCCAAAGACCTGAATGTTCCTATGTCTACCCTGCACAGTGTCATCAAGAAGTTTAAAGCCCATGGCACTGTGGCTAACCTCCTTAGATGTGGACGGAAAAGAAAAATTGACAAGAGATTTCAACGCAAGATTGTGCGGATGTTGGATAAAGAACCTCGACTAACATCCAAACAAGTTCAAGCTGCCCTGCAGTCCAAGGGTACAACAGTGTCAACCCGTACTATCCGTCGGCGTCTGAATGAAAAGGGACTGTATGGTAGGAGACCCAGGAAGACCCCACTTCTTACCCCGAGACACAAAAAAGCCAGGCTGGAGTTTGCCAAAACTTACCTGAAAAAGCCTAAAACATTTTGGAAGAATGTTCTCTGGTCAAATGAGACAAAAGTGGAGCTTTTTGGGCAAAGGCATCAACATAGAGTTTACAGGAGAAAAAAAGAGGCATTCAAAGAAAAGAACACGGTCCCTAAAGTCAAACATGGCAGAGGTTCCCTGATGTTTTGGGGTTGCTTTGCTGCCTCTGGCACTGGACTGCTTGACCATGTGCATGGCTTTATGAAGTCTGAAGACTACCAACAAATTTTGCAGCATAATGTATGGCCCAGTGTGAGAAAGCTGGGTCTCCCTCAGAGGTCATGGGTCTTCCAGCAGGACAATGACCCAAAACACACTTCAAAAAGCACTAGAAAATGGTTTGACAGAAAGCACTGGAGACTTCTAAGGTGGTCAGCAATGAGTCCAGACCTGAATCCCATAGAACACCTGTGGAGAGATCTAAAAATGGCAGTTTGGAGAAGGCACCCTTCAAATATCAGGGACCTGGAGCAGTTTGCCAAAGAAGAATGGTCTAAAATTCCAGCAGAGCATTGTAAGAAACTCATTGATGGTTATCGGAAGCGGTTGGTCGCAGTCATTTTGGCTAAAGGTTGTGCAACAAAGTATTAGGCTGAGGGGGCCAATACTTTTGTCTGGCCCATTTTTGGAGTTTTGTGTGAAATGATCAATGTTTTGCTTTTTGCTTCGTTCTCTTTTTGTGTTTTTTTCATTTAAGACAAATTAAATGAAGATAATACCAAAGAATTTGTGTTTGCAATCATTTTCAGGAAGAAACTGAGTATTATCTGACAGAATTGCAGGGGTGTCAATACTTTTGGCCACAACTGTATATGTATATATATATATATATACACACACATACACATACATCCAGTGGTACGGAAAGTATTCAGACCCCTTTAAAATGTTTCACTCTTTGATTCAGCCATTTAGTAAATTCAAAACAATTCATTTTTTTTCTCATTAATGTATACTCTGCACCCCATCTTGTCTGAAAAAAATAGAAATGTAGAAATTTTTGCAAATTTATTAAAAAAGAAAAACTGAAATATCACATGGCCAGACTAAGTATTCAGACTTTTTGCTCAGTCACTCATATTTAAGTCACATGCTGTCCATTTCCTTGTGATCCTCCTTGAGATGGTTCTACCCCTTCATTGGAGTCCAGCTGTGTTCAATTAAACTGATAGGACTTGATTTGTAAAGACAGACACCTGTTTATATAAGACCTCACAGCTCACAGTGCATGTCAGACCAAATGAGAATCATGAGGTCAAAAGGAACTGGCCAAGGAGCTCAGAGACAGAATTGTGGCAAGGCACAGATCTGGTCAAGGTTACAAAAGAATTTCTGCAGTACTCAAGGTTCCTAAGAGCACAGTGGCCTACAAAATCCGTAAATGGAAGAAGTTTGGGACCACAAGAAGTTTTCCTGGACCTGGCCGTCCAGCCAAACTGAACAACCGTGGGAGAAGAGCCTTGGCGAGAGAGGTAAAGAAGAACCACAAGATCACCGTGGCTGAGCTCCACAGATGTAGTATGGAGATGGGAGAAAGTTCCACAAAGTCAACTATCACTGCAGCCATCCAGTTGGGCCTTTATGGCAGAGTGGCCCGATGGACGCCCTCCTCAGTGCCAGACATATGAAAGCCAGCCTAGAGTTTGCTAAAAGGCACATGAAGGACTCCCAGACTATGAGAAATAAGATTCTCTGGTCTGATGAAATAAATGTAGAACTTTTTGGTGATAATTCTAAGCTGTATGTGTGGAGAAAACCAGGCACTGCTTATCACCTGCCCAGTACAATCCCAACGGTGAAACATAATGGTGGCAGCATCATGCTATGGGGGTGTTTTATAGCTGCAGGATGACTGGTTGCAATTGAAGGAAACATGAATGAGGCCAAGTACAGAGATATCCTGGATGAAAACCTCTACCAGAATGCTCTGGACCTCAGACTTGGCAGAAGGTTCACCTTCCAACAAGACAATGATCCTAAGCACACGGCTAAAACAACAAAGAGTGGCTTCAGAACAACTCTGTAACCATTCTTGACTGGCCCAGCCAGAGCCCTGACCTAAACCCAATTGAGCATCTCTGGAGAGACCTGAAAATGGCTGTCCACCCACGTTCACAAGCTAACTTGACAGAACTGGAGAGGATCTGCAAGGATGAATGGCAGAGGATCCCCAAATCCAGGTGTGAAAAACTTGTTGAATCATTCCCAAGAAGACTCATGGCTGTACAAGCTCAAATGGGTGCTTCTACTTAATACTGAGCAAAGGGCCTGAATACTTATGACCATATGATATTTCAGTTTTCTTTTTTAATAAATTTGCAAAAATGTCTACATTTCTGTTTTCTTTCAGTCAAGATAGGGTGCAGAGTGTTCATTAATGATAAAAAAAATGAACTTTTTTGAATTTAACAAATGGCTGCAAGGAAGCAAAGAGTGAAAAATATAAAAGGGGTCTGATTACTTTCTGTACCCACTGTATATTGCATCGATAGATAGTAGAAAAGCTGAGAATTCAGCAACCGTGTACAGTAAAATCACAGCAGGACCCGACAGCATAGAATAGATTATGTGCAGTATATACACATAGAATAGATAGATTTATACATGAACCTCACTTGCGACCACTACAGGGCTAGTGGGAAGAGCCAAGCAAAGTGCTTCTAATAGATGCGCCTTTTCTAGGTGGGTATGCGCTGCTATTTTTAGGCTGGGGGTGGTCAATATCCATGACCTTTTACCAGCCTGAGAATGCTGGCCCACAGCTGTCTGCTTTAGCTTGGCTGGTTGGCAAAAATGGGGGGGTCACCACGCTGTTTTTTTATATGTATATATTTAAATAATTAAAAAATTTGTTGTGGGGACCCCTCTATTCTTGATAACCAGTCTTGCTCCAGCTGACTGCAGGATTGCCTGGCTGGTTAAAAAAATACAGGGAAACCCAAGCCAGATTTATTTATTTATTTATTTACACAGGCAGCGGGTGAGGAATACTCCCATCAGCTGCTCCTGCTGTCACTGTTATTAGTGACAGCAAAGTGTATGCTGATGGCAGTAAAAGTCCCAAAAGTTGCTGCCTGCTGTCATTGTTCTCACTTGGACACAACTCTCATCATTCTCCCCTGCTCATCATGATCGCCGGCAAAGCAGGGGAGACTTATGAGAGTCATCTTCAGCACCTGGTGCCAGGGATCAGCCTTACTGTATAGCTGATGCCCTGGCGTCTGCCATGTGGTACTGATGCGGCACACGGTTGCCACACGTGTGCTATACGTATTACACACGCGGACACATGGACACTGACATCTCTGTCACCCTTTTTTCTGATACCGGAATTATCAAAGTGTGATACCGACCATAGGATGTGTGAAACCTAAGGTATTAAAAATCGGATCGTACTAGCATGAAAAACGCATGACACTTGCATTAAGGTACTGTCACACTTAGCGATACACCAGCGATATGACGCGGTCAGGATCGCTGGTGCATCGCTAAGTGGTCACTAGTGAGCTGCCACACAGGCAGATCTCACCAGCGACATAGCAGTGGTCGGGGGTCGCTACTTTCCTGTCAGACGAGGCAATCCTGACGTCTTCCCGCCCGCGTCCACGCGTCGCTCGTCGGCGCCACAGGAAGCCCAGCAGGAAGCTGATGACGAGAAACGGTACAGGATGTTCTCGCGCGATCAGTGATAATCAGCGGGGGAGCCGGTCGGAGGTAAGTATCACACATAGCGATATCACAGCAATATCGCTGCTACGTCACAAAAACCAGTGACGTTATAGCGATATCGCTTAGTGTGACAGGCCCTTTACACTTTTCTGACTTAGCAGGAAAAAAGTTGAACTGATTTTAAAATCGCTAGTGTGACTCCAGTCTTAGGGTATGTGCGCATGTTGAGTATTTGCTTGCAGAAATTTCTGCTAGGTTTCTGCATCTCTTGGCAGCAAAAGCACGCATTTTGCCGTGGGTTTTGTATATGTTTTTGTACAGCAATCAAGGCTTTTGGAGCCTAATAAAGATATTTAAAAAAAGTTTTGTAATGTAATTTGTTGGTTCAACACCTTCTTTTTCATTCTGATGCAATAGTATCAGAGTAATGGGATTAGTTCTTGGTGTCAGCAGCTGTCATTGACACCAAGCCCTAGGTTTAGGAAAGAAAAGATGTCAGCCAGACACCCTCATTACTAAGCTGGTAAGTAAACACAAGCACACATTGTAACCAGACTATATAGGAGCATTAACAGAGTGAACCTACATATGTCAATTCACCAAGTCAGGAGCACCAGGATGTGGCGGTGTAAAACAAGGTGGTGGATGATGAAGTAACCGACCCAACCTGGGAACTTGGCATGCAAAGCAAGGCCAGCAGCTCTGAAGGGGAGGGATCTGCAGCACCAAACAGAAGGGAAAAGGCACTTGTCCGACCAGAGGGACAAGGTGGGCAACTGTTCCACAGACCACTGACATTCCTGAATTTCTACGTCAAAGAGTTAGGTGTTCCCTGGTCTGAGAATTTTTTCAAAGGGAGTTTTGAGACAAAAAAATAGTAATTTGCAACTGGTGCCATGCAAAGATCATCAGGGGACTGACCACTAACAATCTAACCACCACCAGCATAATCAGGCACATGTCATCTAAGCACCCGACTTTTTTAGTCCGATCACCTAGGTCCACGATTGATACCATTGAGTGACACCACTGCCTCTTCTCTTGTGCTAGGTGTTTCACAATCCCCAGTCCATAACACTGGCACAGATGTATACCATCCTGTACCTCTCCTTGCACATTCTGACTTACCATCGTCAGGCACTTCCAAATCCTTGTCCCATCACAGCATTCAGCTGTTCTTATCCCAGTCTTTGGAACAAAAGAGAAAGTTTGCAGTCACCAATAGGCTCAAAGGCTAAATGGACACATTTCCAGGCTGCTTTCCATGGAAACGTGGCTGTTTCTGATAGTTGACACAGAGGATTTCCACCGACTCATAGCGTTAGCTATCCATCAGTACTCGGTCAGCAGCCGCCACTCTTTCTCCCGGAGTGGCATCCCTGCCTGTACCACCATGTGTCCTGGAACATCACCAGTGCACTTACCAATGCGATTACTGGGATTGTGCACTTAATGATCGACACGAGGACAAACACTTATGGCCAGGGATGATAGATTTCATTGACTGCAAATTGGGTGAACATTATGGAAGCAGGAGCCGAGACACACCCTGGCATGTCACTGTCACATGTGATCCTGATGCCGATCATTGCTGGCCCTACTTTATCAGGGTTTCCTCTACCTTATACATCAGTTCCAGCACCCCCTCCATCAAGTTATCTAAGAGCATGTCGTCCCCACTAGCCAGAAGCTGAAAGCTCTACAGCACTGCTTCAGTGAAGCGGCAACAGGCTCTGCTGAAGCTGATTTGTCTAGGAGACAAACCGCACACCAACGCAGAGTTACTTAAAGCAATAATAGACCAGACAGATCTGTGGCTAGTGGTGACTGTGAAACTTGGCAAGCTCACAAACGTACCATGCTTGACACACGTGCTCAACTTGGTAGTTTCCAAAATTAAGGAACAGCTGCCGCTAGCTCCTGCGGTGCTTCAAGTGCCAGCTCATCGATTGGTGTGTGACCTGCCCACATGCTGGAAGTCCACACTGCACATGCTGGCAAGGCTTTGGGATCAGCAGAAGTCAGTTGTTGAGTACCAGCTCCAACACGTCTGTCTGTATTCTAGACTGCTTCCGCACATAATAACTTAAGATTGGGCATGGATGTCTGACATTTGTGCAGTTCTCCAAGACTTTGAGGACTCTACAATGATGGTGAGTGGTGATGACCCCATAGTCAGGGCAACCATGCCATTTCTTTGCCTACTTAAACAGTCACTGCTCACAATTAAGCATGAAGCTATGCATGTGGACCAGGTGGAGATGGAGAAAGACATGAGACAGGGAGCTACAACCTAGCCCAGGCTCACTCTGATAAAAATGAAGAAAGCCTTCAAGAGCCCCCATTTTTCTGCACCACAAGATGACAGCAGCACTAAGTGTTTTTAATGTTCAATATTTTAATGAGGCCCTCCAGTTGTTGCCTTCAAGAGTGTATAAATGACACTCCTTATAATGTTTTCCTGGCTTTGAACTTTTGTTCAAAGCCTTTATGAGTGTGGTAGTACATCAATTACACAAAATTATTCATCTTTTTTATGAGGCACTAGACTTGGTGCCTTCAAGGTTGTATGGATAACCCTCCTTATAATTTTTTCTGGGGTTTTTACTTTGTGCAAAGCCTTTATAAGTCTAGAAGTACAGCAACTACACTTTCAAAATATATGAGTGAGGTCTGTCAGCTGTTGCTTTTTAGGGGTCTATGGATGACCCTCCTAATAATTTTTTTTCTAGCATTGCACTTTATGCAAAGCCTTTATGAGTGTAGAGATACATCAACTACACTTTCAAAATATTTATGTTAAATACATTTTTCTGGATTCAATTACTCATTCATACAGTTGAACACCAGCATTGTTACATTACAATGGTATGTAAAACAACAAAAAAATTAAAAATATTTCTGGATTCAATTGCTTATCCATGCAGTATTATGTGTGCTGGGGTAAATTTCGGTGTTATATAACCCTCCAAAAATTGTTCAATAATGTATCAGTATTATATAGCTTATCCATAGAGTATTACGTCTTTTGGGTCATTTCGGTGGTATCTAATCTCAAAATATTTGTTAAAAAATGTATCTGTATCATATTGCTCATTCATACAGTATTACATCTTCTTGGGTACATTTTGTGGTATGCAACCCTCCTGAAAATTGTTCAAAATGTATTGGTATCATACATACTGCTCATCCACCAAGTATTACGTCTTCTTGGTTACATTTCGGTGGTATCTAACTCTTGCAGAAATTGGTTAAAAATGTATCAGTATTATATTGCTCGTCCATAGAGTATTACATCTTCTTGGGTGCATTTTGTTGGTAACTACTTTTCAAATATTTGTTCAAATTTTTTTCGATTTTATATTGCTCATCCATACATTTTCTTGGGTACCTTTTTGTGGTACATAACTCTCAAAACAAGTTGTAATTTTTTTTCTGTATTATATTGCCTATCCATATATTATTGGGCACATTTTGGTGGTATATATGAACAAGCAGTGAGAAATTTGTCTGGATTTAAATTACTCATCCATACAATTTTACATGCTTTTTGTTACATTTCAGTGTTACATAAAACTGGATTCATCCATATACTGTAACATGGTTCTTGTTACATTAAACTGGTATATTAAACTCTAGAAAAGCCTAAAAATTTTTCATGGATTCAACAATTCATGCATACAGTTTAACATGCTCTGTATAAAACTACGCTGTTAAAATTTTTAAATCCCTCTTGGCCTGATTCAGTTTAGAAAATATTTTTGGTCAATACACTGACTATTGTCATATGTGCTGTAGAATCTTCTTTGTGTGATATTTCATTGGTTTGAAATAAAAACCAAAATTGGCCTGCTACAGGTGTATACTTTCTTAATGTTTTAATGAGGCAATGCAGTTGTTGCCTTCAAGGGATGTATAGATGACCGTGCTTGTAATTTTTGGATGACTTTGCACTCTGCATAACTTTTAGGAGTGTAAGAGTACCACAACTATACTTTGCTGACAATATTTCAGTGAGGTACTCTAGTTGGTACCTTCAAGGTTGTATGGATGACCATGCTTGTAATTTTTGGCAGGCTTTGGCAAAATAAATTATTATTTATTTATATAGCACCATTGATTCAATGGTGCTGCACATGAGACGGAGTTTCATACAAAATCCAGATATCACTTACAGTAAACAAATTAACAATAATAGTTTAGTGCAGGCTTACATTCTACAGGATAATGGGGAAAGAGATAGTAGGTTGTGAGTTGCAGTAGCTAGAATGGTGTTTAGGTTGCAGCGTGGTCATTGCAAGGTTGTAAGCTTTCTTTGAGAGATGGGTTTTCAAAGTTCCATCTGAAGAATCTAAATGTGGTGGATAATCGGACTTGGGGCACTGAATTCCAGAGGATGGGGAATATTCGGGAGAAGTCTTGGAGGTGACTGAGTGAGGTACGAATGGGAGGAACAATTGGTTGAGGAACTTGTGGAAGAGAGAAGGAGATATTGGGAGGACCAGAGATTACATGAGGAAAGACATCGGGAAATTAGTTTGGAAATATACAGGGCAGGCAGGCTATGGACTGCTTTGTAGGTCAGTGTTAGTAGTTTGAACTGGATACTCTGGGAAATTGGAAGCCAATGTGAGTATTTGAAGAGGGGAGAAGCGGAGGAGTAAATAGGTGAGAAATTAATTAGTTGGGCAACAGCATTAAGGGCAGACTGGAGAGGTGCGAGAGTGTTTCTTCACATTTTTTTCCTGTAAACTCCAGTTTGTCGATTTTCAGTACTTTTTGTCAGTCCTTAAAGTAGAGTAAAAGTGTGATACCATTGTTCTCAGCAGCGATCTGGAAGTCAGGGATGCTTCCAGTGCACTTTCCCATCCTGTTCTCCTTCCATCAGCACTTTTTCAATACATTTCAACATTTTCACTGCCCCCCTAGAACCCTTTATAGGGTCTGCCGGAAAAATGCTTGGATTGATTCCCATTATACTTGTTACTCGAAACGAGCATTCGGAATTGCTTGGTTCGAGTAACAAGCATCCAAGAATTTTATTGCTTGCTAATATCTAGTAATAATAATAATCAGCAAAGTCACAAAAGTAAGTACTAACCCCTTAAGGACTGCCGATATGTGTAAAAAAGGCACCCGCTTAGGGGTACAAGAGTATAGGGTCCCTCAGAGGCCAACACTAATGACAACATATTCAATATGACAACCTAATGCTATCAAGTTCTGTGCAGTACCTTTGGATCCAAAATCATCACTATACCCAAGGATCCTTGAGGGGGTAAGTACATCAGGGGCTCTCCAAATGCAACATGGCATCCTCTCTTGATTCCAGCTATTTTTTATTTCAAAAGCTGCTCCTCCCCTTCTGAGCCTTGCCATGCGCCCAAACAGTAATTTTCTCCTACAACTGGGGAATTGGCATATTTGGGAGCAATTGCACAACAAATTTTGGGGTTCATTTTCTCCTGTTACCCTTGTGAAAGTAAACAATTTGGAGCAAAAGTAACATTTTTGTGAAAAAAAGTAAAATGTCCAGTTTTTCCTTCCACATTCCATTAATTCCTGTGAAGCACTTTTGAGGGTATTTTCTGTCATACAGGCCCCCAAAGTCACTTCAAATGTGATCCGTAAAAAAATATTTTTAAAATTCTGTTGGAAAAATGAGAAATTGCTGATCAACTTTGAACCCTTCTAACTTTCTAACAAAAAAATGTTTAAAAAATGAAGCAGATGTAAAGTAGACATGTGGGAAATGTTATTTATTAACTATTTTGTGCTGCATAACTATCTGATTTAAAGGCATCAAAATTAAAAGTTTGAAAATTGCAAAATTTTCTAATTTTTTGTCAATTTTTTTTTACATTTTCATAAATCTACACCAATCATATCAACCAAAATTACCACTGACATAAAATACAATATGTTACAACAAAAAAAAACAATCTCAGAAACCATTGAAACTTTCTAGAGTTATTACCACATAGACACTGGTCAAATTTCAAAATTTTAGCATGATCATTAAGGTCAAAATTAGCTCTGTTAGTAAGGGGTTAAGCAACTAAAGGTTTCTATCGCATTAGCTACCAATAATATTTATGAATCCACCATCAGGCATACAGTTAACAAAAATGATTCCTGGCAGGATTGCAAGGATAAAGCCATTGCTCTCCAAAAAGAACATTGCTGTCCGCTTGCCTTTGCTAAATATTACTTGGACAACCTAGAAGGCTATTGGAACAAAGTTTAGAGGTTCTAGCAGGGGAGCGCAGCTACTCGTATACCCTTGACCGAAGATCGGTGCTTCATCTACCGGGGACAGCCATCCTCTTTGACCGAGGGTGCAGCTTCGGGAGGGACGCACATAGAGCGGTGAGGGAGGAAGGGGACACCCGCCTAGCCAGCCAGATGAGCCGAATCAACCCTAGCGATCAATGGGGTGACAGATGTCGCAGCCAGATCGCCCTCACATCCAACAAAGTTGGAACAAAGTTTAGTAGACAGATGAGACCAATATAGATCTTTTTTGTTTAAATGAGAAACGTTGTGCGTTGAGATAGAAAAACATGGAAATACAGAATTAACACCTAATACCCTCCATTAAACATGGTAGTGGTAGCTACAGTTGGGCGAATATATGTAAATTAAACTAAATTCTACTCAAATTTAAAAAAAAAAAAAGAAAAAAAACTGTATTCTCCAGAATGAAGATTTGTTGTATAATGGTGGCCAGTTGACCCCAGACATCTTCATACTGAGTCTCGACTTCCAGCCGCCACTAGGCCCGTGATGGTAGAACCTGAAGCAAGCAGTTTATTGTTGAAGCTGTTTTGTAAGTCAATAGGCAGGACTAGTAAACTATTACCAGTCATGTTTAGATACAATGATTATTGTACGAGGGGGTTCACACTAGATACCGAAAGCAAAGGTTTGCATACCTTTGCTACTCACTGACATGCGATATTGAATCAATAACATTTTTTTTTATATTTTTGACTCATTTGATTTATTTGGTTCTCTTCATCTACTTTTAGAACTGGTGAAAATCTGATACAGTTTTAGGTAGAAAGTTTCAAACAGCACTGTACTTGGTTTATTTTACTCAATTCATTTGTGGACTTTAACCCCTTCACCCCCAAGGGTGGTTTGCACGTTCATGACCGGGCCAATTTTTACAATTCTGACCACTGTACCTTTATGAGGTCATAACTCTCGAACGCTTCCATGGATCCCGGTGATTCTGACATTGTTTTCTCGTGACATATTGTACTTCATGATAGTGGTAAAATTTCATTCAAATAACTTGCGTTTATTTGTGAGAAAAACGGAAATTTGGCGAAAATTTTGAAAATTTCGCAATTTTCCAAATTTGAATTTTTATGCCCTTAAATCACAGAGATACGGCACACAAAAAACTTGATAACTAACATTTCCCACATGTTTACTTTACATCAGCACAATTTTGGAACCAAAATTTTTTTTTGTTAGGAAGTTATAAGGGTTAAAAGTTGACCAGCGATTTCTCATTTTTACAACACCATTTTATTTTTAGGACCACATCACATTTGAAGCCACTTTGAGGGGTCTATATGATAGAAAATACACAAAAGTGACACCATTCTAAAAACTGCACCCCTTAAGGTGCTCAAAACCACATTCAAGAAGTTTATTAACCCTTTAGGTGCGTCACAGGAATTTTTTTGAATATTTAAAAAAAAATGAACATCTAACTTTTTTTCATAAAAAAAATACTTCAGGTTCAATTTTTTTTATTTTACCAAGGGTAACAGG